>NC_079191.1:430604294-430924927 GCF_029499605.1 Hyla sarda | reverse complement strand
AGAAGGTATATCACGTATGATAACGTCCGCTCAGCTTGTGTCTACCGAACTGGTATATCTCAGCCTGTCATGTTGTCGGGCTGTTTGATACTTTCTGCAGAACTGGTGTATCTAAGCCTATCATGTGTGATACTGTCTGCTGAGATGGTGTATCTCAGCCTGTTATATGTCATACTTTCTGCAGAACTGGTGTATCTAAGCCTATCATGTGTGATACTGTCTGCTGAGATGGTGTATCTCAGCCTGTGATGTGTGATACTTTCTGCAGAACTGGTGTATCTAAGCCTATCATGTGTGATACTGTATAATGAGAAGGTATATCACGTATGATATCGTCCGCTCAGCTTGTTTCTACCGAACTGGTATATCTCAGCCTCTCATGTTGTCGGGCTGTTTGATACTTTCTGCAGAACTGGTGTATCTAAGCCTATCATGTGTGATACTGTCTGCTGAGATGGTGTATCTCAGCCTCTTATATGTCATACTTTCTGCAGAACTGGTGTATCTAAGCCTATCATGTGTGATACTGTCTGCTGAGATGGTGTATCTCAGCCTGTGATGTGTGATACTTTCTGCAGAACTGGTGTATCTAAGCCTATCATGTGTGATACTGTATAATGAGAAGGTATATCACGTATGATACCGTCCGCTCAGCTTGTGTCTACCGAACTGGTATATCTCAGCCTGTCATGTTGTCGGGCTGTTTGATACTTTCTGCAGAACTGGTGTATCTAAGCCTATCATGTGTGATACTGTCTGCTGAGATGGTGTATCTCAGCCTGTTATATGTCATACTTTCTGCAGAACTAATGTATGTAAGCCTATCGTGTGCGATACCGTCTGCTGAGATGGTGTATCTCAGCCTGTGATGTGTGATACTTTCTGCAGAACTGGTGTATCTAAGCCTATCATGTGTGATACTGTATAATGAGAAGGTATATCACGTATGATATCGTCCGCTCAGCTTGTGTCTACCGAACTGGTATATCTCAGCCTCTCATGTTGTCGGGCTGTTTGATACTTTCTGCAGAACTGGTGTATCTAAGCCTATCATGTGTGATACTGTCTGCTGAGATGGTGTATCTCAGCCTCTTATATGTCATACTTTCTGCAGAACTGGTGTATGTAAGCCTATCATGTGTGATACTGTCTGCTGAGATGGTGTATCTCAGCCTGTGATGTGTGATACTTTCTGCAGAACTGGTGTATCTAAGCCTATCATGTGTGATACTGTATAATGAGAAGGTATATCACGTATGATACCGTCCGCTCAGCTTGTGTCTACCGAACTGGTATATCTCAGCCTGTCATGTTGTCGGGCTGTTTGATACTTTCTGCAGAACTGGTGTATCTAAGCCTATCATGTGTGATACTGTCTGCTGAGATGGTGTATCTCAGCCTGTTATATGTCATACTTTCTGCAGAACTAATGTATGTAAGCCTATCGTGTGTGATACTGTCTGCTGAGATGGTGTATCTCAGCCTGTGATGTGTGATACTTTCTGCAGAACTGGTGTATCTAAGCCTATCATGTGTGATACTGTATAATGAGAAGGTAGATCACGTATGATACCGTCCGCTCAGCTTGTGTCTACCGAACTGGTATATCTCAGCCTGTCATGTTGTCAGGCTGTTTGATACTTTGGTGTATCTAAGCCTATCATGTGTGATACTGTTTCACCGTCCATCATCAGGCAACAAGTTTGCGATCAACCTGTCTGTCAAATGAGGGTAAATATTGTAACGTGAGACTAGTGCACCGTCCGCCGCCATCGTACCCACACAGGGCACCCCCACTCATACCTGTGCCCCAAGACCACCCCTACATTTGTACAGTACTGCCATGTATGTGTATCTAAGCCAGTGTTTCCCAACCAGTGTGCCTCCAGCTGTTGCAAAACTACAACTCCCAGCATGCCCGGACAGCCAACGGCTGTCCGGGCATGCTGGGAGTTGTAGTTTTGCAACAGCTGGAGGCACCCCGGTTGGGAAACTCTGATCTAAGCACAGTGTGATACGCCTTACCTGTGCCAGAGGCGACTCCAGGACTTAGCCCCTGGTCCCCGTCTCCTCGGTCCCTTCCTCCTTGGTCGCCGACTCCTTTTCTTCTGTAAGAATCCTGTTCTGGGGTCAGATTCCAGCCCGGGGGTCCATGATGTGCAGATCAGCCGCTCGCTCGTCTCTTTGTGCCTCCCTGCTGTGTTTGTTCTGTGTTTGTAGCAGGAAGGAAGTTGTGTAGTTTGTCTGGGGCCGAGCTCTACAAGCTTCCTTGTGCTGGGGGAACTGAGAAAGTTTCCATTGTCAGACACACTGCGCCCTGACTGCAGCTCTCGCCACCGCCGCAGACGCACAGCGCTTTTCTCTGCTCCGCCATCCAATCGCGGGGATGGAGAGGAGGACACAAGAGTCCTGTGTATAAGGAGAGAATAGAGGATTACAGGGATGGAGAGGAGGACACAACAGTCCTGTGTATAAGGAGAGAATAGAGGAATACAGGGATGGAGAGGAGGATACAACAGTCCTGTGTATAAGGAGAGAATAGAGGATTACAGGGATGGCTGCCCCGGGGGCCCCTGTATATACTCCAGATACTCTTATAGAGGGGTATAAGAAATACTGGGATGGAGAGGAGGACACAAGAGTCCTGTGTATAAGGAGAGAATAGAGGATTACAGGGATGGCTGCCCCGGGGCCCCTGTATATACTCCAGATACTCTTATAGAGGGAATACAGGGATGGCTGCCCCGGGGCCCCTGTATATACTCCAGATACTCTTATAGAGGGAATACAGGGATGGCTGCCCCGGGGCCCCTGTATATACTCCAGATACTCTTATAGAGGGAATACAGGGATGGCTGCCCCGGGGGCCCCTGTATATACTCCCAATACTGTTATAGAGGGGTATAAGAAATACTGGGATGGAGAGGAGGATACAACAGTCCTGTGTATAAGGAGAGAATAGAGGATTACAGGGATGGCTGCCCCGGGGGCCCCTGTATATACTCCAGATACTCTTATAGAGGGGTATAAGAAATACAGGGATGGAGAGGAGGACACAAGAGTCCTGTGTATAAGGAGAGAATAGAGGAATACAGGGATGGAGAGGAGGATACAACAGTCCTGTGTATAAGGAGAGAATAGAGGATTACAGGGATGGCTGCCCCGGGGCCCCTGTATATACTCCAGATACTCTTATAGAGGGAATACAGGGATGGCTGCCCCGGGGGCCCCTGTAAATACTCCAGATACTCTTATAGAGGGGTATAAGAAATACAGGGATGTAAAGGAGGATACAACAGTCCTGTGTATAAGGAGAGAATAGAGGATTACAGGGATGGCTGCCCCGGGGCCCCTGTATATACTCCAGATACTGTTATAGATGGGTATAAGAAATACTGGTGTGGTGTCTCGGTACCGCATCCTATTCGGTACCTTTTTATATAAGTCCCCATAGCCAGAGTCCCTAGGACGTCGGGGTTCTTCTTAACTAGCCCGCCCCTAGTCACCTCTCATCTAGGTATTAGTCATCTAATAATTCTTTAGGATTTGTACATATATAGGACTGTACAAGTGTATATAAATGGTTAATTGCCTGAGCATGGCGTAACAGGACCTGCGGGTCACGTGACTGGGTAGACCCTATGGTTTTGTGCTTAAGGACCTTTAGAGGTCCCTATGACGTTTATCTCCCATCACTCCTTGTAACGGTGAATGACAGTTAATTGGACCAGTAAAAACAACCCCGCCCCTGCCCATATAAGGGAGCGGCGGCCATTGCTCACTCTCTTTCCTTGTGGGCTGTTAATGGAGAAGGATCTGCGCTGCTGTCATCAGTGAGTTAGGCCCGAGCCTTGCGGCGACAGCTGATATCTTCTAAATTGCGAGTGTATCAATCCCGTAACACTCTGCAAGATCACCGGACCTTATCTATCCCCTAAATCCGGACGGATCTTCGCAACATTCCCTAATTCAGAGACTTTTATGAAAAGTCAAGGTCCGCAACAACTGTCAGTCATTGCACTGGATAGAGACCGTATTTCGGAGACTGTTATTGTGCATTGGATGTACCGCAAGCATTTAAGTAAAGTTATCCAAGTTCAAGATCAAGTACCTTGTGGACCTTCAGTCATTTTATGCATGCACCTATCGTTACTGGGAAGGGCGGCGATAGGCCGGAGAATTACCTCAGCATACTAGCCCTCAGCCTGGCGTCACGAACTATAGGGTTAACATTAACCCCTCATATACCGAAACAACACCCCAACTACCATACACCCCCCCAAGGGCTACCACATTGGGATGTAAAGGAGGACACACCAGCCCTGTGAATAAGGAGAGAATAGAGGATTAAAGGGATGGCTGCCCCGGGGACCCCTGTATATTCTCCAGATACTCTTATAGAGGGGTATAAGAAATACTGGGATGTATAGAACACACCAGCCCTGTGTATAAGGAGAGAATAGAGGATTACAGGGATGGCTGCCCCGGGGGCCCCTGTATATACTCCAGATACTCTTATAGAGGGGTATAAGAAATACTGGGATGTATAGAACACACCAGCCCTGTGTATAAGGAGAGAATAGAGGATTACAGGGATGGCTGCCCCGGGGGCCCCTGTATATACTCCAGATACTCTTATAGAGGGGTATAAGAAATACTGGGATGTATAGAACACACCAGCCCTGTGTATAAGGAGAGAATAGAGGAAATCACAGGAATGTGTGGTGGCCTAGTATGGGAGGTGTTACCCTGTGCTCCTGCTGTCCTGTCAGGCAGCCTCCTTCAGTGTCCCCAAGGCCCCCTGCACTTGTTTCCTCATTGCAAATATGTTTTACCATGTAAAGTGTTATAAAATGTAATTTTTCTTTAAGAGTTATACCATGTGATATGTCATGTGATTGTTACCCGGGAGGTACCAGTGACCAGGTGATCCCAAGAGTGACCTATGGTCTCCCTACTAGTCTCCCCCATGTATTGCACAGGGGAAGACTTTGCCGACCGTACCAAAACAGGAAGTTCCCTGGGCGCAGCCATATTGGAGGTTCAGGCGATGGCATCCGGCTCAGCTGTCTTCTATCAAGCACCCGCTGCAACGCAGACTCTGCAAATGCCAATGATTACCAATATCAAATCTCTGGTGGCGGTAACCATCAGCATTAACCCCTTAGTATCCGCAAGTCTGGTCGCAAGATAAATTACCGGGTACCTGCAAAATAGAGGGGGAGCCTTCATTATAGTACTCCCACTAGCCGAGTCTAAGCCGCTGTAGCACTTCAGCAATTATCTTAAAGAAGAAAGCACCTTATTCTTCCTAAAGCGACAGCGCACTCAAAATTCAACAAGATGTCAGAACCCAGCTCTCCAGATCAAGTAGGCGACAGTGCCCCTCCATCTCCAGCAGCGAGGTCATCTCCTGCCCCAGTGGCCGGAATGTTGCCAGTCCTGCCTGCAGTTCACATCAACAACACTGGTGTTCCAGTGTCTGCACCGGTATTCATGGGGAACCCTGTCCTCCCTACCTACAATGGAGACCCCTTCACCTTGAGGGATTTCCAAGAGAGGATCCAGAGTTTGTTTGTCTTTTACTCTTTCCCTCCTAATCAACAGGTGCAATTGCTCACAGGACAACTCCAGGGACCGGCGTTAGAGGAAGTCCGCACCTGGCCAGCCTCCGAGAAGGCGACTGTAGAGCAGATCTTTGAAGGACTGTACCAGGTATTTGAGTCACATTCTACATCAGAGGTACATCTCCGGCTGTATGAAAGGCGACAAAAGCCAGGTGAGACCTTGAGAGCATATGCCGTAGCTATACAGAATGCCCAAGAGACAGTCCAAAAATTAGATGGTATAACTCCCGAGCAGGGCATCAAGGTGTTAATGGACAGATTTATTGATTAATGTTAGCGGTCCAAAACCCCAACTTATCATTCCCCGCTTTCAAGAGACTGGCTATCCAAGTAACTGAGTCCGGGACTGAGTTAGAGGAAGCTTGTCCACCTGTCCTAGAGCCATTAGCCAGACCTATACAATCACCAGCCCCCGCCCCAGTGTCACCTGCTTTGCCAGTCACCGCAGCCTCAGATTTACAGTGTGTTAGGCAGGACATTGAACAATTAACTAATGCTGTGAAGGAGCTTGCCACCCGGGCTCCTCCACCTGACCGTGAACCACCCCTACCCAGAAAACCTGCCTCTGCTCCCCGCAATTTTGAACCAGGACATTGAAAAATGCAGTGTAGGGATTTAAACGGATTTCCCCTGAGGTTGCGGACCGGCCCTCAGGAAAACATTCATCAGGTCCAATCCCTGAACAACCTCAGTCAGGACTTTCAGTTTATGTCGCCTCCTGCCCCTATGTAAACATTATTGTAGAAGGTGTACCTATGGAGGCGTTGATAGATACAGGGTCACAAGTGTCTACTGTCAGGTACAGGACTGGTAAGGGGTTAGGATGCAGGTAGTGGATCCTCTGTGTCAGTGAGGTGATGGCGTGGGCTGTACCAGGGGACCGGTTCTAAGAAGTTACTGGTTTTCACCAGAGCCTGCCGCAAAGCGGGATGGACTTGCTGCGGCGGTAACTCCCAGGTCGTATCCCCTGATAGCTACTCGACCTCACTGACAGCTGAGATAGGCGTGGTACACAAGGACAAGGCGAAGGCAAGGTCAGATGTAGCAAAAGGTCAAGGCAGGCGGCAAGGTTCGTAGTCAGGGGCAACGGCAAAGGGTCTGGATACACAGGCTAGGGATACACACGAAATGCTTTTTCAGGGCACTAAGGCAACAAGATCCGGTAAGGACAGGAAGGGGAAGTGGGTTTTTATAGTGTAGGAAGTGATTAGTATTGATTGGGCCAATTAGTAGTGCACTGGCCCATTAAATTTCAGAGAGCTGGCGCGTGCGCGCCCTAGAGAGCGGGGCCTGGATACTGGGAGCCAACATTCAGTATGGAGAGCATGTACTTAGCGGGCAGGGAGTGATTGTAACTATTGTGGCAAATAAGGGGTCTGCTGAATTTATACTGGGGATGAACTTTATGAAAAACTGTTTTGTTGAAATAGTAGATGCCTTGCATTCCTCTCTTCCCCATATGTCCCCTTCAGGCCAGCGGGCTGCGCAGCACCACTTGAAAGTTCTACAGGCAGAGCAGAAGTTTGCCAACAAGCAAGGTGAAATCTGCAGAGTTCAAGTTCAAGACATGTCGGTGAACTTGCAACCCAACACAGAAACTTTCATCTGGTGTTGTGCATGTCCCGGAGTCAAGAATAGAGACTATCAAGCCCGGCTGGAGCCTCTGCAACTAGAAGACCACCCTCTTGTTCGAGCTGCGAGAAGCCTTGTCACCGTTAGCAATTGGAGAGTTCCACTCCAGTTAGTTAACCTTTCTGATGCTGCTACTGTGTTACCCAAATACACCCCAGTAGACCAGTTGTATCTCATAGAGTCAAAGGACATTAACAGAATGTACGGTGGCCCAACAGCGTGCAGCCCAAGTGGCTGAAGGATCCAGTACGAGTCTTCCCGAGCCCTGGTGGGAACAACTCCAAGTTGGAGACGACACTACCCCAAAGGACCAAGTCAAGGGAGTCATCAATCTCGCCAAAAGGTACCATGTAGCTTTTAGTAAACACCCTACAGATTTCGGGCATACGTCCATGATCCAACACCGTATCCTCACAGGCAACAGTCCACCTATCAAGGAAAGACACGCCTGGTCATGCCAGGCATGTATCAGATTGTCAAAAAGATGCTGGCCGACATGAAAGAGGCAGACGTCATCCACGAAAGTCAGAGTCCCTGGGCGGCGCCACTTGTCCTGGTTAAGAAAAAAGACGGAACCATCCGCTTCTATGTCGACTGCAGGAAACTGAACAATGTCACACATAAGGATGCTTATCCTCTGCCAAGGATCGAGGAGTCACTCACAGCCCTCAGGTCTGCTGCCTACTTCTCCACCCTGGACTTAACCAGCGGATATTGGCAAGTGCCCATGGCTGTGGAAGACCCGGAGAAGACCGCCTTTGTGACACCCATGGGACTTTTCGAGCTTAAAAGTATGCCGTTTGGGCTATGTAATACCCCTGCTACGTTTCAGCGTTTGATGGAAAGGTGCCTGGGCCATCTAAATTTTCAAAGTGTCACATTGTACCTGGAAGATGTCATTGTGTATTCAAAGTCCTACCAGGAAAACCTCAGTCATTTGTCAGACGTCTTCCAAGTCCTGATCAAGCATGGGCTGAAGATCAAGCCATCAAAGTGTCACTTGCTCAAACCTCAGGTACACTACCTGGGTCATGTTGTTAGAACCGAGGGAGTCCAGCCCAATCCTGAAAAGGTGGAAGTTGTTAAGAACTGGCCTACCCCGCGCACAGTGAAAGATGTCAGGAGCTTCCTGGGATTTGCCAGCTACTACCATCACTTCATTCCCAACTTCGCCCAGATTGCAGAGCCCCTCACAGCTCTCTTACGGGGTACGGCAAAGGAGAACTACAATGGGAAACTACCTGTTGAATGGGCCGAAGAGCAAGAGACAGCGTTCCGGGCTCTTAAACATCTGCTGACAGAACCACCCATCCTGCGTACCCAGATAACAGTCATCCATTCCAGTTATATGCCGATGCCAGTTTTGAAGGTCTGGGAGCTGTCCTGTCCGAAGTCCAAGAAGGGCAAGAGCGATTAGTTGCCTATGCCAGTATGCCAGTAGTAACCTGCGAGGAGCAGAGGAGAACGATGCAAACTACAGCTCATTCGAGTTAGAACTTCTTGCCCTGGTATGGACCGTGACCGAAAAGTTCAAAGACTACTTGGCTGCTAGGCCATTTACTGTCTACACGGATAATAACCCCCCCCCCCCCCTCAACACTGCCAAGTTGGGTGTCATCGAACAATGTTGGGCTTCAAGATAAGCCAATTACAGTTTCACCATCAAGTACAGAAGTGGCAAGTCAAATGTCAATGTCAAATGCCTTTGATGACCCCTGGCTAAGAACCACCTGTTGAAGACGTGTGGGAGGATGTGGAGATGCCCCCATTTTATCAACGGTTCGTGAACCAGAATGTAGTGACCACTCTGATGGACGGTGAACCCAGGTCCGAAAAGGTTAAAGAAGACCTGTACACCTGGAAGCCTTTTCAAGATGAAAGTGGAGTCATGGGGGATCTGTTGGACTACCTTATGGCGAACCTGTCTACGCGGCCCAGTGTGATTATGAGCTGAAATGTCCGTGGTGACAGAGGAAGCGACTGTTTGTGCACAAAAGGCTGTTGTGCCGAAATTCTTTGGATCTGGTTTATGGTGACCGACTTCTTCAGATTCTGGTTCCCCGAAGAGATGGTCGCATACCATGATCAGTCGGAACACTTTGGAGTCCACAAGACCGTAGCTACTGTCAGGTGAATATTCTATTGGATCGGCATGCGGAGCAACATTGAGAAATGGTGCAGTGAATGTGCTGTCTGTAATGTCACCAAGAATGTCCGCAAGGACGCAAGAGCACCCCTCCATTCCATCATGAGTAAAGGCCTAACCAGTTGGTCGCGCTAGACCATGTCAAGTTGTCTCCTACCCGGTCCGGGTACACTTATTTATTTTCAAATAATTTTTATTGAAAATTTTCAAACAAAACATTACATATATTGCCACTATTACTTCATAGCGAGCAACTGGTAAATAAACATAAACCAAAGGAATAATAAAGTAAAAGGAAATACAACAAAAGATAAACATTATCCGCTGCAATAAATTTGTTTTCAAACACTTATGCTCTCTTTATGGTGGATCACTACTCTAAATGGGTTGTTGTTGTCCCCGTCAAAGATCTTACAGCCAAGACACTGGCCCAGATGTTCTACTGCAATTGGGTGCAAACCCTTGGGTGTCCGGAGTCTGTCCTAATGGACCGAGGAACGGCCTTCGAGGCCCAACTCTTCCAAGAGCTGTGTCATTTCCATGCCTGCAAGAAACTCATCAACTTAGCGCATCAACCAAGTCTTTATCCACATGTTGCGAGCCGCCTCTTTGTCTAGACAAGAAGAGTGGCCCTGACTGCTGCCTGAACTGTTGGAGATCTATAATAACACAGTCCACTGTTCTACGGGGTACACCCCTTTCTATTTGATGATGGGGTGCCATGGACAGCTGCCTAAAGACCAAACATTTGGGGTCCAAGCCCCGTTCAACAACTCTCTGCAAGCCTCCATGGAGTGGGTCTCTGACCACCAGAGAAGAATCCAAGAGGCCATAGAAATTGTCAGCAAGAAGATGGGTGAGGCCCAGCAGAGACAACAGGAGGATTATAACCGTCATGCTTCTGCCAAACCATTTCAGTTGGGCAATAAAGTCTGGCGGCAGAAGTTTCCAAGGACCCACAATTTAGACTCTGTCTGGGAGACAGAACCGTACACGGCGATGGCCATACCCTATCTGGACAGGTTCCCCACATTAGTTAGAAGCAGGCTCCCCACATTAGGTAATAGCAGGTTCCCCACATTAGGTAGAAGCAGGCTCCCCACATTAGGTAGTAGCAGGTTCCCCACATTAGGTAGAAGCAGGCTCCCCACATTAGGTAGCATTGTTGCCCCCCCCCCCCCCCCCACACACACACATATATACACACACACAGACACACAAACGTACACACAAAGACACACACACAGACAGACACACACACATACACACACCCGCGACAATCAAGACTTAAACTCCCGGCCCGCGGGCCGGGAGTTTGAGGCTTGATTTTCGCAGGCGCCAGACGGTCTGTGTAGGCCGTTTGTGCGGGTCACCGGGCCTATTTTAATGCAGGGGCCTGGAGCTGCTGCTCCATCCGCCTCTACGTCAATCCGGCCCTGCCTGATATGTAGATAATGCACGTAGAGCCTCAGAATTGATAAATGTATAGGTAACACTGTTGTATAGTTTAACAACGTATATTGAGTTCTGGGGAGAATAGTTGAAAACCGAGGGGCCCCAGCAACCAAGGCATTGGGTAGATAGCCTCCGGCAGCCCAATCCGTGAATCTATGTATATTGACATGTATATTGTTGTCTTGAGTGTCTTCAGAAAGCAGTTACAAAGTCAAATTAACCCCATATGTTTAAATAGCATGTATGGACATTCACCATGCCACATGGACTCACCCTTATCTCGTTTCGTAATCCAGACCTGAGAAGGACATTCTGCATAAATGCCCCAGGAACTGTCACTATCACCATACCTGGTAAGACCAGTATATGGAGGGTTAAATTTTTATGCTTATTTCCAATAGATTCCCTTTTGGGAATCCAAAAAAACCCTAATTTCCCATATACTACTTATTGTAATTAAAATCCCATAAGCTTTATTATTTTCTACACACATATATATTAAAATCAAACAGCGCTGTTTGCTCCAGTTATCCTTTGATTATTAGATTCTCAATGCAGACTTCTCTGCTAGTTTTGCTTCTTGTTTGTGAATGAACTGTCCTGTATGCCTACAGGTCATACAGGGTTAATGCTTAGGAGCAGAAGCGCTGCCATGGTTAAAATATCCACTCTGCCCCCCTCAACATGTTTCGCTACAACGTAGCGTTATCAAGAGGTAGCGGGCAACTGAGCGTGGATGCGATGTCGGTCGTATTTATAACCTACGTTTGCAACGTCACTGATAGACAGCAGGATGCGTTAGACAACCAATGAGCTGCAATTGTCAAATTGCAGGCAGCTCATTGGATCGGCCCTTTTGATTGATGGGCTCTGGCTCCATTTAGAGTCCTGCCCTAAGGTCAGCCCTATTTGTGGCATCCTTATCAGGTCCGTTAGCCAATCAATTCTTTTGTTTACTCGCTACGTCAGTACATGACGTGAGTGGTGCAGTCTCGGCTGTCACTAGGCCTCAGTGGCCACTTAAGTCCTCTGCCCTCCAGGACTGGGCGTCAAGGACGACTTTAATTAAGAGGGGGAGTTTGTGGTAGCCCAGTATGGGAGGTGTTACCCTGTGCTCCTACTGTCCTGTCAGGCAGCCTCCTTCAGTGTCCCCAAGGTCCCTGCACTTGTTTCCCCATTGTAAATATGTTTTACCATGTATAAACCGTGTTATAAAAGGTAATGTTGTTTTAATCCTTTCATGTGTGATACTGTCTGCTAACCCCTGTATCTAATTCTATCATGTGTGATACTGTCTGCTTAACCCCTGTATCTAATTCTATCATGTGTGATACTGTCTGCTGAACCCCTGCATCTAATTCTGCCATGTGTGATACTGTCTGCTAAATCTCGGTATCTAATCCAATCATATGTGATACTGTCTGCTGAACCTCTGTATCTAATTCTATCATGTGTGATACTGTCTGCTCAACCTCTGCATTAAATCCTATCATGTGTGATACTGTCTGCCAAACCTCTGTATCTAATCCTATCATATGTGATACTGTCTACTTTCCTGGAATATCATGTGCAATATAGTGTTGAGCGGCATAGGCCATATTCGAATTCGCGATATTTCGTGAATATATGGACGAATATTCGTCATATATTGGCTAAATTTGCATATTCGTAATATTCGCGTTTTATTTTCGCATATAGCATATGCGAAAATTAGCATATGTGAAAATTTGTACGCCAGTCTCACACAGTAGTATTAGAGCCTTCTTTACACCACACAAGCTGGAAGCAGAGAGGGGTGATCACTGTGATGTGTACTGTGAAAAAATTAAAAAATAAAAAAAAACGAATATTCATAATTACGAATATATATAGTGCTATATTCGCGAATATTCGCGAATATGCGATATTCGTGAATAAAATTCGCATTGCGAATATTCGCGAGCAACACTATACTGTCAATTTAGCTGCTGTATCTAAGTTTTTCTATGTTTGATACTATTTGGTATGCCATTATGTCTAAACCTATACCATGTAATACTGTTTGCAGAGTTGGTGTATCTAAGCCCATCATACGTAATGCCGTCTGCTGAGCTGATGTATTGAATCTATCACGTGATACTGTCTGATAATTTTTTATTTTTTTTTAATGAAAGAAGTGATCTGATTGGTTGCTATGGGCAACTGCACCACTTTTCCTATGCACAGGTTTTGATAAATCTAAGCCTACTATGGGCGACACTATCCACTGAACTAGAGTATCTGGGACATTGTTTTCCAACCAGGGTGCCTCCAGCTGTTGCAAAACTGCAACTCTCAGCATGCCCAGACAGCCTTTGGCTGTCTGGGCATGCTGGGAGTTGCAGTTTTGCAACAGCTGAAACTCTTTTTATTAGAAAAATATAAAACTTTTACAAAACACAAATACAATGCTTAATCAGCTGAAACATAAACTATGAAAAAGTAACAAATATAAACTCTTTGTTACAGAATAAAAGGACCTACCTAACCGACCAGCCCAGCTTAACTCAACTAACAAATAATGCCTGATATTACTAATTCTTACCTATTATCCTTCCAAACACACACACACATTAATTACCAACATAACATAAATATAGCTTTCCTTAACCCCTTAAGGACCAAGGACGTACCGGTACGTCCTTGGTCCTGCTCCCGTGATATAACGCGGGGTTACACAGTAACCCCGCATCATATCACGGCGGGCCCGGCGTCATAGTGAAGCCGGGACCGCCGCTAATAGCGCGCAGCGCCGATCGGGGCGTCGCGCGCTATTAACCCTTTAGCCGCGCGCTCAGAGCTGAGCCATGCGGCTAAAAATGAAAGTAAAAACTGCCGGTTAGCTCAGTGGGCTGTTCGGGATAGCCGCGGCGAAATCGTGGCATCCCGAACACCTTACAGGACAGCGGGTGGGCCCCTACCTGCCTTCTCGCTGTCCGATCGCCGAATGACTGCTCAGTGCCTGAGATCCAGGCATGAGCAGTCAAGCGGCAGAATCATCGATCACTGGTTTCCTATGAGACACCAGTGATCAATGATAAAGATCAGTGTGTGCAGTGTTATAGGTCCCTATGGGATAACAATGATCAGTGTGTGCAGTGTTATAGGTCCCTATGGGAGCTATAACACTGCAAAAAAAAAAAAAGTGAATAAAGGTCATTTAACCCCTTCCCTATTAAAAGTTTGAATCACCCCCCTTTACCCATAAAAAAAAATACAGTGTAAATAAAAATAAACATATATGGTATCACCACGTGCGGAAATGTCCGAATTATAAAAATATATCGTTAATTAAACCGCTCGGTCAATGGCGTACGCGCAAAAAAAATCCAAAGTCCAAAATAGTGCATTTTTGGTCACTTCTTATATCATTTAAAAATGAATAAAAAAAAGCGATCAATAAGTCGTATCAATGTAAAAATTGTACTGTTAAAAACTTCAGATCACGGCGCAAAAAATGAGCCCTCATACCGCCCCATACACGGAAAAATAAAAAAGTTATAGGGGTCAGAAGATGACAATTTTAAACGTATTAATTTTCCTGCATGTAGTTATGATTTTTTCCAGAAGTACGTCAAAATCAAACCTATATAAGTAGGGGATCATTTTAATCGTATGGACCTACAGAATAAAGATAAGGTGTCATTTTTACCGAAAAATGTACTACGTAGAAACGGAAGCCCCCAAAAGTTACAAAACGGCAGTTTTTTTTTTATTTTGTCGCACAATGATTTTTTTTTCCGTTTCACCGTAGATTTTTGGGCAAAATGACTGATGTCATTACAAAGAAGAATTGGTGGTGCAAAAAATAAGCAATCATATGGATTTTTAGGTGCAAAATTGAAAGAGTTATGATTTTTTAAAGGCAAGGAGAAAAAAAAAATGCAAAAACTGAAGGGGTTAATTAAGTTTTAACTGAAAACATCCGAATAGGAAACTTATCCCCACATACCATAAACAAAATGCATTAAACAAAAAAATAAATATGGCTAACTGCCATAAAAATAATATGGAAATAAATAAAATAATTAAAATAATTCCATCTTGGAAATACCATTAATTTTAACCACCACACCTTACATACATACAACAACCAATACTCACAATACATATTATATCATAACAACGAGGGGAAAAAAAAGGGCTTATTGCCTTAACTAAAAATAATTCCAACTTTTTTTGTTATTTTTTATTTTTTTCAAACTATAGTAACACACACACATACATGGATACATTACCATAAGGAAAAAATCCACTATAATATCAACTAAAAGCTGTTCCGACTGCCTTTACCCTACAATGAGGTATAATACTATACAAAAATACATAAAACTATTTATACTTATGAAATACATATAAACAAGAATAGAAAATGAACCTAAAGAAAAAGAACCTACACTATGAACTCTCCCATCATAGTGTACATAGTGGACATGGTCAGAGTTCGTAGATCACAGTTTTAACTGAAACAGTCATTGTCCATAAACTGACCCAAGTCAGACCCAAAACATCACCCCCTCCCCCCAACAACCCCCACCCAACCTAAAATTAATCCCCCCCACTATTATTAACTAACTCAACAATGTACTAACTCACTACAACCACAGAAATAATATGAAAAACAAAGTAATACAGTACTACAAACCCCCACCAGGCCCAAGATTGGTTGCCTGCAAGCCCTTTACATTCAAATTACAGAAAACAAAACAAAATGCTAGAGTGACATGCATAGCCCACCACCAGGAAGAAGGACAGCAATCCCGATAAAACTAAGTTTCAAAATGCTTACCCTATGAACCTTACTTCTAACCCTATCGCTATCCCTTCATAAAACTGACCCTATACTCACCCTAACATCTATATACTGTCCCTAACCAAAAGTAAGGTACATCAAAAGAAAAACTTCTCCATAGGAGAGAAGCCCTACTGGTACCAAGACTGCCATACTCCAAAGACCTGATCTTCCCGAGGTCACCAGTGATGTTCCTACAGACCTCCACCTCGGAGAGGACTTTCTGTTGGGTCGATACTAAGCACCGTGCATTCCATGTGTAGTACCTAACCACTAAGCTAACTAAGAATAAAGTGCCCCGATCTCGGCCACCCAGGTTCCTGAATGCCCCATAAGCCCACTCCGGATAGGAAAGGCCGGCAAGTTGACTCCAGCCGATGGAAGCGCCCACCCGGTTGTAAACCCCTATATTAAAGGGACAATGAAGGAGGAATTGGTCCATGCTTTCCAGCGTGTCCCCGCACTCTTCTCGGGGACATCCCTGGTCATCAGAGTTCCTGTACTTTAGGTTGTCCCTCACATATAGCTTCCCCTGAAAGCAGTGCCAGGCCAAGTCCCAAAACTTCTGGGGGATCCTTTTCATGTTTAAAAGATAACACCCCACCCTCAGATCCTGATCTGGGCAGTCCCTGAGCGCCAGAGGCTTCTGGAAGTGGGTCAACAGAACCCGTTTGTCAAGGAACTGCCTTGACTGGGTCCTGATCTCCCACACTCCCAGACCCCACCGACGTATCGCCTTCAGAGTCGGGGTAGCGTAAGCCGGAAGATATCCATGGGGCGTACGAAGGTCCTTCACTTGCCCTCCTGTCTCCCATTCCTGGAAGAAAGGCCGAAACCATTTCCTGCAGGAGAGTTCCCACGGAGGAGCCCTCTCTGACCAGAGGTTTGCAATGTTGGCTTTCAAGAAGGTGTTCTTTAAGAACACCACAGGGTTTACCATAGATAAACCCCCTAGTCTCCTCGTGCGGTACGTAACCTCCCTCTTGACTATGTTCAACCTGTTCCCCCATAACAGTTGGAAAAACAGGCTGAAGACCCTAGTGTAGTAAGCCTATGGTAAGATACATACACTGCCCAGATAGATAAACAAGGGGAGCAAGTACGATTTGATCAGGTGTACCCTAACCCTGAGGGTCACAGACCAACCCTTCCACTGGTCCACCCTCTGAATGGCATCCTGGAGCTTACCATCCCAGTTTTTGGTGGGATAATCATCCTGGCCGAATGTGATGGACAAAACTTTTGCTGACTCTTGGGGCCCTGGAAGGGTGTCCGGGAGATCAAACGTGGGGTCTCCCCCTCCCAGCCAGAGACTCTCACACTTATCCCGGTGGATCTTAGACCCGGATGCCTCCGAGTAGCGTTCCACTTCTGACATCACCACATCGACCTCCTCTCGAGAGAGAGAGACGAAAATGGTGACATCATCAGCGTACGCCACCACTCTCTAGGCGACACCCGGCTCCGCCAGAATCATCCTGACTCCCGCCAATGGTCCGCAACTCACCCTCCTAAGGAAGGGATCGATTGCGAACACATATAAGAGCGGGCTCAAAAGGACAACCCTGACGGACTCTGGACCCCACCTCAAAAGAGCGACCAGACCACCCGTTCACCAGCGGGAAACTCTCTGCCTCTGCATATAAGGTGACAAGCCAATTCACAAAAGTACTCGGTAAGCCATATCTCAGGAGGACCGACCAGAGGTACTCGTGGTTTACCCGATCAAATGCTTTGTCCTGATCCAAGGACAGTAAGTACCCCTTCCAGAGACTCGCACTACTCCACTCCACTGCCTCCCTAACACTGATGACAGCACTTAAGGTGCTTCGGCCTGGAACAGTACAGTGCTGGGCCTCCAAAAGGAGCCGTGGTGCAAACTTCACCAGCCGATTAAACAGTATCTTGGCCAGAAGCTTCCTGTCCGTATTGAGAAGAGCTATGGGCCTCCAATTCTCAATCCCGCTAGGATCTTTACTCTTTGAGAGAAGAATCAGGGCTGACCTCCTCATTGACCTTGGCAGAGTGTCCGAGGAGAGATTGAATACCTCAGTCAAGAGGGGAGCTAAAGACTCTTTAAAGGTCCTGTACCACTCGGATGTTAAGCCATCTGGACCTGGCAACTTCTTGGGGGCAAGCCCCTCGATCGCCAGTCTCACTTCCTATTCCCTGATTTCTTCTGCCAAAATGCCAAGAGAGGGGTCTACCCCTGACTCAGGAATGGTTTCAGCCAGGAAAGCAGACATCCCGTCTCAATCTAGATCCTTCCTTCCCAAGAGGTGCGAGTAGAAGGATCTGACGACCTCCAGGATCCCTGATCTGGACCGATTCAGAGATCCTGTACTATCAATCAGTCCTGAGATGACTTTACTACTCACTGACATCTTGCAGTTTCTGTAAGGGTCAGGCGAGCAGTACTTCCCGTAATCCCTCTCAAAAACCAAAGATGCGTGCCTATCATACTGACACTTCATCAGCAAGGACTTCACTCTGGAGATATCCTCTCGGCTACCTCCAGTTGAGACAAGGAGCTCGAGTTTCCTCCTCAGACCCTGATACAAGCGATACCTGTTCAGGGACCTGAGGCTCGAGAGCTGGCGGAAGAACCCCGCAACCCGCTTCTTGAATATCTCCCACCACTCTGACTTACTACTACAAAGATCTAGTAAAGGTACCTGACTCTGAAGAAAATCCTCAAAGGACTGTCTTATCTCCGCTTCCTCCAGGAGGGACGAATTCAGCTTCCAATAACCTTTTCCCATCCGGGGGGTCTCTGAAACATTCAGGGAAAACAAAATCATACAGTGGTCGGAGAACTCCACCTCAACCACGGACACTGCGGAAGAGACGGCTTCCTCCTTTAAATAAAACCTGTCTATCCTAGACCTGCTGCTACCTCGATGAAAGGCGAAACCGGCGTGGCCTGAGGGGCTCTGGATGTAGGCATCCTCTAGGCGAGCTTCCCTGACTATATTGCTAAGGGCCACACAGTCATAAGCCAGCCGATCATTGGAACCTCTCCTATCTTGGGACCTCGTGACATTATTGAAGTCCCCTCCAAAGATCACTTGCCGACTCGTAAAAAGAAAGGGCTTGATCTTCATAAAAAGATCCTTACGGCCCCACTTTGTTTGTGGGGCGTAGATGTTAATGAGCCGATGCTCTTGTCCCTTCATGAAGACATCTAAGATCAGGCACCTCCCCATTTCTAACTCAATGACCCGTCTGCATTCAACCGGAGCGGTAAAAAGGACCGCCACCCCACTATACGGCTGAGCTGCAAGAGACCAGTGGGAGGGCCCGCGCCTCCACTCTCTTCTGGCTTTAACCACAGAGGCTAGATCTGACAACCTGGTCTCCTGTAAAAAGAAAATGCCGGCTTCAACACGGCCGAGAAAATCAAAGGCTGCGAATCTAGCCGTATCAGACTTTATACTGGCACAATTAATAGATGCCAGTGTCAGTAGGGTGAGTGCCGCCATCCTGGGTAATTGAGTTAGACGGCCTTACCCATTATTTTTTCTTGCCCCTCTTCTTCACCGCCTCATCCCCTGAAGAAGAAGGAGCATTCTTACTTTCTTTAGATCTCTTTTTTGACTCAGACTGATCCGTCTGGTTCCCATCTCCATCTGGCCCTGAGTTAGCCCTGCCCTCCGAGGAAGATGCCTCAACAGGACAGGACCCAGTTCCCCCCGGAGGCTCCAATCCCTCAGGCACCCCATCCTCGCCACCCCCCTCCAATCTCCTCATCCAACACATCATCCCCCAGGGTCTCAGCAACATCTGGGCTAGCGACAGGAGCAGGGCCAGGAGCTACCCCCGCCACCGGAGATCTCTCCAGCTCCCTGCTCCTTCTGCGGTTTTCCTCTCACCTTAGTTTGGCAGGCCCCTTCTTGCTCTTCATTAACCCTGTTGCTCCTTCACCCATGCCCGTACCCTCCCCAGCCGGGGCAACCCTAAAGCTCTCCCCATCTGGAGCGGCCACCACACGGGAAAAGGCGCTGGGGCAACGGCTGAAAGGGTGTCCTAGGACACCACACAGATGACACCGGATCTGCCCACAGGATGCAGCCAGATGACCAGCCCCACCACACAAAGCGCAAACCTGCACAGTGCAGGCTGCGCTAAAATGGGTAGGACTACCACACCTGTGGCAGACTTTAGGCTGCCCCTGGTAGAAGACTTGGATTCTGTCAGGTCCGAGGAAGGCTGCCGATGGGATGTGGGCAACTGTGCTCCCTGAACGCCTAAGTTTGACGGAAAACATGCAGGCCCCAGACCAGATCCCGTGCTCATCAAGATTTTTCTTGGGCATGTCCGTCACATAAGGACCAAGCCAGGTCATGATGTCGTAGCAAGAGAGCGACTCGTTATGGGTCAAAACGGTCACTCTCTTTGTTTGGTTCTGCCGGGATATCGCTTTTACAGCGAAATCCCGCCAGCCGGGCTCGTTCTTCACCATCTCGTAATTCGACCAGAAAAGTTCAAGACCCTCTGGCCGAACAAAGCTGATGTTGAACTCAGAAGAACCATAGGGGTGAATCAGGGCAAAGATGTCACTCGCCCTGAACTCCATCTGAAGGAGGAGCTCAACCACCCTTGCCCGGGGCGGGCACACATCTTTACCCCTCCAAATCAGACAGGCCACATTCCTACGGTTACTATCCTGCCCGGGTGTCGGGAAGGACCACATCACCTCCACATTCTGTTCTTGGAAGGCACCCAGACCATGCCTCTCTATCCAAAAAGACAGGTCAAACGAACCCCTCCCTTCTACCTCAATTGACCTATCACCCTTACGCAGAGCCTCCAGGAGGCGCCGCTGCTAGTGACCCCTAGAACCAGATGGAGATGGGGACCCTCTTGATTCCCCGGCAGCGACGCTGGCATAGCTTCTAGCAGTCACCACCGGGGGGGGCAGTCGAACCAGCCCCTACTTCCTCAGTACTCTTTACTGATCCAGTGACATCCCTTTGCCCGCCTCCAGCACTCTTCTCTTGCACACAGCTAGCATCCCTCTCTCGCACACCTCAAGCACCCCTCTCTTGCACACCACTGACACCCCTCTCTTGCACACCGCTGACACCCCTCTCTTGCACACCGCTAGCACCCCTCTCTTGCACACTGCTAGCACCCCTCTCTTGCACACCGCTAGCACCCCTCTCTTGCACACTGCTAGCACCCCTCTCTTGCACACCGCTAGCACCCCTCTCTCGCACACCGCTAGCACCCCTCTCTCGCACATCGCTAGCACCCCTCTCTTGCACACCGCTAGCACCCCTCTCTCGCACACCGCTAGCACCCCTCTCTTGCACACCGCTAGCACCCCTCTCTTGTACTCCTCTAATGCCCCACTCTTGCACACTGCTAACATTTTCATGCAACATACCATCACCAAAATTTTCACTCTCTTTTATACTCTTCCCTTTCACACTATTATCCTGGCTAAACTTTCCTGAGCTGGCCGGGTTATTTGCGTATGCCACGGGGGTTTGTGCTGCTGGTCCCGCCCCCGGTGACCGCTTTTTCGGTTCTGGCGATGTTACTTCCAGTTCCAGTGACGCCGATGATGTTCCCAGTGAGAACTGCTTCGGACTGCTCCGGATGCACCCCCACCCCTCCTACAGCAGCCGACGTGCAGGGATTCCCCACAGCGTCAGTGCAACCTTCAGGAGCCACCTCACCCGACCACCCAGGCTTTTCTGCCAATCCAGACGCACAGAGGAGTGCCCTGCTACGCCCAGATCGCTCGGGGGACCGTCCCCCAAGCAGACAGCAACATCACCAAGCTCCGGCACTAGGACACGCCCCCAACCACCTGGGGTGGTCCTGCAGCACTGGAGTCGCCCACCTTAAGCCTGTCCTGCCCTTCCCTACCAGCAGGACAGGCGGGCTCCTTGGTGTCTGCAGCCAACTTAGAAACCTTATCCACCATGTACCCCCCATGCTGGCCCCGCTTTACAGCAGAAGCGGGGTTAGGCAGACTGCGGGGCCCACCAGCCTGAACCACCTTTTCAGATGGCCCAGACTGCTGGAAAGAAGAATAAACAAGTCTGGTGACCTCTCCTTTTTTCCTTTTATTCCTCTTGCCCTTCACCTCAGTATCTGGGCCCAAGTAATTTCCAAATGAGAAGTTCTCAAAATGGGTAGGTGACTCTTGCAGCAGACCAATTAACCCATTGCTGCTGCCGCTGTCGTCACTGCTGTCATCTGACGTTACAGGCAGGGCTACCTGAGCAGGATTTATGTATGTACTCTGGGTTGTGTCCTCCTCCATTTCACTCTCCTCTGCACCACCATCTTGCTTCTCTTTAGCACCTTCCTCAGCACTGTCCTCTCTTTCTCCACCACCACCCACCTCCACACCGTCCTCCTCAGCATTGTCCTGTCTTTCTCCACCACCACCCACCTCCACACCGTCCTCCTCAGCACTGTCCTCTCTTTCTCCACCACCATCCACCTCCACACCGTCCTCCTCTGCACTGTCCTCTCTTTCACCACCACCATCCACCTCCACACCGTCCTCCTCAGCACTGTCCTTTCTCCTCCACCATCCACCTCCACACCGTCCTCCTCTGCACTGCTTTCTCTGTGACTGACCTCCTCCTCTCTTTCTGGGTTCTGCTTGCCTCTGAACCGACTTTCATTGCAGAGTTTTTCTCTGAAGATACCAGCCCCTTCCATGATCTCCATCCTCACCCTTTCTACCTCCTCAACCTCTTTTTTCAGGGTGCGCACTTTAGCCGAATACACTGGCCTTAGATTTTTCGAGGCATAATCAGCCTAGTAACGGGCAAATTTTAAGTCCTCTCTTAGCCCACGAAGCATTTTGCCAAGACGCTCATATTTTTTTGCTTGGAGTCAGGACCCAAAAGTGGCAAAAGACTCCCTGGGACCCAATACCCCCCCATTGCTGGGGTTCAGAGGTACCTCCTCAACTCCTCACCTTCATGCAGGCCTTTCCCTGCAGCCTTGCTTGTAGCCTTCCTTGCAGCCTTGCGGCTTCCAGACATGGACGGTGGAGTTGGTTCTGCATTTCTGCGGATCTTGGAGGATCTCCATACCCCATCCTGGGAGTTGGCCGTTACAATGTCTCCTCCACCTCCCGCCAGCCTGGAACGGGAGGTGGGGACGTTGGGGTTCATGCAGGGAAGCCCTTCCCCGAAGGCTGCCACAAACCTGGGGGGAGGGCTGGTGAAAATCCTGCTGCTCTCTGGTTCTCCTGGAGCTGGCGATCACACAACCACACCCTGAACAGGAAGTAGTGCAACAGCTGGAGGCACCCTGGTTGGAAAACACTGATCTAGGACATGTCATATTGTGCTGCAGGGCTTACATATAATCATAATTCTTTATTTATATGGCACCAACATATTCATTACATGACTCAAATCAGACTACAGTACTTTACATAGAGCACTGTCTGTTTAGAAAGTGTATCTAAGTATATCTCACATGTGACACTATCTGCTGAGCTTTTGTATCTAAGCCTGTCATATAAACCTGCTGAAACTCTTTCCTATCATATGTGATACTGTCATCTTACCTGGTGAATCTAAGTCTATTGTCACGATACGGCTGGCAGGAGGTGGATCCTCTGTGCCAGAGAGGGATTGGCGTGGACCGTGCTAGTGGACCGGTTCTAAGTTACTACTGGTATTCACCAGAGCCCGCCGCAAAGCGGGATGGTCTTGCAGCGGCGGTAGTAACCAGGTCGTATCCACTAGCAACGGCTCAACCTCTCTGACTGCTGAAGATAGGCGCGGTACAAGGGAGTAGACAAGAGCAAGGTCGGACGTAGCAGAAGGTCGGGGCAGGCAGCAAGGATCGTAGTCAGGGGCAACGGCAGGAGGTCTGGAACACAGGCTAGGAACACACAAGGAAACGCTTTCACTGGCACAATGGCAACAAGATCCGGCGAGGGAGTGCAGGGGAAGTGAGGTATACATAGGGAGTGCACAGGTGAACACACTAATTAGACCAACTGCGCCAATCAGTGGCGCAGTGGCCCTTTAAATCGCAGAGACCCGGCGCGCGCGCGCCCTAGGGAGCGGGGCCGCGCGCACCGGGACAGGACCGACGGAGAGCGAGTCAGGTACGGGAGCTGGGGTGCGCATCGCGAGCGGGCGCCACCCGCATCGCGAATCGCATCCCGGCTGGGGGCGGTATCGCAGCGAACCCGGTCAGTAGATCTGACCGGGGCGCTGCAGTAGCGAGGGTGTTGCGAGCGCTCCGGGGAGGAGCGGGGACCCGGAGCGCTCAGCGTAACAGTACCCCCCCCCTTGGGTCTCCCCCTCTTCTTGGAGCCTGAGAACCTGAGGACCAGACTTTTGTCTAGGATGTTGTCCTCAGGTTCCCAGGATCTCTCTTCAGGACCACAGCCCTCCCAATCAACCAAAAAAAATGTTTACCCTCTGACCGTCTTGGAGGCCAGTATCTCCTTCACGGAGAAGATGTCAGAAGAACCGGAAACAGGAGTGGGAGAAACAAGTTTGGGAGAGAAACGGTTGATGATGAGTGGTTTAAGGAGAGAGACATGAAAGGCATTGGGAATACGAAGAGAAGGAGGAAGAAGAAGTTTGTAAGAGACAGGATTAATTTGGCACAAGACTTTGAAAGGACCCAGATAGCGTGGTCCCAGTTTGTAACTGGGGACACGAAAGCGGACATATTTAGCGGAGAGCCATACCTTGTCTCCGGGAGCAAAAATGGGGGGAGCTCTTCTTTTCTTATCGGCAAACTTTTTCATGCGAGATGAAGCCTGTAAAAGAGAATTTTGAGTCTCTTTCCATATGGTGGAAAGATCACGAGTCACTTCATCCACAGCGGGCAAACCAGAGGGCAAGGGAATAGGGAGGGGGGGAAGAGGGTGACGGCCGTACACCACGAAAAATGGGGATTTAGCAGAAGATTCAGAGACTCTGAAGTTGTACGAGAATTCGGCCCAAGGTAGAAGATCTGCCCAGTCATCCTGGCGGGAGGAAACAAAATGCCGTAAATAGTCACCCAGGACCTGGTTAATTCTTTCTACTTGCCCATTGGATTGAGGATGATAAGCAGAAGAGAAGTTTAATTTAATCTTGAGTTGTTTACAGAGAGCCCTCCAGAATTTTGACACGAATTGGACACCTCTATCCGAGACGATCTGCGTGGGCAAACCGTGAAGACGATCAAAGAGTTCAGAGATAAGAGGTAGGGGGTAGCGGTTCTTTACCGTGATTTTATTAAGTCCGCGGTAATCAATGCAAGGACGTAGGGAGCCATCTTTTTTGGACACAAAGAAAAATCCAGCTCCGGCAGGAGAGGAGGATTTGCGGATAAACCCCTTTTTTAAATTTTCCTGGATGTATTCAGACATAGCAAGAGTCTCTGGGGCGGACAGAGGATAAATTCTACCCCGGGGTGGAGTAGTGCCCGGGAGGAGGTCAATAGGACAGTCATAAGGCCTGTGAGGAGGTAAAGTCTCAGCTTGCTTTTTGCAAAATACGTCAGCATAGTCCATACAAGCCTTAGGAAGACCGGTTACAGGGGGAACCACAGGGTCACGGCAGGGAGTACTGGGAACCGGTTTAAGACAGTCCTTGAAACAAGAAGTACCCCAGCTCTTGATCTCTCCTGTGGACCAATCAAGGGTTGGGGAATGGCGTTGAAGCCACGGTAGTCCAAGGAGAATTTCGGAAGTGCAATTGGAGAGGACCAAAAACTCAATTTTTTCGTGATGAGGTCCGATGCACATTAGGAGGGGCTCCGTGCGGTAACGCACGGTACAGTCCAATCTTTCATTGTTAACACAATTGATGTAGAGGGGTCTGGCGAGACTGGTCACCGGGATGTTGAACCTGTTGATGAGAGAGGCCAAAATAAAATTTCCTGCAGATCCGGAATCCAAGAAGGCCATAGTAGAGAAGGAGAAGGTAGAGGCAGATATCCGCACAGGCACAGTAAGGCGTGGAGAAGCAGAGTTGACATCAAAAACTGTCTCATCTTTGTGCGGAGTCAGCGTACGTCTTTCCAGGCGGGGAGGACGGATAGGACAATCCTTCAGGAAGTGTTCGGTACCGGCACAGTACAGGCAAAGATTCTCCATGCGGCGTCGTGTCCTCTCTTGAGGTGTCAAGCGAGACCGGTCAACTTGCATAGCCTCCACGGCGGGAGGCACAGGAACGGATTGCAGAGGACCAGAGGAGAGAGGAGCCGGGGAGAAAAAACGCCTCGTGCGAACAAAGTCCATATCCTGGCGGAGCTCCTGACGCCTTTCGGAAAAACGCATGTCAATGCGAGTGGCTAGATGAATGTGTTCATCCAGGTTAGCAGGAATTTCTCGTGCGGCCAGAATATCTTTAATGTTGCTGGATAGGCCTTTTTTAAAGGTCGCGCAGAGGGCCTCATTATTCCAGGATAATTCGGAAGCAAGAGTACGGAATTGGATGGCGTACTCGCCAACGGAAGAATTACCCTGGACCAGGTTCAGCAGGGCAGTCTCAGCAGAAGAGGCTCGGGCAGGTTCCTCAAAGACACTTCGAATTTCCGAGAAGAAGGAGTGTACAGAGGCAGTGACGGGGTCATTGCGGTCCCAGAGTGGTGTGGCCCATGACAGAGCTTTCCCAGACAGAAGGCTGACTACGAAAGCCACCTTAGACCTTTCAGTAGGAAACTGGTCCGACATCATCTCCAAGTGCAGGGAACATTGTGAAAGAAAGCCACGGCAAAACTTAGAGTCCCCATCAAATTTATCCGGCAAGGATAGTCGTAGGCCGGAAGCGGCCACTCGCTGCGGAGGAGGTGCAGGAGCTGGCGGAGGAGATGATTGCTGAAGCTGTGGTAGTAGCTGCTGTAGCATCACGGTTAGTTGAGACAGCTGGTGGCCTTGTTGCGCTATCTGTTGCGACTGCTGGGCGACCACCGTGGTGAGGTCGGCGACAACTGGCAGTGGAACTTCAGCGGGATCCATGGCCGGATCTACTGTCACGATACGGCTGGCAGGAGGTGGATCCTCTGTGCCAGAGAGGGATTGGCGTGGACCGTGCTAGTGGACCGGTTCTAAGTTACTACTGGTATTCACCAGAGCCCGCCGCAAAGCGGGATGATCTTGCAGCGGCGGTAGTAACCAGGTCGTATCCACTAGCAACGGCTCAACCTCTCTGACTGCTGAAGATAGGCGCGGTACAAGGGAGTAGACAAGAGCAAGGTCGGACGTAGCAGAAGGTCGGGGCAGGCAGCAAGGATCGTAGTCGGGGGCAACGGCAGGAGGTCTGGAACACAGGCTAGGAACACACAAGGGAACGCTTTCACTGGCACAATGGCAACAAGATCCGGCGAGGGAGTGCAGGGGAAGTGAGGTATACATAGGGAGTGCACAGGTGAACACACTAATTAGACCAACTGCGCCAATCAGTGGCGCAGTGGCCCTTTAAATCGCAGAGACCCGGCGCGCGCGCGCCCTAGGGAGCGGGGCCGCGCGCGCCGGGACAGGACCGACGGAGAGCGAGTCAGGTACGGGAGCCGGGGTGCGCATCGCGAGCGGGCGCCACCCGCATTGCGAATCGCATCCCGGCTGGGGGCGGTATCGCAGCGCACCCGGTCAGTAGATCTGACCGGGGCGCTGCAGTAGCGAGGGTGTTGCGAGCGCTTCGGGGAGGAGCGGGGACCCGGAGCGCTCGGCGTAACATCTATCAGGTGGGACACTATTCAATGAGTTACAGTATCTAAGTCTTCAATGTTTGATACTACACTGCTCAACAAAATAAAGTGAACACTAAGATAACACATCCTAGATCTGAATGAATGAACTAATCGTATGAAATACTTTCCTCTTTACATAGTTGAATGCGCTGACAACAAAATCACACAAAAATGATCAATGGAAATCAAATGTATCAACCCATGGAGGTCTGGATATGGAGTCACACTCAAAATCACAGTGGAAAACCGCACTACAGGCTGATCCAACTTTATGTAATGTCCTTAATACAAGTCCCAATGAGGCTCAGTAGTGTGTGTGGCCTCCACGTGCCCGTATGACCGCCCTACAATGCCTGGGCATGCTCCTGATGAGGTGGAGGATGGTCTCCTGAGGGATGGCCTCCTAGACCTGGACTAAAGCATCCGCCAACTCCTGCACAGTCTGTGGTGGATGGAGCGAGACGTCCCAGATGTGCTCAATCGGATTCAGGGGAACGGGCGGCCAGTCCATAGCATCAATACATTCCTCTTGCAGGAACTGCTGACACACTCCAGCATTGGTATAATATAATATATTATAATATAATAATATAATATAACACGATCCTATAAAGAAGCTAAAAGAACTAAGGTAACGCAAATTTACCAACTTAAAATTTATAGTCAATATTGAAATGTTTGAAACACAAATTAAATAGTGGTCATACATGATTAAGTGCATAGTTACTACTTTAATTCGCCTTTTAATAAAAAAAGAATCTACTTAAAAATTCCCTATGGATCCCATATCCTGATATTTATCTTACATCACATTATTGTTATGTTTTTAACATTATTGTTTTGTTTGTTTCACAGTTTTCCTAATAATTAGGAGTGCATGAAGTAATGACACTCCTAATGTTTGTGATTGTTTATTGGAAAATGTAATAAAAATTACTTGAACTCCTATCCTGGGCTTTTTTCTATCCTCCTTTCCTCCCCTAACTTGGGCTTCTCTTGTTCCCAAGCCTTTGTCCCCCTCTCTGGTCGTCCTCTTCCTCTTTGGGCCTCTATTCACCTTCATTCAGCCTAATTCTTGCCCTTTCCCTCCATTTTTTGGCTTTTCCTACCTCATACTTCTGTGGTCATCTCTCTTACTGCTTGTTGTGCAATTTGTGCCCTCCCTGGGTTTGTGTAATGTTTAATGCAGATGTAAATCCTTGGTTCTCACATTCTCAGACTAAGTTACTGATGCCACTGATGAGAATCTTCACAGGTTGGTTCATTGTGGTGTAAGTGTACACAGTCCTAAAACACTCGGAGAGGGAAGTCTTCCTAACAGGCAGCACTAACTCCTACCTGACAGGAGATTAGTGTAATTCAGAGAGGCACTTGTTCAGGAGTCTCCTCTCCAACAAAGACAACGTTTTCCCTATCAGTGATTGGGATCTTTTAGAACAATATCCTCACAGCGAGACAGGAACAGGAGCAGGTACAGTGACCTACCTGAAGACGTGTGGCCTAGGTGTTTGTATGTAAAGCTGTGGTGTTCCGGTACAGGACCTAATCCTGTCTCTGTGTAAAGTCCCCTCAGCTAGAGTCCCTCCATTCCACAGGGCTTGCCCCTTGGTCGCGTCATAGAAATGTATTTCTGTATAGTGTACAAATGTATAGGACCTACTGTGGTGTCCCGGTACCGTATTGCATAGTGTACCTTGTGTGGTGGTCCCCAAAGTCAGAGTAATTACGCTCAGGTAGGGTCCCACAGGTGGGACAGCCCCTGGTCGCCTCTCCTCTATTCTAGTTCTATAATGTTTATATGTACATATTTAATATTAATGTGTATATTTAATATAATGTATAGTATACTTACCTTGTTAGCATCGCAGGACCTTCGGTCATGTGACTATGTTGATTCCTCTATGGAATGTTAGAGGACATTTGGAGGTCCTTGGGTCAAATGCTACCCATAATTCTATGTGAAGGTGATTGACAAAAATTGGACCAATTAGTGTTAGTTCAGCCCCTGCCCATATAAGGGTGCTGTAGCCAATTATCGCTCTCTTGGGTTGCTGCTCTCGTGGATGCCGGACTAGCAGGACGGATCTGCACAACTTTCAAAGACAAGCTGGGCCTGAAAACCTACCGGCATCGGCCTAAACTAAACTAATGCCCGCTAAAGCTAGCCTGACTACTGGACCGAAACTAAATCCCCTAAATCCAGTGGAACAGCACATATCAGTCTAAGGACTCTAAATTTCTTAAGGTCCCGACCACTGTCAATCCTTAAGAGACTCTGCATGTATAGAGACTGTTCCGGTTATGAAGCTTGCATAAAATCTTCAGTAAAGTTCCGACTGTTTTCAGCAAACTCTCCGGTTGTGGACATTCAATTATTCTAAACCTCCCTATCGCTCTTGGGAAGGGTGGCGATAGGACAGAGGAGCCCTCACCCTGGCATCACGAATAGAAAGGGTTAATCGAACAGCTACACCCCATATACCTTACTCCCCGAGGCTATCACCCCAGGTCACCACAAAGCAATAGCAGACTAAGAGATATACATATAGTACTGACTAAGTCCAGAGCCAGACTGGGCCTAACAGGTTTAGGTCCTTCCCTTCTCCTGGGATAGAGAGGTTGGACTTTCTCCTGCAATCATTGGCTAAGAGTATCATGTGACCAAAGCATCATTCTTCTGTGTACAGTATATGCAGAAAAGTTAAGCCATTTTCTAGGACAGTAGCTGGAACATTGGTACTGGGACATAACACACCCTTGGGCACCACTGGGCCTTTGGTCACATCCTTCAATACTTGAAATACTTAGATGCACTTTGATCACTTTTTATAAAAAATTAAAAAAAAATCTGGGATTTTTTTAAAAAGAATTTCCTCCAACCAGTGGTAGTATACTATTTTAATTATGAGATGCAGTGGCAGAATATATATATATATATATATATATATATATATATATATATATATTACAGTATATGATATAATATAACGTTATATAAGAATATTATGCCATTATTGGCCAGGATTTACTAAGAGTTTTTTTTTTTTGTTTTTTAATGGGGAAAAGGATGGGGTTTTCTTTTTTTCTTTTTTTTTATTAGAGAAAAGGCTTTTTTATATATTTTTATATATTTTCTTTTTATTTAAACTTTTTGAAAAGAGGGGTGATTCTAAATTTTTTTAGGGAAGGGGATAATTCACATTTATTATTACTTACATATTGTTCTTTACGCATTTTATTACAATTTTTTAGTCCCCATAGGGGACACGCCCCTTTTCAGTGACCACTCCTACTTTCCCCAGTGGCCACGCCCCCTTAAAAAAGTTATCCATTAAAAATGGAGTAATGGTCGGGTTTGAAGGGTTTTTCGGATGTAGTTTTTGGCACACATGACGTTTGTCAAATTTCAGCCATAAAACCTGAAAATTAAACATTGGGAAACCGAAAGTAAATAACCCTTATTATGTCATTGCTCATTAGTGCTACCTACCTGCAACTACATATAAAAAATGCTGCTGGTTACCCTAACTTTTTTCTCTACCCACCGTCAGACATGTGACCCCCTACAGCTATGCCTGTAAATTGCATTAAAATTCCCACAATGCACTGCTCTCTGTTGTCTTTATGTTGCTTGTTCATCGTATGGACTATAGCAGTGTTTCCAAACCAGGGTGCCTCCAGCTGTTGCAAAACTACAACTTCCAGCATGCCCGGACAGCCAACGGGAAACAGCAGACTATAGAAAGGATTACGGTTGTGAATGAAGGGGATATTCCATATTTGTGTACCTCTTTATGTTTTACTATAAAATAGGCCACAAGGTATCTATGGTAACCCTGAAGACATTGTCTGGTAAAGCCTGGTGTCTGTATAATGGATATGTCATATTTCAGCGCCGCCTGTATTGAGGTCGGCTATTACACCGCACGTACTGTACACATATGGTCGTTGCCGTATAAGAAAAGCAACAGAAGGTAGAAAACAAACACGACTTGTTTGTATGTTCTGCTTGTATTTATTTAGAGCAAATGAGCACTCGGGAAGAGTAGACAACAACGCGAAAACACTCACTGGGAAAAAGTATATTGGTATATTAGAAATTAAAGGGTTCTCTGACATTTTGCAAAAAAAAAAAATGCTGTGGCCGTGGGAAATTAGAAAAAAAAAACATACTTACCTAGCCCCGACCCCCCAGCTCCAGTCCGGCTCCGTCCGTCTTTTGCCTTCTACCAGTGCTCAGTGCAGGACCTGCCTCCACAGCCAATTACCAGTTTCCAATCTTGCCCAGTGATTGGCTGAGCTGGTAGGCCCTGCTCCGAGCAGAGAAGACAGAAGATGGCAGAATGGTGTATTTTGTCTACATCACCCCACAAATATATATATATATATATATATATATATATATATATATAAATATATATATATATATATATATATATGTGGTGTCCCGGTACCGTATCCTATCCGGTACTTTTTATTGTGAGTCCCTAGGACGTCGGGGTCCCAATTGTCTAGTTCACCCCTAGTCACCTCCCATCCAGTTGGTAATTGTCCAGTAACCACTTAGGATTTGGATGTATAAGATTGTATAAATGTAAATAAATAGTTAATTACCTGCCCATAGCGTAGCAGGACCTGCGGGTCACGTGGTCAGGTAAACTCTATGGTATTTCTGCTTGAGGACCTTTGGAGGTCCCTGTGATGTAGTCAATCCCATCACACTGTGTAAGAGTGAATGTCAGATGTTCGGACCAATCAGATTAGCCCCGCCCTCTGCCCATATAAGGGAGCGACGGCCATGTTCTTGCTCTCTTGTTCCTGTGCAAGCAAGCAAGAAGCATCTGCGCTGCTGAGATCAGTGAGTCTAGGCCTGAACCTTGCGGCGACGGCCGACAACTTCACTCTGCAGGATCACCGGACCTTATCTATCCCCTGAATCCGGACGGATCTGCAATCTGCAACTACCCTAAATTCAGAGACTTTTAATATCATTCAAGGTCCGCAACAATTGTCAGTCATTGAGATATATAGAGACTGTTTGCCTGAGACTGTCATTGTTCATTGGATGTACTGCAAGCACTTAAGTAAAGTTTGTTCAAGTTCAAGTACCTTGTTGACCTTCAGTTATTTTATTACATGCACCTATCGTTTCTGGGAAGGGCGGCGATGGGCCGGAGAATTACCTCAGCATACTAGCCCTCAGCCTGGCATCACGAACTATAGGGTTAACATTAACCCCTTATCTACTACAACATCCCAACTACCCTACACCCCCCAAGGCTTACCACAAAGCCTTTTTGGCGTCACGAACAGGATACGGTGCTTGTGGTGCACCATACAAGGGGGCCAAGAGAAAAGTAAGGGGGGGAGGTGAAAATTCTGTTACAACTAAGATGTGTAAACTGCGCAATGAGTTCATGCTGCGATCCGTTGGTCCAGTCGGCACAGGCGGAGCCGAACTGCTGCCGGAAAAGCGCGCAAAGAAAGCCCGTGCTGCGCCACGCCCCTGGGCATGGCCACCAAGTTGCTGTGTCGCAGCCAAAAGGGAACTCAGAGATATAGGAGTCATTTCTGGAGGGACCGGAAGTCGGGGCTGCACCGACAGTATCCTTTCTGCCCAGCGCCATTTTGAAGAAGCCCACTATAAAAGACACCACGCAGAGCAACCTCTTCAGTCTGCACAGAGAGACGGAGAGTACAGACATGGAGGAGAGCAGCGTTCCACGTGGTGAAGTTGGCAAAATGGCGCCGGAAACACGGAAAGTTGTGGCAGTTGCAGCCCAACTTTTTCAACAGCTTGCTGACCGTCTGCAGCGGTTGTCATTAGACGAAGAGGGGGCCTGCAATCTTCCCCCACTGCCTGATGTTGATGACGATTGGTCAGAAACACCTCCAGCGGAAAGCGCAGGGACACCTGGAGGCCAGTCACCGGTGAGATTGTCCCCTCACCACAGAACCTGGGGCTCGTGGGCCGAGATCCTGTCGGAGGAGTCTGCTGTGAGTACCCCGCCAGAGGCGGTCTATTCTTCCTCCTCCAGCCCTGAGGTCATTCCTCGATCAAGCTTGCCAAGTGCACGACCGTGCTCATCAAAATTGCCGCAATGGGTGTTCGGAGATGAGCCGGAGCTAATCGAGTACATTCACAGAGTACTTCAACCTTTACCTGGGAAGCCACTCCCACCAATCCCAACTGCAGAAAGGGAAAGGGCCCGTCAAGAAGCCGAGCTGGCCGAATTGATGGAAAAGCTAAAGGCCCGATACAAAGAACTCTATGCTCCAAAGCACGTGCATTTGCCTTATGAAGAAAGAGTGCGGTATCAAGAAAATACCAAAGAAATGGAGGCATTGTACATCCGTAAATGGGATCACTCCCCAAGAAGGGGAGGAGCCATTATAAAGAAGAAGAGCAACTGTGGCCAAGTTCGACAAGGTCAGAGGTTTTGGGCAGACCATCCTCGTAAACCGGCGAGCAGTGCAAAGGTCATATCTCCATAAGAAGTTCTACACTTTGGAGGTGGGGGAAATTGTGGAGTACACCCCCATCCAGAGCCTTCGTGGAGAATGGGCTGCAGCAGTCACCAGACCAACAGCCTTAACACAGCTTCCTTTCAAATATTTCCTGTTAACGGATTGGGAGTCCGATCCCTTCAACTTGAGGCCGACAAGGTTTGCTCCTAAAGCCTCCACCAGCGCACCCAAGGAGGAGGAGCTTCAACTGTCAAGTTCATCATCTTCTATGTACAGCACAGAGTAAAGTTCTTCATCTTCTTCATACCGTCGAGAGTCAAGTTCAGCACAGGGTGAAGAAAATAGGCCAAAGTTGCGGCCACCCAAGTCAGTACCTAGACCCTCTCGGAGCAGTGAGAGTTTGTCTAACCCTGGGGTACCCACAGATGTACCTAGGCCCTCTCGGAGCCATGATAGTTCGCCTGTTCCTGTGGTACCAACGAAAGGGTCATGGGTCGCTCCTAATTTGGAGATGGTACTCAAACCCTATTGCCCCACTTTGATCCCGGCTAGTAAGCCTATAACCCCTTCTCAAGCTGCCCTCCACAACTCATCCTCACCAATGTGGTGTGGCAAAGCTATGTCAATTCTGCACCTGCCCCTGATGTTGGCAGATATAGAGGAACCAAGAGAGGCACTACAAGAGTAAAGAAGAACATCTTCTAAAGAGACTCAAAAGTAATGTCTTATTGTTTTCGTGTCTAACCATTTTTGTTTTACAGCAACCAAGTTCAAGAATAGTGCCTAGCAGGACTGTGCTAAGTTGTTTCAGTTCAAAGTTCAGCAATGTAACCACTAAGCTTGTGCCTGACTATTAAGTCAAGAGACTCCTAGCCTGTAGGAGATTCATTAAGGACTGCACCCGGCTGATTTGTGGTAAGGCCGTGTTTACCTTTCCCTTCCTATGAACTCTTAGTGTAGGTGGACTGCTGATCCTTGCATGCCAATTTGTATATTTGCCTTGGACTCTTAGTGTAGGTGGACTGCTGATCCTTACACGTCTGCTTTATGTATATACCAGCAGCTTCATAAGAACTCTTATGCTAAATGTTGCGCTTATCGGCTGAATGCACCTGAAACATGTTGGAGTGTTGATCAATGTATAGTAAATATGTATATGGTTCTGTACACAAAAAGGTATTCTCGTGTCTGTGTACATAAGTAGTAAGCAAAAGTTGTACATAGGAAAATAGTCTAATGTCTATGTACATAAAAAGTAAGTTATAGCTGTACACAGAAAATATCGACGTACTGCACATGTACACTCAACACTAAAAATATATATAATTCTTGTACATACAAATGTATAAAATACTAAAGGTGTTTAGTAGGTAACTCAACAGGGGACACCTCGGCTCCTCCGAGGGTAGTAATATTGCTGTCGCCCATCGCTAGCACCTGTCTCAACAAAAATAGTAGGGAGGATTCCCCTCAAAATAGTACTTGCACACATAGTACTCTAGATTACTAACTTAAATGTACTACCTCAAGTTTCTCTAGTACATACACCAAAATAAATATCTCACTTAAGGCAACACTTAGGAATTGTAGCATATTGATACCCAATTTCTGCAACTGTTAGGTACACTTCTTCTTCTCCTTCATTGCGTGTGTGAGATGCTCTGCCTGGCCAGTAGGTGCTCTTGCTAGTAAAGTATTTAACATGTAATTCTAAGAATAACCTAGTTAGGTTGTTTTTGAAAGTGCTCTAGGGATAAGTAGCGTGTAGCCGATAGACCCTAGCAGCCACCCTTACTGTGACCTAGCTTCCGGCTAGCCAGTATAACCTTATGTGTACTTACAGGTAACTTATTGTTGGCGAATAAAATGTGTGAGATAATAAAAATGTCTAGTCAGCTTGAAACTAAAGGTAAATAAAGCTGTACTAATGTCTAGATAGTCTCATGTATAGAGAGTTATACTAATGTTCAGTTTAGCCTCATAGAATGTGTAGAGAGCTAATATGATGTCTTAGGAGCTAGCAACTACATATCAGATAGCTGCTTAATTGTCTAGTAAGCTTTGGAATGTATAATAGGTTTAATAAAGTTGTCTAGGAAGCTAGAAACTAAAGGATAGATAGCTTCTTCAAATGTCTAGATAGCATTCTTGTCTAGATAGCACCAATGCCTAGATAGATTCTAATTGTCTAGTCCAGATAGTAGTAAGAGTATCAATAGAATGTAAATGTGTTCAATGTTTACTTAGGATGTATAGTGAATTTATAGACCATCCTGTCCTAGTCCCTCTGTCTTAGGGGACAGACGTCGAGGTCGACTTATCTTAAGTAAGGGGGTTTGTGGTGTCCCGGTACCGTATCCTATCCGGTACTTTTTATTGTGGGTCCCTATAGCCAGAGTCCCTAGGACGTCGAGCTCCCAATTGTCTAGTTCACCCCTAGTCACCTCCCATCCAGTTGGTAATTGTCCAGTAACCACTTAGGATTTGGATGTATAAGATTGTATGAATGTAAATAAATAGTTAATTAACTGCCCATAGCGTAGCAGGACCTGCGGGTCACGTGGTCAGGTGAACTCTATGGTATTTCTGCTTGAAGACCTTTGGAGGTCCCTGTGACGTAGTCAATCCCATCACACTGTGTAACAGTGAATGACGGATGTTCGGACCAATCAGATTAGCCCCGCCCCCTGCCCATATAAGGGAGCGGCGGCCATGTTCTTGCTCTCTTTTTCCGGTGCAAGCAAGCAAGAAGCATCTGCGCTGCTGAGATCTGTGAGTCTAGGCCTGAACCTTGCGGCGACGGCCGTTAACTTCTAATTTCTGAGTGTATCAATCCCCACGCACTCTGCAGGATCACCGGACCTTATCTATCCCCTAAATCCGGACGGATCTGCAATAACTACCCTAAATTCAGAGACTTTTAATATCATTCAAGGTCCGCAACAATTGTCAGTCATTGAGATATATAGAGACTGCTTGCCTGAGACTGTCATTGTTCATTGGATGTACTGCAAGCACTTAAGTAAAGTTTGTTCAAGTTCAAGTACCTTGTGGACCTTCAGTCATTTTATTACAGGCACCTATCGTTTCTGGGAAGGGCGGCGATAGGCCGGAGAATTACCTCAGCATACTAGCCCTCAGCCTGGCGTCACGAACTATAGGGTTAACATTAACCCCTTATCTACTAAAACATCCCAACTACCCTACACCCCCTAAGGCTTACCACATATATATATATATATATATATATATATATATATATATATATATATATATATATATACACAGTGTAGATCAAAAGTTTGGGCACCCCAGGTAAAAATTTGTATTAATGTGCATAAAGAAGCCAAGGAAAGATGGAAAAATCTCCAAAAGGCATCAAATTACAGATTAGACCTTCTTATAATATGTCAACAAAAGTTACATTTTATTTCCATCATTTCAAAATAACAGAAAACAAAAAAATGCCGTCTGCAAAAGTTTGGGCACCCTGCAGAATTTATTGCATGCCCTGCCCCCTTTGCAAAGCTGAGACCTGCCAGTGTCTTGGATTGTTCTCAATCATCATCTGGGAAGACCAGGTGATGTCATTCTCAAAGGTTTTAAATGCCCAGACTCATCTGACCTTGCCCCAACAATCAGCACCATGGGTTCTTCTAAGCAGTTGTCTAGAAATCTGAAACTGAAAATAGTTGACGCTCACAAAGCTGGAGAAGGCTATAAGAAGATAGCAAAACGTTTTTAGATGTCAATATCCACTGTTCGGAATGTAATTAAGAAATGGCGGTCATCAGGAACAGTGGAAGTTAACCCCTTAAGGACTTAGCCCTTTTTCACCTTAAGGACTCGGCCATTTTTTGCAATTCTGACCACTGTCATTTTAAACATTAATAACTCTGGGATGCTTTTAGTTTTCATTCTGATTCCGAGATTGTTTTTTCGTGACATATTCTACATTAACATAGTGGTAAATTTTTGTGGTAACTTGCATCCTTTCTTGGTGAAAAATTCCAAAATGTGATGGAAAAATTGAAAATTTAGCATTTTTCAAATTTTGAAGCTCTCTGCTTGTAAGGAAAATGGATATTCAAAATAAATTTTTTTTTGTTCACATATACAATATGTCTACTTTATGATTGCATCATAAAATGTATGAGTTTTTTACTTTTGGAAGACACCAGAGGGCTTCAAAGTTCAGCAGCAATTTTCTAATTTTTCACAAAATTTTCAAACTCACTATTTTTCAGCGACCAGTTCAGGTTTGAAGAGGATTTGAAGGGTCTTCATATTAGAAATACCCCACAAATGACCCCATTATAAAAAATGCACCCCCCAAAGTATTAAAAATGACATTCAGTAAGTGTTTTAACCCTTTAGGTGTTTCACAGGAATAGCAGAAAAGTGAAGGAGAAAATTCACAATCTTCATTTTTTACACTCGCATGTTCTTGTATACCCAATTTTTGAATTTTTGCAAGGGGTAAAAAGGAGAACATTTTTACTTGTATTTGAAACCCAAATCTCGAGCAAGCACATACCTCATATGTCTATGTAAAGTGTTCGGCGGGCGCAGTAGAGGGCTCAGAAGGGAAGGAGCGACAAATGGTTTTTTGGGGCCATGTCACCTTTAGGAAGCCCCTATGGTGCCAGAATAGCAAAAAAAAAAAAAAAAACACATGGCATACCATTTTGGAAACTAGACCCCTCGGGGAACATAACAAGGGGTAAAGTGAACCTTAATACCCCACAGGTGATTCACGACTTTTGCATATGTAAAAAAAAATGTTTTTTTTCCTAAAATGCTTGGTTTCCTAAAAGTTTTACATTTTTAAAAAGGGTAATAGCAGAAAATACCCCCCAAAATTTGAAGCCCAATTTCTCCCAATTCAGAAAACACCCCATATGGGGGTGAAAAGTGCTCTGCTGGCGCACTACAGGTCTCAGAAGAGAAGGAGTCACATTTGGCTTTTTGAAAGCGAATTTTGCTCTGGGGGCATGCCGCATTTAGGAAGCCCCTATGGTGCCAGAACAGCAAAAAAAAAAAACACATGGCATTATATTTTGGAAACTAGACCCCTCGGGGAATGTAACAAGGGGTTAAATGAACCTTTATACCCCACAGGTGTTTCACGATTTTTGCATATATAAAATGCTTGTTTTCCCCAAAATTTTACATTTTTAAAAAGGGTAAAAGCTGAAAATACCCCCCAAAATTTGTAACACAATTTCTCCCGAGTACGGCGATACCCCATATGTGACCCTAAACTGTTGCCTTGAAATACGACAGGGCTCCAAAGTGAGAGCGCCATGCGCATTTGAGGCCTAAATTATGGACTTGCATAGGGGTGGACATAGGGGTATTCTACACCAGTGATTCCCAAACAGGGTGCCTCCAGCTGTTGTAAAACTCCCAGCATGCCTGGACAGTCAGTGGCTGTCTGGTAATACTGGGAGTAGTTGTTTTGCAACAGCTGGAGGCTCCGTTTTGGAAACAGTGGCGTACCAGACGTTTTTAATTTTTATTGGGGAGGGGGGCTGTGTAGGGGTATGTGTATATGTAGTGTTTTTTACTTTTTATTTTATTTTTTGTTAGTGTAGTGTAGTGTTTTTAGGGTACAGTCACACAGGTGGGGGTTCACAGTAGTTTCTCGCTGGCAGAAAATTTGCCGGAGCTCAAACTTGCAGCCGGATACTTACTGTAAACCTCCGCCCATGTGAGTGTACCCTGTATGTTCACATTGGGGGGGGGGGGGGGGAACATCCAGCTGTTGCAAAACTACAACTCCCAGCATGCACTCACAGACTGTACATGCTGAGAGTTTTAGTTTTGCAACAGCTGTAGGCACACTGGTTGTGTATCACTGAGTTTGTGACCTAACTCAGTGTTTCACAACCAGTGTGCCTCCAGCTGTTGCAAAACTACAACTCCCAGCATGTGCGGTGCATGCTGGGAGTTGTAGTTTGCAACAGCTGGAGGCACACCGGTCGTGAAACACTGAGTTAGGTAAAAAAAAACTCTGAGTTTCACAACCAGTGTGCCTTCAGCTGTTGCAAAACTACAACTCTCAGCATTCACCGACAGCCAACGGGCATGCTGGGAGTTGTAGTTATGTAACCAGCAGATGCACCACTACAACTCCCAGCATGCACTTTAGCTGTTTGTGCAAGCTGGGAGTTGTAGTTATACAACAGCTGAAGGTACACTTTTCCATAGGAAAAATGTGCCTCCAGTTGTTGCAAAACAATAAGTCCCAGCATGCCTATAAGGGAATGCTGGGAGTTGTGGTGGTCTGCCTCCTGCTGTTGCATAACTACAGCTCCAAGCATGCCCTTTTTGCATGCTGAGAGCTGTTGCTAAGCAACAGCAGGAGGCTGTCACTCATCTCCAACTGCTGATCCACGCCGCTTCAGGTCAGTCCCTCGCCGCCGCCGCTCATGGGGCCCCGATCCCAACATTGATTCCGGGGATCAGGGTCCCCAGCTGCCGAGGTCTTCTTCCCGCACCCGATCACGTCCTCTGGAAAAGGGGCGGAGCGGGTTGCGGGAGTGACACCCGCAGTAGGTGCCCTGATTGGTCGGCCGGTAAACCGGCCGACGAATCAGGGCGATCGTGAGGTGGCACCAGTGCCACCTCACCCTTGCTGGCTATGGCTGTTCAGGGCCATCGGACAGCCTGTAATTCCGGGTCACCGGGTCACTGGAGACCCGATTGACCCGGAATCCGCCACAGATCGCTGGGCTGAATTGTCGATCATGACCCCCCTGGGCGATATGCCGCGATGCCTGCTGAATTTAATGAAAATAACCTCTGTCCAACTGTTAAGCATGGGGTGGATCAATCATGCCTTGGGGTTGTATTACAGCCAGTGGTACACGGAATATCTCACAAGTAGAAGGATGCTAACTTGGATGCTAACTTGATGCCATCTGTGAAAAAGCTGAAGTTAAAGAGAGGATGGCTTCTACAAATGGATAATGATCCTAAACACACCTCGAAATCCACGGGGGATTACATCAAGAGGCGTAAACTGAAGGTTTTGCCATGGCCTTCACAATCTCCTACCTCAACATAATTGAAAATCTATGGATAGACCTTAAAAGAGCAGTGCGTGACAGACAGACCAGAAATCTCAAAGAACTGGAAGACTTTTGTAAGGAAGAACGGGCAAAGATACCTCAAACAAGAATTGAAAGACTCTTGGCTGGCTACAAAAAGCGTTTACAAGCTGTGATACTTTCCAAAGGGGGCAGTACAAGATATTAACTCAGCAGGGTGCCCAAACTTTTGCAGACGCCATATTTTTGTTTTCTGTTATTTTGAAAGTGTAAATGATGGAAATAAAATCTAACTTTTGTTGACATATTATAAGAATGTCTAATCTGTAATTTGATGCCTTTTGGAGATTTTCCATCTTTCCTTGGCTTCTTTATGCACATTAATACAAATTGTTACCTGGGGTGCCCAAACTTTTGATCCCCACTGTATATATATATATATATATATATATATACAACTTATCCCCTAAGTGTTTGATCTGGGGGGGGGGGGGGGGGGTCCGAACGCTGGGTCCCCCCACGATCTCCTGTACGGGGCCCCGCTTCTCCCATAGAGCTGAATAGAGGGGGCGTGTCTGTCGACCTCTTAGTGAGGTCGGCGTCACAAGCATTAGCAGCGCAGGGCCGTGGTAGTTCCGGGTCCCCGTAGGGAATAAGTTGTATATGGCTTCAGTACTCCTTAAACTTTTTTTTGCAGGTCAAAACAATTACAGCTATTTAATGTAGTAAAATAAAAGTTTTACAAAATTGCTTTGGCTCACCATTTTCTGAACTATACGAGGGCTCGTTTTTTATGGGGCGATATGTAGTTTTTTATTGACAGCATTTTTTGGTACAGTTACAGAGACATATCAAAAGTTCTGATCGGTTCCCACTGATCAAGGGAACGAGTGGAGAGAAGCATGCAGTAGGCACTTTACTCCCCGGCTCTCTGCTATCTTTTTGTGGTGGACCACCAGGGTATGGTGGGACCACGGGTGTAGCGGTGTGAGTGGTGGGGTCGGATGGTATTAACCCTGTAGGCAAGATGGTATTATTAACCTCTAGTGTTCGTGACGCCAGTGTGGTTTTAGGGTTCCGGAACACCACAAGCCCGGATTCTCCGCTATCCCAATTGCTAGTAATGAAATGAGAGTCCACAACCAGTTATGGTCAAACGGAGGCTTCACTGAGTATAAGAAAGGAGTAATTATCTTCACAGCTAAGGCCAGAATTCCCAGAGAGGTGACCAGGACCCAGAAGGACCTTGCAGCTTGCTGGACCAATTATACTTGTAATTAACCTGACTTGACTGTTATCTTGCGGCTTGACTATATGGCGGACTTTAGATAGGACTTGACAATTTGTAGTGACAGCAGACATGGACTTGAGACTTACTGAAATGACTGTAGCTTTGGGGTCTTCCAGACGCTGATCACTTGCACTGAGATCACTGTACTTGCTGGTTCTCAGTAATGGAAGAGAAGAGCTAAGAGAGTGAATTGTAATGGCCGCCCCTTTATATAGTGGGGCTGGACTAAAGCCCATTGGTCAAGCTGCGGGTCATAGGTTAAGCTGGTGCTCTCTGGGAGGACATGTGACAACAAATCATGTGACTGCATAACATAACGTGACAGACTCACACAGGTCCCTTGAGACCTCCCACAGCAACTCTGCTCTATCTATACTGTCTGTCTAGGCATATACTGTCTGTCTAGACTGTCTAGGCATTAAAGTGATATACACAACATTATGGAACAACAGGGGGAGACCTTGCAGGGGAGCCCCCAGGTCACTGAGGGTCTCAACCTGGCAGGGCCTAAAGGTAGTACAGGACCATGTCCTGTACTGGGACATCACATTTGTCTTGCTGCTTCATTATAGATCTACCCACAAAAATTAAGCCCTCATACAGGTCAGAAAATGGGGATGGCGGATTTCACACACAAACACTTGCTGGATACATGTTGTGCAATTGCCTGTATATTTTCTGTGCATGAAATCCGCAGCAAGTGAGTGTTTCCCAAACAGTTTGTCTCCAGCTGTTGCAATACTACAACTCCCAGCATGCCCGGACAGCCAACAGCTGGAGACACACTCCATCTACTGGCCTCAGGCAGGGTATTTTAGGAATACTTACACAGCAGGTTTAGGGACCATCACTAGGCCTCAGGCAGGGTATTCTAGGATAACTTTCATAGCTGGCATTGAGACCATCTCTAGGCCTCTGGCTGCCATGGCAACCTATTGGTAGTCTGTCATCGCTTCAAGATTGGAAGGAGCAATGGGGAAATGGAGGCTTCCACCCCTCTAACTAATCCTCTTGATGTCATGTGTGGTGGCCCAGTACAGGAGTTGCACCCCTGTGCCCTGTCAGGCAGACTCCATGTCAGTGACCTCCGCCCCCCCCCCCCTCCCCCGTATTTGTGTCTCATGTATCATCTCAAGTGCTTATGTTACCTAGTATAATGTACATAAATTGTTGTATACCTTTAAGTATTATCTTCATGTGATTGTAACCAGGAAAGGTACTAGTGACCATGTGACCTACAGGGTGACCTATGGGACCCCTCCAGAGTCTCCCCTATATAAGCCCTGGGTGGAGCTTCCTCTTTCTCTTTAAGTCTTTGCTGAGATACAGTGAGGTCAAGTCCTGAGAGAGTGTCTGGTGTCCTAAGAAGGCCTAAAGTCTACCACGCAGCCACAGATCCACAAGTCCATTGCCCCACAGGTGAAAGTCAAAACCTGCTAAGCTACAAATGGGATGAAGTCCGTCTAGTCAGTCTCACGCAAGTCAGTCCAAGTCAATCTGTCTCAAGTCAGCGTGGCCCTGCATAAAATTATCCAAGTCCACTATAAGTCCCAGCAAACCCTGAGGTCTCTGAAGTCGCCTCCGTTGGCCTAGCCAAGCTGTATAGACTGTTACACCTGACTGACTCAGTAAAGCTGGCGTCGGAGTCATTCCCCCCCCCCCCCCCCCCCCCGTGCCTAGCCCAGGATCCAACGGTATACCATCGGGTGGTGTAGAGGTAGAACCACACCCTGGCGTCACGAACACAAGGAGTTAATGCCATCTGCCCATGGGGATTATTCTATCTGCCCTCATCACACCCTCATTACACATGGTTTCCATAAAGCGCAGCATCTAAGGGGTTAAGCGGTCCTGGCCGCTGGCGTTAGGTGTTAGCCATAGTTAACAGCCACCATGTATGGAGCAGGCTCAGCAAAATGAATGGAGCAGGGCGAGGCGTAATGGTACGTCATGGGGTGTTAACGGGTTAAAGATATTAGAACAGAGACATGTCTTCCCATGATGCATTGTATACACAGCCCTGCCCTCAGTATTAATAGCCGCTGGGCAGCATTATAATTGAATTTGGCGAGTTCGCTCAGATACCGTGTCGGTGGTTACCAAGTGGGTGAGGGGCAGAGCCGCCATTATCTAAATTAAGACAAATTTATACGAATACAAACCAAATTAGGTATTTGTGTGTGAGCGCGTGCCGTACATTAACCCTCCGCGCTCGCTGGATCCCACGGCACTTAGTCCTGCGGAGGTTTCCTATTTCTAAGGAAAACACAAGAAAGATATGTAAGGACTTGTAAGTGAAGACGTCTCTTGCCTAAGAAAATAATTATCTGCGGTCTGCGGATGTGAGTGAGGGCCAGCTCCACCGCGACAGACATGTTCTTTCCTTTATAAGAGAAGACACATTGTAATTAGGTTTTATCATCCAAGAGGTGGCGTGCCGCTGAGCTGGTTTATCTAAGCCGATACTGTGTGATACTGTGTGCTGAGAACATGTATCTAAGCCTATCCTGTGTGATACTGTGTGTTGAGAAAAAGTATCTAAGCCTATCCTGTGTGATACTGTGTGTTGAGAAAAAGTATCTAAGCCTATCATGTGTAATACTGCATGCCTAGCCGGGACACTAAAGCCTAAAATGTGTGATACAGTCTCATGTGCCACTGAAACTAATGTGATCTGCTATACTTGGTTACTTTCGGCTGTCACATGTGATACTGTACTGCTGACATATCCCTGTACTGTGACATCACTGTGTGTATTATCTCTGTACTGTGACATCACTGTGTGTATTATCCCTGTACTGTGACATCACTGTGTATTATCCCTGTACTGTGACATCACTGTGTGTATTATCCCTGTACTGTGACATCACTGTGTGTATTATCCCTGTACTGTGACATCACTGTGTGTATTATCCCTGTACTGTGACATCACTGTGTGTATTATCCCTGTACTGTGACATCACTGTGTGTATTATCCCTGTACTGTGACATCACTGTGTGTATTATCCCTGTACTGTGACATCACTGTGTGTATTATCCCTGTACTGTGACATCACTGTGTGTATTATCCCTGTACTGTGACATCACTGTGTGTATTATCCTGTACTGTGACATAACTGTGTGTATTATCCCTGTACTGTGACATCACTGTGTGTATTATCCCTGTACTGTGACATCAGTGTGTATTATCCCTGTACTGTGACATCACTGTGTGTATTATCCCTGTACTGTGACATCACTGTGTATTATCCCTGTACTGTGACATCACTGTGTGTATTATCCATGTACTGTGACATCACTGTGTGTATTATCCATGTACTGTGACATCACTGTGTGTATTATCCATGTACTGTGACATCACTGTGTGTATTATCCCTGTACTGTAACATCACTGTGTGTATTATCCCTGTACTGTGACATCACTGTGTATTATCCCTGTACTGTGACATCACTGTGTGTATTATCCCTGTACTGTGACATCACTGTGTGTATTATCCCTGTACTGTGACATCACTGTGTGTATTATCCCTGTACTGTGACATCACTGTGTGTATTATCCCTGTACTGTGACATCACTGTGTGTATTATCCCTGTACTGTGACATCACTGTGTGTATTATCCCTGTATTGTGACATCACTGTGTTTATTATCCCTGTACTGTGACATTACTGTGTATTATCCCTGTACTGTGACATCACTGTGTGTATTATCCCTGTACTGTGAAATCACTGTGTATTATTCCTGTACTGTGACATCGCTGTGTATTATCCCTGTACTGTGACATCTCTGTGTATTATCCCTGTACTGTGACATCACTGTGTGTATTATCCCTGTACTGTGACATCACTGTGTATATTATCCCTGTACTGTGACATCACTGTGTATTATCCCTGTACTGTGACATCACTGTGTGTATTATCCCTGTACTGTGACATCACTGTGTATATTATCCCTGTACTGTGACATCACTGTGTATTATCCCTGTACTGTGACATCACTGTGCGTATTATCCCTGTACTGTGACATCACTGTGTATTATCCCTGTACTGTGACATCACTGTGTATTATCCCTGTACTGTGACATCACTGTGTATTATCCCTGTACTGTGACATCACTGTGTATATTATCCCTGTACTGTGACATCACTGTGTATATTATCCCTGTACTGTGACATCACTGTGTATATTATCCCTGTACTGTGACATCACTGTGTATATTATCCCTGTACTGTGACATCACTGTGTATATTATCCCTGTACTGTGACATCACTGTGTGTATTATCCCTGTACTGTGACATCACTGTGTATTATCCCTGTATTGTGACATCACTGTGTATATTATCCCTGTACTGTGACATCACTGTGTATTATCCCTGTACTGTGACATCACTGTGTGTATTATCCCTGTACTGTGACATCACTGTGTGTATTATCCCTGTACTGTGACATCACTGTGTGTATTATCCCTGTATTGTGACATCACTGTGTTTATTATCCCTGTACTGTGACATTACTGTGTATTATCCCTGTACTGTGACATCACTGTGTGTATTATCCCTGTACTGTGACATCACTGTGTATTATCCCTGTACTGTGACATCACTGTGTGTATTATCCCTGTACTGTGACATCACTGTGTGTATTATCCCTGTACTGTGACATCACTGTGTGTATTATCCCTGTACTGTGACATCACTGTGTGTATTATCCCTGTACTGTGACATCACTGTGTGTATTATCCCTGTACTGTGACATCACTGTGTGTATTATCCCTGTACTGTGACATCACTGTGTATATTATCCCTGTACTGTGACATCACTGTGTGTATTATCCCTGTACTGTGACATCACTGTGTGTATTATCCCTGTACTGTGACATTGCTGTGTATTATCCCTGTACTGTGACATCGCTGTGTATTATTCCTGTACTGTGACATCACTGTGTGTATTATCCCTGTACTGTGACATCACTGTGTATTATCCCTGTGCTGTGACATAACTGTGTGTATTATCCTGTACTGTGACATCACTGTGTGTATTATCCCTGTACTGTGACATCACTGTGTGTATTATCCCTGTACTGTGACATCACTGTGTGTATTATCCCTGTACTGTGACATCACTGTGTGTATTATCCCTGTACTGTGACATCACTGTGTGTATTATCCCTGTACTGTGACATCACTGTGTGTATTATCCTGTACTGTGACATCACTGTGTGTATTATCCTGTACTGTGACATCACTTTGTGTATTATCCCTGTATTGTGACATCACTGTGCATTATCTCTGTACTGTGACATCACTGTGTGTATTATCCCTGTACTGTGACATCACTGTGTGTATTATACCTGTACTGTGACATCACTGTGCATTATCCCTGTACTGTGACATCACTGTGTATTATCCCTGTACTGTGACATCACTGTGTATATTATACCTGTACTGTGACATCACTGTGTATTATCCCTGTGCTGTGACATCACTGTGTGTATTATCCCTGTACTGTGACATCACTGTGTGTATTATCCTGTACTGTGACATTACTTTGTGTATTATCCCTGTACTGTGACATCACTGTGCATTATCTCTGTACTGTGACATCACTGTGTGTATTATCCCTGTACTGTGACATTACTGTGTGTATTATCTCTGTACTGTGACATCACTGTATGTGTTATCCCTGTACTGTGACATCACTGTGTGTATTATCTCTGTACTGTGACATCACTGTGGGTAATATTTCTGTACATGTGAAACACGTATAATGCCTACACAAGAGGCATCTGTCTTTAAGGATGAACCCTGGGCACCACCATTATGGTATATAATGATAAATGATGGGCACTACACAGTGTTTGTAGGACAGAGAAGTGTTCACGCATAACAAGTGCTGAAGAGGGATTATCATTGTAGAAATCCTTCTGTATAGTACAGCTATTAAATATAATTATATTATATACAGCTAGTATATACATCTTGTACATCTCCTGTATATAGTGATATGGACCATGCTGGTATATACTGTATATTATATATATGTACAGCTGGTATAAGTTATATATCTCCTGTATATAGTGATATGGACCATGCTGGTATAACCCGGGTATATACTGTATATAATATATATGTACAGCTGGTATAAGTTATATATCTCCTGTATATAGTGATATGGACCATGCTGGTATAACCCGGGTATATACTGTATATAATATATATGTACAGCTGGTAGAAGTTATATATCTCCTGTATATAGTGATGTGGACCATGCTGGTATAACCTGGGTATATACTGTATATAATTATATATGTACAGCTGGTATAAGTTATATATCTCCTGTATATAGTGATATGGACCATGCTGGTATAACCTGGGAATATACTGTATATAATATATATATGTACAGCTGGTATAAGTTATATATATCCTGTATATAGTGATATGGACCATGCTGGTATAACCTGGATGTAAACTGTATATAATTATATATGTACAGCTGGTATAAGTTATATATCTCCTGTATATAGTGATATGGACCATGCTGGTATAACCTGGGTATATACTGTATATAATTATTTATGCACAGCTGGTATAAGTTATATATCTCCTGTATATAGTGTGACGATCCGTCTTGGGGATTAGCTCTGGGATCGTCCTGGACTACGCCACAGGATGCGTTTCTTCTCAATAAACAAGCAAACAAACGATTATAATGCAAATCTGGCACCTTGCCAGTTTTATTAGACAGGTTGCAGGGAAATAAACAAACAAAAAGCAGGAACAAAACAAAATCCTAGACTGTCTGGTCACTGACTAAAGAGATCAGCTTGTCCTGACTGACTAACAACCGCTGAGCTTCCCTCAGCCGGTTAAACATATGTCCCCTGCAACCTTCTACTCACAATTCATGTCACTCTCTTTGAGCCACTCATAGCTCGGGCTGTGTACTCCTCAGCAGGCTCTGTCTCTTCCCTACAGCCCACATGCTGTCTCCTAGGAAGAGCCCACATTAGACTGAGTCTCCATCTCATATACACCTCCCTTCCCTCCTGCCTCATTACTTAAGAAGCAGGTGAGAGCTTCTGCAGGGTGAGCCAAGGAAATACACCCTTTCCTTGCCACACTGCCACATATCCCCCCCCCCCCTGTGCTCAGACCACCGGGAAGGAGCACATGTATTTGAAAGGCAGAAACCATCTGCCTTTCCTTTCTCTTGGACAACTTTTGTCCCACAGTCTCTGAAGTCCTTGACTTTTTTCTTCCGGACTTTTACCAGCCACCAATTGCAAGTCTTTCGGTCACACCTCTCCAGTACCAGGTTCTTCACCCTGGTGTGGGCAGGGTTCTTGAAATTAAGGAGTGAGAGGACCGATGCTTCTAACCTTTGTCTTCTTCTGGCTTGCCGGACCTCTGCCTCTGCTTCAGAGAATCTTTCGGCCTCAGTGGCTTCACCAACCACTGTCTTGTTATCTGTACCGTCAGAGGACCTCTGACACGGGTCCATCTCAGTTTCAACTTTAGGGGACTTCCCACCTGGTTTCACCCCAGTCTTGACTTCAGTGGATTTCTCACATGGTTTCACCTCATCCCTTCCAGCTTTCTCTTCAGGGGCACCAGCTTCCTCAGGTTTGGCTTCAGAGTCTTTGGCTCCCTCAGATTCTTGTGTAGAATCAGCTTCTACTACTGCAGCTTCTTCAGGCTTACTCTTCTCTTCACCTGTAGCTTCAGTTGTGCCATTCTCTTTACTCACAGCTTTTGAGGTTGACTCTGGTTTAGCTTCTGCTTCAGAGGATTTCTCTGCCTCTGCATCAGAATTTTTGGTCTGCTCAGGTTCAGAGGATTTCCCACCTCTCTTCTCCTTAGTCTCCACTTCAGAGGATTTCCCACCAGGTTTCAGCTCAGTCCTAGCTTCAAGGGACTTCTTACAGGACTTCACCTCAATCTTTTCTTTAGAGGACTTTTTGGCATTCAGAGAAAGCATAACTGTATCCTGTAACTTCGGCCCCAGAAGCCTTTCTTGAGCCAATTCCGCCATATCTTGGTCTCTGCTCTCTTTTAGGACTTCCTGGTCCTCTTCCTTTTTCTCACATTTTCGCAGCTTACACTGGAGCTTAGAGGACTTCATCCTCTCACTGTCAAGTAACTCTGTCAAGTCCCTGACAGTATCTTCCGAAGACAGCAATTGTTTCCTCAATTGTTCATTGTCCGCCAGCACAGCCACCTGCTCGTAGAGTTGCGCTCCCAGCAAAACCAAGGCAGCTACGTGGGACCTTCTGCGCGTTTCGTTCTGCGCTTCCAGGCCCTCTTTTAAGATCTTCATGTCATCTTCCAGCTTTATATATTTCAGCTGCTCACTCTTGAGCTTTGTGGAGATCATCTTCTCACTGTCCAGCAACTGTTTCTTGGACTTCTCTAACTCATTGATAGATTTTCCACTCTCACCAATCTGTTCAGATAAATCTGAGATCTCCCGTTGCAAGTTCTTGTTTTCACGTTTCAGAGTCTCAACTTGTTTAAGGGCCTCCTCATACTGCTCACGGAGCAAGTCATTGTCATGACGAGCAGATTGAAGAGCATGTGCAAGGGCACTCTTCGCCTTGACTTCCTCCTCAAGTTGTCTCTTAGCTTTAGAGACACTCTCCAGATTGCTGGCAAGATCATCAACTTCCATCTTCATTTCATTCTTCTCTCTTTCTATTTTTTCCATGGCTACCAGGCTAGCCTTGTGATCACTCTGCAGAGCCTGATATGCACCATGTAGAAGACTCACTTCTTCTTCCTGGAATGACATCCGCTTGGCCAGACTCTGCACTTCACTCTCCTTGCTGGTCACAAGACCCTGGGAGCGGGACAGTTCATCCTGCAGAGCCATGAACTCACTTCTGTGATGCTCCATTATTTTTTCCAGCTGTAGCCTCGCTTCTTGCTCTTTCTTAAAGTCAGCAAGTGATTTGTCCTTCTCCTCTGTCAAGCGATGTACCTCTTTTTCTTTCTCCATCAACATCACAAAAACCATCTGCAGGGTTTCTTCCAGATTCTGGATCTGCTCCAGTTTATTCCCAAGGCCAGCTCGTCTTTTCCGAGACCTTTTACTGACAGCGGTCTCCTCACTCTCGCTGTCAGACACTCGACCCAGCTCTTCTCCATCTCTAGATGAAGTCTCCCCCTTTTCCGGGGTTGCGGCCACTTGTGCCTTGTTATTATCATCAACAGGTGCCACCGACACCTGGCACTCTTCATCTCCCACCACGTTGGCAACTCTGGAGACTCTCGCTAAACACTCCCGTCGGACCGGCAATCCCTTGGCGGTAAGTTTGTTGTCCCTAGCAACAACTTCAATGGCTCTTGGCACCAGCGAGTCAGGGAGATTCCTGATCAGTTCCTCTGAACTGTATCTCGGCTTCTTGGCAGACTTTTCTTTTGTCTTGTCACAGTCTCCTTCACTTAGGACTCTGTCTGTGACCGTAAGCGCAGCCCCCAGCTCCACCGATACTCTTTTCCGGAGTTTTGGTTTTTCCGCAGCCATCTCCGTAGCTTCTATTCCAGTCACTTTAACTTGACTTGCTGACTGTTCTTCAGCTGACTAGTGGTCTGGCACACTCCCACCTGACATATACCTAGGGTCTGCTGACACTCCCTGTCCTCAGCTGAGTTACTGTCCCCTGCTATGTGGTGAAAACCAAGTGTTGTGAGCCTATCAGGTGCTCCTGCTCTAGTCATCTGACTATCTTCCCACAACTGCTGAAAAAACGGAAAATCCTTCCCCAGTACTACCTATTGCAACCTTGTGACTTATGGTACCATAGGGAGTAGAAATACACACATTAACTGTTTTATAACCCCAAATACCGGCTTGTATAGACACTATAGCAGGGTCTGGCTTTCTGCAGCTGGTCTTTACTAGACTTATGACACATTTTGGATATAACAAAACCGTCATCTTTTTACCTTCTATTTCCAGCTCACACAGGTTTTCTTTTGTCCTGCGAGAGGTGGGAATAGAACTCTTTACATCAGAACACATGTGTTTCAAGAAAAACATTATCAGCCTGCATGGGTTCACAATATACAGCCCCATTCACACAGTCCAGTAGAGACCCCCCAGTCCTCACTCCTTCCGGAACCTTTGTGTGCGAACTCTCCGGTGCACTCTTAGCATCCCACAGCTGCCAGAAATACGGAAAGTCTCTGCCCAGTACAATTTCCACTGTAAGTACCGCACATACCTCCATCATATGGCTTACTGTCCCAAAACATGTATCAAAGGTAATTTGAACAGTCTTACCGGGCTCCGGGCGGGACTTCACAAATGGAATTATTTCCGCATAATCCGAGATACAGTCTGGCAACAATCCAAGTCCACCCACAGCTGGATTCCGCCCACCGACAACTCACGGGACCTCGGCTTCGTCTTGGCGACCACAGCTTGTGGCCCACGTCGGTTGCTCCCAGCAACAGCCTTTCGAGGTTGTCCCATTTTCTTGAAAAAATGTCTCAATCCGTTGCCCCTAGCAACGCTCCTCCACAGACACCAAACTGTGCTTAAACTCCTGCTGGGCTCCTCCGACTTGCAATCTTGCAGGGGGTTGCTCCTAGCAACAGCTCCTCTCCAACTCGCCCGTTGGTTGCCCTTGGCAATGGGTTGCCCTTAGCAACGGCCTGCCCGCATCCTCCACCAAAATGTGACGATCCGTCTTGGGGATTAGCTCTGGGATCATCCTGGACCATGCCACAGGATGAGTTTCTTCTCAATAAACCAGCAAACAAATGCTTATAATGCAAATCTGGCACCTTGCCAGTTTTATTAGACAGGTTGCAGGGAAAGAAACAAACAAAAAGCAGGAACAAAACAAAATCCTAGACCGTCTGGTCACTGACTAAACAGATCAGCTTGTCCTGACTAACAACCGCTGAGCTTCCCACAGCCAGTTAAACGTATGTCCCCTGCAACCTTCTACTCACAATTCATGTCACTCTCTTTGAGCCACTCATAGCTCGGGCTGTGTACTCCTCAGCAGGCTCTGTCTCTTCCCTACAGCCCACATTAGACTGAGTCTCCATCTCATATACACCTCCCTTCCCTCCTGCCTCATTACTTAAGAAGCAGGTGAGAGCTTCTGCAGGGTGAGCCAAGGAAATACACCCTTTCCTTGCCACACTGCCACAATAGTGATATGGACCATGCTGGTATAACCTGGGTATATACTGTATATAATTATATATGTACAGCTTGTATAAGTTATATATCTCCTGTATATAGTGATATGGACCATGCTGGTATAACCTGGGCATATTCTGTATATAATTATATATGTACAGCTGGTATAAGTTATATATCTCCTGTAAATAGTGATATGGACCATGCTGGTATAACCTGGGTATATACTGTATATAATATATATGTACAGCTGGTATAAGTTATATCTCTCCTGTATATAGTGATATGGACCATACTGGTATAACCTGGTATATACTGTATATAATTATATATGTACAGCTGGTATAAGTTATATATCTCCTGTATATAGTGATATGGACCATGCTGGTATAACCTGGGTATATACTGTATATAATATATATGTACAGCTGGTATAAGTTATATATCTCCTGTATATAGTGATATGGACCATGCTGGTATAACCTGGGTATATACTGTATATAATTATATATGTACAGCTGGTATAAGTTATATATCTCCTGTATATAGTGATATGGACCATGCTGGTATAACCTGGTATATACTGTATATAATATATATGTACAGCTGGTATAAACTGTATATAATTATATATGTACAGCTGGTATAAGTTATATATCTCCTGTATATAGTGATATGGACCATGCTGGTATAACTTGGTATATACTGTATATAATTATATATGTACAGCTGGTATAAGTTATATATCTCCTGTATATAGTGATATGGACCATGCTGGTATAACCTGGGTATATACTATATATAATATATATGTACAGCTGGTATAAGTTATATATCTCCTGTATATAGTGATATGGACCATGCTGGTATAACCTGGGTATATACTGTATATAATATATATGTACAGCTGGTATAAGTTATATATCTCCTGTATATAGTGATATGGACAATGCTGGTATAATCTGGGTATATACTGTATATAATATATATGTACAGCTGGTATAAGTTATATATCTCCTGTATATAATGATATGAACCATACTGGTATAACCTGGTATATACTGTATATAATATATATGTACAGCTGGTATAAGTTATATATCTCCTGTATATAGTGATATGGACCATGCTGGTATAACCTGGTATATACTGTATATAATATATATGTACAGCTGGTATAAGTTATATATGTCCTGTATATAGTGATATGAACCATGCTGGTATAACCTGATATATACTGTATATAATATATATGTACAGCTGGTATAAGTTATTTATCTCCTGTACATAGTAATATGGACCATGCTGGTATAACCTGGGTATATACTGTATATAATATATATGTACAGCTGGTATAAGATATATATCTCCTGTATATAGTGATATGGACCATGCTGGTATAACCTGGTATATACTGTATATAATTATATATGTACAGCTGGTATAAGTTATATATCTCCTGTATATAGTGATATGGACCATGCTGGTATAACCTGGTATATACTGTATATAATATATATGTACAGCTGGTATAAGTTATATATCTCCTCTATATAGTGATATGGACCATGCTGGTATAACCTGGTATATACTGTATATAATTATATATGTACAGCTGGTATAAGTTATATATCTCCTGTATATGGTGATATGGACCATGCTGGTATAACCTGGTATATACTGTATATGATTATATATGTACAGCTGGTATAAGTTATATATCTCCTGTAAATAGTGATATGGACCATGCTGGTATAACCTGGGTATATACTGTATATAATATATATGTACAGCTGGTATAAGTTATATATCTCCTGTATATAGTGATATGGACCATGCTGGTATAACCTGGTATATACTGTATATATATATATATGTACAGCTGGTATAAGTTATATATCTCCTGTATATAGTGATATGGACCATGCTGGTATAATCTGGTATATACTGTATATAATATATATGTACAGCTGGTATAAGTTATATATCTCCTATATATAGTGATATGGACCACGCTGGTATAACCTGGTATATACTGTATATATATATATATATATATATATATATATATATATATATATATATGTACAGCTGGTATAAGTTATATATCTCCTGTATATAGTGATATGGACCATGCTGGTATAACCTGGTATATACAGTATATAATATATATGTACAGCTGGTATAAGTTATATATCTCCTGTATATAGTGATATGGACCATGCTGGTATAACCTGGTATATACTGTATATAATTATATATATACAGCTGGTATAAGTTATATATCTCCTGTATATAGTGATATGGACCATGTTAGTATAACCTGGTATATACTGTATATAATTATATATGTACAGCTGGTATAAGTTATATATCTCCTGTATATAGTGATATGGACCATGCTGGTATAACCTGGTATATACTGTATATATATATATATATGTACAGCTGGTATAAGTTATATATCTCCTGTATATAGTGATATGGACCATGCTGGTATAATCTGGTATATACTGTATATAATATATATGTACAGCTGGTATAAGTTATATATCTCCTGTATATAGTGATATGGACCATGCTGGTATAACCTGGTATATACTGTATATAATTATATATGTACAGCTGGTATAAGTTATATATCTCCTGTATATAGTGATATGAACCATACTGGTATAACCTGGGTATATACTGTATATAAATATATATGTACAGCTGGTATATTCTGGGTATCATAAGTCAGATATATTTGCAGCTGGTATAATTTTTTTAACATGTTTTTCACATATTTTATGACTGTGAAATCACTTCAGTTCGGCCTTGAATATGCAACATGTATTGGAAACCATATTCATCTAAATTTTGGCCAGACATGTGGGAACTTTGTGTGATTTGGCTACACCCTCCTCCTTCCTCCCATACAAGTCAAAGTATACGGAGCCATCACACGGGTACAATCAATAAGATAACGTTTTGTGGGTCTCAGAGCCAATGTAGCAGTTTTTCCAATACATAGCTGTGCACCATGCCTTTTAATTTGGAGACCACTGGTACGGATGGTCAGTCCCCCCCCTAACAATGGGTTGGTGTACATTTTTGCATATGACTGTATTAGTCTTAATTGTAAGTAAGAAATAACATCAAACTGTGACCCATCTTGTTTAGGAATCCATTGTGTTTAATGATAACACCAGTTAGTTGCAATGATCGGACAGTAGGGGCTTCATAAGTGAGAGTTCTCCAAATAGGATATCCCTCAAGAAGTGATCATCTGATTGCTGCCGATTCAGAGAAAACTGCCAGACATTTCCCTGCAGCGTCCACTGATGGAGAATTGTAGTATTACAATGATGCCGTACAGATGTATCTAATACATGGACTATTCCAGCTGGCCATAACCATCTCTAGCCTAAAGGGACCCCCCCCCCCCCAATTCCCCCAAGGCGGGTGCCACCTATAGGCGAGGTAGGAAACAACCTAGAGCGCCCAGAGGATGAAGATGCCACCCAGGGATCCAGGGATCCAGGTTGCACGTCCCAGGGATCCAAGGATCCAGGTTGCACGTCCTGGATGCCCGGAGTGAGAACGACTTTAAAGAGGTACTCCGCCCCTAGACATCTTGTCCCCTATCCAAAGGATAGGAGATAAGATGTCTAATCATGGGGGTCCTGCCGCTGGGGATCTTCATGATCTCCCTGCTGAACCCGGCGTTCGTTTAGAGTGTCGGGTGTAGCACCGGAGGCTCGTGACATTGTGACCACGCCCCTTCAATGCATGTCCATGGGAGGGGGCGTGATGGTCGTCACGCCCCCTCCCATAGACTTGCATTGAGGGGGTGTGGCCCTGATATCACGAGCAGGGCGTGACCGTGACATTACAAACCTCCGCCCCGCATTGCCAGTCAACTGGCACGGAGCAAAGTTCGCTATGTGCACCAGATGTCTGGGGTGCTGCAGCCGAGATCGCGGGGGTCGCCAGTGGCGGGACCCCCCACGATCAGACATCTTATCCCCTATCCTTTAGATAGGGGATAAGATGTCTAGGGGCGGAGTACCCCTTTAAACTTTGTGCGCGCCTTTAAGATGCACACAGAGTTCAATGTGCGGCGGGCTTCCCGTACATGCAGCGTCACTTTATGACAGTGCGAATAGGACAGTAAGAATAGGAGCTGTGGGGAGAAGAGCGATTCGGGGGAACGATGGAGAGGTGAGTGGTATTTTATATTTACATGGGGACAGTGGGGGAGTTTTATCAAAAAGGAAAAGTTGCCCAGTTGCCCATAGCAACCAATCAGATCACTTCTTTCGTTTTGCAGAGGCCTTGAAAGAAAGAAGGAATTTGATTGGTTGCTATGGGCAACTGGGCTACTTTTCCTCTGGACAGGTTTTGATAAATTTCCCCCAGTGTGCGTTAATATGGGGTTAATCTATTCACTTCAATAGAACAGAGCTGAAGTACCACACACAACCTGAGGACAAGGGTGGTGCTGTTCTTGGTAGAAATTAGCTCTGTTTTTCTAATTCTGGATAAGGGTGCGTTCACACTGAGTAATTCAAGGGCAATTAACTCGAGTAGTTCCTCTTCAATTCTCTGCTTAGAAATAATTAACCTCTGCTTTGCCATTGACTTCAATGTATTTTTCTCTGCACTGTTCACACTGCGTGAATTCCGCTCGCGGAATTCTGCCGCGGAATTGCGTTCCGCTAGAAGAAACAACATGTTCATTCTACTTGGGAAATATGCGAGCAGAAGTCCATTGAAGTCAATGATAAAAATTATTTTGCTTGAAATCGTTTCCACATAGAATTTGCATGAAATTTTAGCACAATTCACACGGAATTTACGCAAAATTTGCGTGGAAATTCTGTAGGAAAAAAAAACTAAAATAAATAGGGAAATTCCAGTTGGGGGTTGTAGTCCAGCAAAAAAAAATTCCCCCGTGCGGAATTCCACGTTAATTCCATGCAATTTCCGCGCAATTTTGGCACGGGAAAAAATGTAAATTCTGCGGTCGAATTTTTACGCGAGGATTCCTCTCCTATTCCTCAGTGTGAACGCACCCTAACCCCTTTTAGCAAAACCATAGCACAGAATTTACTTGGTTCAGAAGGGAGATAAACAGGCTTGGAATGCTGTACAAGGGGGCACCTAACAGGGTCAAAACAGGAATCAGTCAGCAAGCAGGCAATACGGTACGGATGGGAGTGAGGCGGTAGAGTTGTTATGGATTGATAAGGTTAAAGAAAAAAGAAAAGAAAATAAGTAGAAACAAAAAAATTTAAAAAAGTACAGTGGAGCATTTACCAGGGTTAAAGGGGTACTCCCGTGGAAAACGTTTTTTTTTTTTTTTTTTTTTTAAACTACTGGTGCCAGAAAGTTAAACAGATTTGTAAATCACTTCTATTAAAAAATCTTAATCCTTCCAGTACTTTTCAGGGGCTGTATACCACAGAGAAATCCAAAAAAGAAATGCATTTCCTCTGATGTCATGACCACAGTGCTCTCTGCTGACATCTCTGTCCATTTTAGGAACTGTCCCGAGCTGGAGAAAATCCCCATAACAAACATATGCTGCTCTGGACAGTTCCTAAAATGGACAGAGATGTCAGCAGAGAGCACTGTGGTCATGATGTCAGAGGAAATGCATTTCTTTTTTTTTTTATTTCTCTTTAATATATAGCCCCTAAAAAGTACTGGAAGGATTAAGATTTTTTAATAGAAGTGATTTACAAATCTGTTTAACTTTCAGGCACCAGTTGATTTAAAAAAAAAAAAAGTTTTCCACGGGAGTACCCCTTTAACTCCTTAAGGACGTCCTTGGTCCCGCTCCCGTGATATAACGCGGGGTCCCACGGTGACCCCGCATCATATCACGGCGGGCCCGGCGTCATAGTGAAGCCGGGACCCGCCTCTAATACCGCGCGGCACTGATCGCGGTGCCGCGCTCTATTAACCCTTTAACCGCGTGCTCAAGGAGGAAGGTTAAAATCGGAAACAGTTGGTACTCCACCAACAGACATCTTCTCCTTATCCAAAGGATAGGGGATAAGATGTCTGATCTTGGGGGTCCCGCCGCTGGTTTCCCCTGCGATCTCCACGTGTCAACACACCACACATCCTCCATTCATGTCTATGGGAGGGGGCGTGACGCCCCCTCCCATAGACATGAATGGAGGAGGTGTGGGGTGATGTCACGAGGGGGCGTAACTTGATGCCACGTCTCCCGCCGCGGGAACCCAACGTTCTAAACATACTATTTAGAATGCTGGGTGCTGTATGGAGATTGCGGGGGATCCTGGCGGCAAGACCCCCGCAATCAGACATCTTACCCCGTATGCTTTGAAAAGGGGATAAGATGTCTGTGTGTGGAGTACTCCTTAAAAAAAAATTAGAAAAAAAAATTAATAAATTTAAATTTTAAACATTTTAAAAAATGTAACTTGTGAGACCCAGTGAGAATTCCACATCAAGTCGGAGAACAAGAGCGTTTCCTGTTTCCACTTCCATGTACAGATGTTTATTTGAAAAGTTTGCGACATTCCAAGTATGTGAGAAGGAAGAAATTGATCCGTCGCCGTCGTCTCCTGTTCTTCGCTCCGACCTCGTTGAGACCCCAGTCAAGAAGGAAATGTTACCAGCTGTGTGTGAAGACCGTCATCCCGAAATCTTATCCTGAGCTCAGACTCCCGTCTCTGCTTTAGTCATTGGGGGGACATGGCAGCCCCCTCAGACCCCCCCCCCCTCCCCCCTATCCTTAGATGCCCTACACATTCTTTTGTGAAAAAAACAAGCAGGGGTTGTACAAAATCAGATTTTTTTTTCCCACCCAGAAACAGTGCCACCTTTGTCAATGGGCTGTATCTGGTATTGCAAATCATCCCCATTCACTTGCGGCAGCTGCGCAGTTCTTTTTATGATTGGGCAGAGCACTGGTAGATCACTCTGCATCATCACTAAGGGACCAGTCAGCAGAAAAACCTGTGGGTAAATATGCACATGGCTAGGTAGGACTAGTCCTCAGGATTCCAGGCATACATTATATCGCCATAATCATGTTAGAGTACCAACCAGGGGACTGACCTGCCGATCCATTCGGACGTGGTCCAAGAGCCTGGCTGAGTAAAGAGCCTGCTGCCCGCCGCTGCTATTGGGGATCCAGGACACTTGACCTACCTACATGTCTGGCTACCTAACTATATACCTGGCTGCCTAACTACCTACCTAGCTACCAAACTACCTACATACATACATAGCCACCTATCTACCTACATATATATGGCCTACATGCCTGGTTATCTAACTACCTACACACCTGGCTACAGAACTACTGTACTTACCTACATATCTTGCTACCTATATACCTGGCTACAGATCTATCTACATATCTGACTACCGAACTACCTAGCTAGTTAGGCACCCACAGGGGCGAACTGACCAGCTGGTCCATTTGGATGTGGTCTGAGGGCCCGGCCAGGTAAAGGGCCTACCACCCGCTGCTGCTATTAGGGATTTAGGACACCTGACCTACCTAAATACTTGGATACCTAACTATATACCTGGCTGTCTAACTACCTACCTACATACATGGCTACCTAACAATCTACATACCTGGCCAACATTCCTGGATTCCTAACTACCTACATACCTGGCTACCTAACTTAGCTACCTACCTACATATCTGGCTACCTGCATACCTACATACCTGGCTAACTAATTACATACCTACCTATATAAATGCTTGGCTACCTACCTACCCAGCTAGCAGCAGGCTGGAAGGGGACAACAGCATTTTTTAGGGTCAGGCCCAGCAACACCACTGGATGGAGGTGGAGCAGAGTCAGACATGGGGGTTGCCGAGGACAACACCAAAAAGACATCAAGCGCTTGGAGCAACCGAGGGAACAGAGCTGCACAAAACAGGACTTAGTGGTAAATATTTCCTGTTATCCACTTTCACAGCTAGAGATGATGTACTCAATAGGGGATTGTCATTTTGTCCTACAACAGGGTTGGATTGGCTCAGACTTCAAGTAGATCTTTCAGCCCTGTATAGAAATATTAAATTAAAGGTTTGGTTTGCCTCGAATACTATGGGTACACAATCCAGGGCTGACAGTTATGTCTGAGGGATTACTTAACCAGAGTGATTTTGTTCCCCCGATCTCATCCCACATTATTGACACATTTGTAGACCTTGCTGACAAGGACATTACAACTTTAAGACATAGTTTGCAGGGTCTGGAAAAAAGGTTCCCGGGATGTTCGGCGCCAATCGTGGATGGAATGAAGATTCAGTGAGTCACAGTATATTTAAAAAATGTTCTTTATTGCCATATCAGACGCGTTTCGAGGTCTTGCACCTCTTTATCAATGATTATGGCATACATATATAAAAGCATTATCACTGTCTTTTTATAGTTTCTAAAAAGGGCGCCAGAGAATACAATTGGATAGATTAAAAAGGTGTCATAGGGCTGCGCTCTGGTGTGTTGTAGTGGCGCTATCCAATGACGTAGGGGTGTTTCATTCATAAAATTCAAGGTGAGTGTTTTTGTATTGCAGTAAAATGTGACCATAGATTAAAATCAAGGATTGCAAAATTGTTCCAAGCTATTTAAAGAGGTAGGGTGTTTATGCGGTGATGCGAGTATGCGAGTGTGTGAGAATATTCACATTAGGTCCGGAGATACAGCTTTTTGTAATGCGTGTGCGTGTGTTATATCAAATGTGTTTCTTTTGGACTTAATGTTAGTGAACTTGATGGAGTGGATCGGCTGTGCTAGCGGTTGCCGGATGATGCGTATCAAATGCCGGGTAGTGGAAATGTCCTATTGAAGGAGCTGCCGCGTAAGGTGTCATATCCCTGGTTGCTGCGCTATTCAATGCTAGATGGTGGGTACCGTGGCTGGTATGATTTTTCAATTGGTATTTGGTCACAGTATTGTAGATAGTTATTTTATTCACAGGTTTCATTGGTGTTGACCGGATTATGACTATTTTCATTGTCAGAAAAAGGTTTCGGTCCTTGGCTCGGTGTGTCTCCTTTTGCCGGAAAGTCGGACGGAAATTGCTGTGCTTGTTGTTGCCGGATGATGGAAATAATAGGTGGTATTTTTTGTATTGTTAGCACAATCTTACATCATATTTAAAGGACACCCCTAATCTTATTCAGACCCTTGGTGAACAAGAATAGAAACCAAATTACAAATGGGCAACTCTGGACGTGGCTGCTTTGTACTCAAACATCCCCCATCAAAAAGGTATCGATGTAATTAAATCTATCTTAGAAAAAGACCAAACAATGCCACAGGAGCAAAGGAATTTTATCACTGAAAGCATAAAATTCATTTTGGAACACAACTACTTCCAGTTTGAAGGCAAGGTATATAGGCAAACCACGGGTACGGCAATGGGAACACGATTTGCCCCATCCTTTGCAAATCTCTATATGGGAGCCTATGAAGAACAACTCATTTACAGCACACACCAGTGGAGAAATAACATCATCCTGTATAGAAGATATATAGATGATCTGCTTTTCATCTGGGAAGGTCCGACAAAATCATTACAAGACTTCACCGAATACTTCAGCACCAACACATGGCACCTGGATCTAACGGGCAAATGCAATGCCACATCCATAGAATATTTGGATCTTGAGCTTACTTTCGAAAAATCCACAATCATCACAAAAACTTATTTCAAAAGCGTGGACTATAACAGCCTTCTAGAATACAATAGCTGCCATTACCATAAATGGCAGAAAAACATTCCCTTTGGTCAATTCCACAGACTTCACAGAAATTGTACCAAACTTACAGATTTCGTATCACAGAGCAAAGTTATCAAAAAAAAAAAAAAGACTATTGGAAAAAGGCTATCCCAAAAAAATTATTCAAGCAGCCTATGAAAAAACATATACCGTATTTTTCGCCGTATAAGACGCACTTTTTCTTCCCCAAAACTGGGGGAAAAAATCGGTGCGTCTTATACGGCGAATACACCCCTATCGCGGCCGTCCCTGCGGCCATCAACGGCCGGGACCCGCGGCTAATACAGGACATCACCGATCGCGGTGATGCCCTGTATTAACCCTTCAGACGCGGCAATCAAAGCTGACCGCCGCGTCTGAAGGGAAAGTGACACTAACCCGGCTGTTCAGTCGGGCTGTTCGGGACCGCCGCGATTTCACCGCGGCAGTCTCGAACAGCCCGACTGAATAGCCAGGTTAGTGCTTACAGGACACCGGGAGGGACCTTACCTGCCTCCTCGGTGTCTTCTCCGTTCAGGGATCCCATGTATGGCCGGCGCACTCCTTCCTCGTCATCACGTCGTTGCGTACGTGCGTCGGCGTGCTTAACCACGTGATGACGGCGAGGATACCCGGCCGGCAGCAGAGACGTTCCGGAGCGACGGGGACATGGCGACAGCGATGGAGCGACATCCAGGGCAGCGGTGACGGGTCCGGAGCGGTGTGGACACGTGAGTATTACCTCCTATACCAGTGGTCTTCAACCTGCGGACCTCCAGATGTTGCAAAACTACAACTCCCAGCATGCCCGGACAGCCGTTGGCTGTCCGGGCATGCTGGGAGTTGTAGTTTTGCAACATCTGGAGGTCCGCAGGTTGAAGAACCCTATTGGGTTCAAAATCTTAAATTTTTTAGATTTTGCACTTAAAAATAGGGTGCGTCTTATACGCCGGTGCGTCCTATAGGGCGAAAAATACGGTACATCCACAAGGACAATAGTCAAAGACACACAAGGAAAACCCCAAACAAAAAAAGGACAAGAACAATACAAGTACAATTTTATTACGGATTATGCCGCGGACAAACAAAAAATCAACAACATAATGGAAACACACTGGAAGATCCTATTGCAAGACCCCATTCTCAAAAAAGTACTACCAAAAAAAAACGGGATTCATATACAGACGTGCAAAAAACATAAAAAATATGGTGGCTCCCAGTCTCCTTAGAGAAGAAATACCAAAGAATAAACATATGAAGAATACAACCATGGACCAGAATGGATGCTTCAAATGCGGAGTAAGAAACTGTAAATGATGTATAAACATTAACCATAATGTAAAAACGTTCAAAAGCAACCAAACAGGCGAAACATTCAAAATAAAATCTAAAATAGACTGCAACTCAACCCATGTCATTTACTTAATAGAATGTGGTTGTGGCCTACAATACATTGGACGGACATCACAAACCCTGAGAAACGGCATGAGTGGACACCGTTTCAATGTCACACATAAATTTCCCAAACACAGCGTATCCAGACACGCAACTGAAAAACATGATAACTTTAAAGAATTCTAAATCACTGGAATTGAACAGATATCGGACAATTGCAATGATAGATTTGAAAGACTCTGCAGGAGAGAGTCATTTTGGATCTTCAAAATGAACACTTTAACCCCCCTGGGCCTTAATGAAAATATTGATAACATATAAAATCATATACACCCGGAATCTAACACTGAAAAATCATCCACCTGAATCAAATACCAACAATATGACAACCCAATCACAACACCCATCTAAAGACATACTGTCACCCAACCAAACACCCAACATAATACAGCCCATAACTTATTCTTCACATGCAACCCATTGGACACGATCAATCCAACACACATAGCTCACAGCGTGCCATCCACAACAAAAAATTTACAGTACACATGTTTCTCTAAACAAGATCTACCAACAGGCCCCTATTTTCTAAAAGCGCTGCAGTACCATCATATGAGACCACTGCTGCTGTCATAATTATATATACCTGCGCTAACAAAACCTCTCTCAACAAACGACACAATGACAGCACCACAGCATCCTCTGCCACCCACACATCTGTGCTAACAATACAAAAAATACCACCTATTATATCCATCATCCGGCAACAACAAGCACAGCAATTTCCGTCCGACTATCCGGCAAAAGGAGACACACCGCGCCAAGGACCGAAACCTGAAAATAGTCACAATCCGGTCAACACCAACGAAACCTGTGAATAAAATAACTATCTACAATACTGTGACCAAATACCAATTGAAAAATCTTACCAGCCACGGTACCCACCATCTAGCATTGAATAGCGCAGCAACCAGGGATATGACACCTTACACGGCAGCTCCGTCAATAGGACATTTCCACTACCCGACATTTGATACGCATCATCCGGCAACCGCTAGCACAGCAGATCCACTCCATCAAGTTCACAAACATTAATTCCAAAAGAAACACATTTGCTATAACACACGCACACGCATTACAAAAAGCTGTATCTCCGGACCTAATGTGAATATTCTCACACACTCGCATACTCGCATCACCGCATAAACACCCTACCTCTTTAAATAGCTTGGAACAATTTCGCAATCCTTGATTTTAATCTATGGTCACATTTTACTGCAATACAAAAACACTCACCTTGAATTTTATGAATGAAACACCTCTACGTCATTGGATAGCGCCACTACAACACACCAGAGCGCAGCCCTATGACACCTTTTTAATCTATCCAATTGTATTCTCTGGCGCCCTTTTTAGAAACTATAAAAAGCCAGTGATAATGCTTTTATGTATGTATGCCATAATCATTGATAAAGAGACCTCGAAACGCGTCTGATATGGCAATAAAGAACATTTTTTAAATATACTGTGACTCACCGAATCTTCATTCCATCCACGGTTGGCGCCGAACATCCCGGGAACCTTTTTTCCAGACCCTGCAAACTTGCTTCATCGAGTGTGCTGCCACACATCTCGAGCAAGCCGGACGGCTGCACCGCAAACAGGATCCGAAGGGATCACATATACCAGACGTTCACAAGGTTGCTGCGTGCCAACACAACCTTGCAAGGTGAGATCACTACTTATATCCACCCTATTGCTTTCACCAAGTTAAAACATACTGCCCAATAGGAAGCTCTGTTTTTGTATTTTTGAATACAGCCCCACAACTTTAAGACATAGACAGAGGGGTGTCCTCAATTGGGGCCATCCTAACATGTCTAAAGTGGAAAGAGAAGCGTTGGAGAGATTGGTCCATAATGACAATTTGGTGATAAAACCTATCGATAAGGGGGGGGGGGGGGCAATCGTCATTATGGGCCGTTCTCTATACATGGAGGAGATCTATAGACAGCAGAATGGTGAGACTGTATATTGATGTACCACTAAGGATTCTAGATTGAGATGAGCGAACTTACAGTAAATTCAATTCGTCACGAACTTCTCGGCTCGGCAGTTGATGACTTTTCCTGCATAAATTAGTTCAGCTTTCAGGTGCTCCCGTGGGCTGGAAATGGTGGATACAGTCCTAGGAAAGAATCTCCTAGGACTGTATCCACCTTTTCCAGCCCACCGGAGCACCTGAAAGCTGAACTAATTTATGCAGGATAAGTCATCAACTGCCGAGCCGAGAAGTTCGTGACAAATCGAATTTACTGTAAGTTCGCTCATCTCTAATTCTAGACCAATGTTTGAAAAAAGGCTTAAAACTCTTGTTGACCATGCTCTAGCTATAGATGTTACTCACTTACACTGTAACACCTACTTTGTATATTTTACCCAAAATACATAAATGTTTCGAGCGCCCCAGGGGACCACCTATAGTGTCGGGCAGGGATTCTGTCCTCAGCCCCTCTGCTATCTTTGTTGATAAGGTGTCACAGGGTTTTGCTACAAGGGCAAAATCTTACATACAGGACATGACTGATTTTTTTTAATACGATTGCAGAAACTACAGTACCCACAGATGTAACACTGGTATCCTTGGATGTAACTTGTTTATATATATATATATATATATATATATATATATATATATATATATATATATAAAACTCAATGTATGTATGTGTGTATGTTCCAGTATCACGTCCAAACGACTAAAGATATTAACATTAAACTTGGCAAACCCTTACCCACCCCCATTTGCTAGGGTTGGGGTTTTTGTTTAAAGTCCCAAACAAGTCAATGGGAAATATAAGTTACTGCATATCTTCCAAACGGCTGGAGATATTTCGATAATACTTAGTCACATGTTACTTATATGTCCACTTAAAATCTAGGATAGTTAATTTAACCCTAAACTACCCCCATTTTTGAGGGTCAGGGTTTTTGTTTAAAGTCCCATGTAAATCAATGGGAAATGTATGTTCCCACATAACTTCTGTACAGCTGGAGATATTTCAATAATACCTGGTACACATATTACTTATACGTCAAATAAAAACCCTTAGCTACACCCTTATATAAAAGATGGGTTTTTGTTTTAAGTCCCATGCAAGAATATGGGACTTCCAGTACCTTACTCCACAAGCTCCACTCTGCATCTCCTGGTGAATGTGTCAATCCGGCTTGCAAGCCACACCACATCTCACAAAGACACACCAACATTTTAAGCTCCACCCCTTATATTATCTACCCTTTTTGTGCGTCGGTCTGGCTTGCAAATCACGCCCAGTCCCACAAAGCCACGCCCCTTCTATTTTCAGCTTACAATATCTTCATCACAAATCAGTCCCACCTGAAGACAGGATATGAGGATGGGATATGAGAATGGGATATAAGAACTGTATATGAGGACAGGATATGAGGTCAGGGTATGAGGACAGGCTATGAGGATGGGATATAAGGACGGTATATGAGGTCGGGATATGAAGACGGGATGTGAGGACAGGATATGATGTCGAGATAGGAGGACGGGAAATTAGATCAAGATGGGAGGTCGGGATATGAGGATGGGATATGAGGACAGAATATGAGGACGGGATAGGAGGTTGGGATAGGAGGTCGAGATATGAGGACAGGATATGAGGTCGAGATAGGAGGACGGGATAGGAGGTCGGGATATGAGGTTGGGATATGAGGACGGGATAGGAGGACGAGATATGAGGTTGGGATATGAGGTCGGGATATGAGGACGGGATATGAGGACAGGATATGAGGTCGAGATAGGAGGACGGGATAGGAGGTCAGGATATGAGGTCGAGATAGGAGGTCTGGATATGAGGTTGGGATATGAGGTTGAGATATGATGATAGGATTTGAGGTCGGGATATGAGGTTGAGATATGAGGACGGGATATGAGGATGAGATATGGGGACAGGATATGGGGTTGGGATATGACAACAATATATGAGGATGGGATATGAAGTCAAAAGCTTCCTCCTTTGTTGAATTTCCTCCCCAACAAGGATTAGGAAGGAAAAACTGGGCAACGCCGGGTACTCGTACTAGCTAGTACTAGTATAAATCATGAGAGGGGTCTAGCTTGTGTTACTAAAACCTTATGTAAAACTGGTTATTCTGATTCTGAGTGCAGGTGAAATGAAACTTTCCTTCAGGACCTAGTGGATATCTGTTCCCGTCCAAATCAATTATTATTTGATGCATTCATCGAAGTAAGTGAATAACACACTGACACGTTGTTCAGTACATAAATTCTTCCTCCTTTCTCTTTATTACAGCATTTCACAGGGGTTTATTTAGACTTCAGAATTAACATAAATTACCACCCACGTTATTGATTAATTATTAGTGACTTGTGTGTGTGTTTAAGATATGTGTACATAGTTTTTTGTCATGCGCAAGTTTGACTTGTTTTGCTTCTAAGCACTAAGCAATTATTAACCTTGTTCTTCTCCCCAAATATCCAAATGTCATTTTGACATCACCTTATCTCTCTGCAAACAGTTCAATCTTGATTGTCAGGCTATACTGGGGGAGGGGCTTATGATTTCTGTCAGGTCAGCTAGTATTGAGCAAAAGAACTAACCAGATGAAAAATATAATGTTTTATACCAATTAAAATATATATATGATTATATTTATTAAATCCATTACAATTCCCCCCCCCCTTAAAATGGCTATTTTTGTAACAGAGCTGGATGTGGATCCTACTAACCTTAGTGGCGATGACTCGGACCTTATTGGGGAGCGGAGTCTAAGGTGCCGCAGGTCTTCACCAGAGCCTGCCGCAAGGCAGGATGGGCTTGCTGTGGTAGGTGACACCCAGGTTGCTACCTCCAACACGGCTCGACCACACAGGTAGCTGAGTAGATGAGGTATCAGAGGATGAGGCAGAAGCGTAGTCAAAATTAGCAGGAGGTCAGGGCAGGCGGCAAAGGTACGGGGTCAAATAACATAGCAGGAAGGTCTGGATACACAGGAAGATGCAAACAGGCAAAAGGAACACTTAATCTCAGGCTAGGGGTACTAAAGATCCAGCAGGGAAGTGTGGTGCAGGGACTTTTTAATGTAGTGTCAGCTGCAAACAGTAATTATGGGCGCACTGGCTCTTTAATTTTCAGAGCTCCGGCGCGAGCACGCACCCTAGGCACAGGAGAGGAGGCGGCAGCAGAACATTGTGAGTGACGGGCCGGGATTCGCATGTGGGCGCATCCCGGGATGCGAATCCCAGCCCCGCCGGCAGACGGGGACACAGGGACTCTCGCGGCCGGTGTTTGCGGCCGCAGCACAGAGTGTAACAATTTTTACATCTTTCCCTAACACGTAGTCCTATCTCATCTGTCCTATGTACTTCTCTTTTTTCTTCTTTCTGTACGTTAGATGAGTCATGGCTATTCCATGACCCCCCTTGCCACAGACTTTGTTCATAGATTCTCAGATGCTGACCCTTAGTGAGCTACATTTCTGCAACCTCACGCTGCCATTGGCAGCGTGAGGTTGCCGAAACGTAGCTCACTAAGGAGTGAATAAAGACAACTCCTACCTGGAGTGCCACTGCTTCTCTTTCCATATATAAATATATAATTTATTTATAATTTATTATTAAAAGTTATACTATTAATACCACTTTTTATACTTTTAAAGATAATAAGGAACCGAAATTGGGTCAGTCGCACTGTGATGACTGTAAGAATTAAAGTAGGTTTTCTAGACCCCCCCCCCCCCCCATAAGTCTATAGAGGGTCCGTCACGCATACAGCGACTGCGACAGACGAAGGAAAAAGGACGACCGTCTCCTCTGTCTTCCGTCTCACAGCTGCATGTTGGATAATGGGAAATGCAACCGTTTTAAGAGGAAAGAGACAAAGGGATGGGACCTGCGTAGGTGTCTCCCCACAGTCCCTTTGAAAGTCTATCCTGCCGCCTCAGTGAACAGATAATCAATTACAAGACGAGAAACCATGGGCCGCACAGAGAAGACTTGTAAGTCATTGGCGCGGTGCCGGCGGGGCCTGATTTTCACAGCTTTCAATTGAAAAGACATCACGGCTGACGGGCAGAAAGTTTTTCTCAGACTTCTAAGTGAATTCTAGGATAGTTGTCATCGGTTTGTTATTACATGGTTAACGGCTTGTTCAAGGAATATAAAGACAAAATACTGAATCAGAAGTACTAAAAAATGCTGTAAAAAAGCAGTGTAATTCACCTTAAAGGGCCACCGAACCATTATCAGCTTATAAATGCAAAAACGTTAAAACATAAACTGCTAATATCATAATAATAAACCCATGTAAGTAAAAAAAAATAATAATTCTCAGAGGCCTCAGACCGGGCCCCTAAATTATCAGACCCCAGACCAAACCCCTAAATTATCAGACCCCAGACCAACCCCTAATTTATCAGACCCCAGACCAAACTCCTAAATTATCAGACCCCAGACCAAACCCCTAAATTATCAGACCTCAGACCAAACCCCTAAATTATCAGACCCCAGACCAAACCCCTAATTTATCAGACCCCAGACCAAACCCCTAAATTATCAGACCTCAGACCAAACCCCTAAATTATCAGACCCCAGACAAACCCCAAATTATCAGACCCCAGACCAAACCCCTAAATTATCAGACCCAAGACCAAACCCCTAAATTATCAGACCCCAGACCAAACACCCAAATTATCAGACACCAGACCAAACCCCCAAATTATCAGACCCCAGACCAAACCCTATATTATCAGACCCCTGACCAAATCACTAACAATCTGCCCATAAACCAGACAAAGAAAATATTCCAGACCTCTAAATAATTCAAACAGATCCCACAATCCATTAAGTCTGTTAAGTTCTCCTACCAAAGACCATGCCCCTAAATTATCAGACACCAGACTAAACCCCTAAATTATCAGACCCCAGACCAAACCAATTACCTCTATGATCATAGAGATGAGTGCAGGGAGGGGATAGAGAGGACTGTGCAGCTGTAACGGTATGATCACGTGGTTCTCTCTATAATCATAGATATGTGCTGGGAGGGGATAGAGAGGACTATGCAGCTGTAACTGTATGGACACACAGTTCTCTCTATGATCATTGAGATGAGTGCAGAGAGGGGATAGAGAGGACTATGCAGCTGTAACTGTATGGACACACAGTTCTCTCTATGATCATAGAGATGAGTGCAGGGAGGAGACAGAGAGGACTGTGCAGATCACACAGCTGACAACCACAGGAAGCTCCAGGGCTCCTCTGCCACAGAACATGTGTGATAGCCCTTGGGGGGTGTATGGTAGTGATGGTATAGTATCGGTATATGAGGGGTTAATGTTAACCCTATAGTTCGTGACGCCAGGCTGAGGGATGGTATGCTGAGGCAATGCTCCGGCCTATCGCCGCCCTTCCCAGTAACGATAGGTGCATTAAACGACTGAAGGTCCACAAGGAACTTGAACTTGAACAACTTTACTTAAGTGCTTGCGATACATCCAAGGCACAGTAACAGTCTCGTACAAACAGTCCTTATATTACTTAGTGACTGACAGTTGTTGCGGACCTTGCTATTTAGACAGTCTCTGAATTTAGGGTAGATATTTGCAGATCCGTCCGGATTTAGGGGTTATATTAGGTCCGGTGATGCTGCAGAGTGTCTGGGAACTGATACACTCTATATTCTGGATTACTCAGCCGTTGCCGCAAGACTCGGGCCTAACTCACTGCGTTAGTTGCTGTACAGGTCTTTCCACGTCAGGAGTACAAGAGCAAGAGAGAGAGAAGATTGCTTACGTCACAGGGCCTCCAAAGGTCCTTGAGCAAAATACCATAGAGTTTACCTAGTCATGTGACCCGCAGGTCCTGCAACGCTATGGATCCGGTAACTAACCATTTATTTACATATATCTTACTGTATTTACATTACCTTTACATAAATTACTGGTCTATGAGCTGGAATAGAGGAGACAAGGGGTAAACTACATCACAGGGATCCCTACGTCCTAGGGACTCTGGCTATGGGGACCCACACATACATAGGTACCTTAGAAGATGCGGTACCGGGACACCACACATGTCTCCAGATTTTATATGTATCATTTCGAGTGACACTTCTGAGGTTCCAAAACTGGCCTAAGAGGAAGGAAGGAGACAAAGGGATCCTGTCAGATGTCTAGGAGATGTGTAATGGAGATTGTTTGCAGAATTGCTTTAATTTCCTTGTATGTCCTTTGAAAAAATAAAAACACCTGGTTTCAAATGTAGACATCATAGCAGAGAATTTCAGGCCATAAGCAGATCGATCTGACAGTAAGAGCAGGAGGTTACGTGTCACCCGCAGACACCGGAAAGCAGAGTTTTTCTTTAATTCTATCCTCATCATAAACAGATCCTGAATGCAAATAATTTCCGGGGACATGTAGATCCATCAGGATGGTGAAACCTTCATAGAGGACAGAGACTAATTTCTGTTGGCTTTCAGGTGTTCTTCTTTGTTGGTTTACAAGGACCAGAGAGTAAAAGCAGATAACGGGAATAGCAGTGTGCAAGCTGCGCTGAGCAGATGGTTGGACCACTCAAGGACATTCACAGAGTTGTCCCTAAGCTCCTGTGTTATCTTGGCCATGTTTTGAGTCATTGTCTTGTCGGAAGGTCAATCTTCAACCCGGTCTGAGGTCCAGAGCACTCTTTAATTCGGCTTTCCCTCAACCCTGACCAGCCTTCCTATCCCTACATCATGATGCTGCCCCCACCATGCTTCACTGTAGGGATGGTATTGGGCAGGTGATGGGCAGTGCCTGGTTTCACCCAGACATGATGCTACCCCCACCATGATCACTGTAGGGATGGTATTGGGCAGGTGATGGGCAGTGTCTGGTTTCCTCCAGACATGATGCTGCCCCCACCATGATCACTGTAAGGATGGTATTGGGCAGGTGATGGGCAGTGCCTGGTTTCCCCCAGACATGATGCTGCCCCCACCATGATACTGTAGGGATGGTATTGGGCAGGTGATGGGCAGTGCCTGGTTTCCTCCAGACATGATGCCGCCCCCACCATGATCACTGTAGGGATGGTATTGGGCAGGTGATGGGCAGTGCCTGGTTTCCTCCAGACATGATGCTGCCCCCACCATGATCACTGTAGGGATGGTATTGGGCAGGTGATGGGCAGCGCCTGGTTTCCTCCAGACATGATGCTGCCCCCACCATGATCACTGTAGGGATGGTATTGGGCAGGTGATGGGCAGTGTCTGGTTTCCTCCAGACATGATGCTGCCCCCACCATGATCACTGTAGGGATGGTATTGGGCAGGATCGGGCAGTGCCTGGTTTCCTCCAGACATGATGCCACCCCCACCATGATCATTGTAGGGATGGTATTGGGCAGGTGATGGGCAGTGCCTGGTTTCCTCCAGACATGATGCTGCCCCCACCATGATCACTGTAGGGATGGTATTGGGCAGGTGATGGGCAGTGTCTGGTTTCCTCCAGACATGATGCTGCCCCCACCATGATCACTGTAGGGATGGTATTGGGCAGGATCGGGCAGTGCCTGGTTTCCTCCAGACATGATGCTGCCCCCACCATGATCATTGTAGGGATGGTATTGGGCAGGTGATGGGCAGTGCCTGGTTTCCTCCAGACATGATGCTGCCCCCACCATGATCACTGTAGGGATGGTATTGGGCAGGATCGGGCAGTGCCTGGTTTCCTCCAGACATGATGCCGCCCCCACCATCATCATTGTAGGGATGGTATTGGGCAGGTGATGGGCAGTGTCTGGTTTCCCCCAGACATGATGCTGCCCCCACCATGATCACTGTAGGGGTGGTATTGGGTAGGTGAGGGGCAGTGCCTGGTTTCCCCAGACATGATGCTGCCCCCACCATGATACTGTAGGGATGGTATTGGGCAGGTGATGGGCAGTACCTGGTTTCCCCAGACATGATGCTGCCCCCACCATGATACTGTAGGGATGGTATTGGGCAGGTGATGGGCAGTACCTGGTTTCCCCCAGACATGATGCTGCCCCCACCATGATACTGTAGGGATGGTATTGGGCAGGTGATGGACAGTGCCTGGTTTCCCCCAGATATGATGCTGCCCCCACCATGATCACTGTAGGGATGGTATTGGGCAGGTGATGGGCAGTGCCTGGTTTCCTCCAGACATGATGCTGCCCCCACCATGATACTGTAGGGATGGTATTGGGCAGGTGATGGACAGTGCCTGGTTTCCCCCAGATATGATGCTGCCCCCACCATGATCACTGTAGGGATGGTATTGGGCAGGTGATGGGCAGTGCCTGGTTTCCTCCAGACATGATGCTGCCCCCACCATGATACTGTAGGGATGGTATTGGGCAGGTGATGGACAGTGCCTGGTTTCCCCCAGATATGATGCTGCCCCCACCATGATACTGTAGGGATGGTATTGGGCAGGTGATGGGCAGTACCTGGTTTCCCCCAGACATGATGCTGCCCCCACCATGATACTGTAGGGATGGTATTGGGCAGGTGATGGACAGTGCCTGGTTTCCCCCAGATATGATGCTGCCCCCACCATGATCACTGTAGGGATGGTACTAGGCTGGTGATGGGCAGTGCCTGGTTTCCTCCAGACATGATGCTGCCCCCTCCATGATCACTGTAGGGATGGTTTTGGGCAGGTGATGGTCAGTGTCTGGTTTCCCCCAGACATGATGCTGCTCCCACCATGATCACTGTAGGGATGGTATTGGGCAGGTGATGGGCAGTGCCTGGTTTCCTCCAGACATGATGCTGCCCCCACCATGATCACTGTAGGGATGGTATTGGACAGGTGATGGGCAGTGCCTGGTTTCCTCCAGATATGATGCTGCCCCCACCATGATCACTGTGGGGATGGTATTGGGCAGGTGATGGGCAGTGCCTGGTTTCCTCCAGACATGATGCTGCCCCCACCATGATCACTGTAGGGATGGTATTGGGCAGGTGATGGGCAGTGCCTGGTTTCCTCCAGACATGATGCTGCCCCCACCATGATCACTGTAGGGATGGTATTGGGCAGGTGATGGGCAGTGCCTGGTTTCCCCCAGATATGATGCTGCCCCCACCGTGATCACTGTAGAGATGGTATTGGGCAGGTGATGAGCAGTGCCTGGTTTCCTCCAGACATGATGCCGCCCCCACCATGATCACTGTAGGGATGGTATTGGGCAGGTGATGGGCAGTACCTGGTTTCCTCCAGACATGATGCTGCCCCCACCATGATCACTGTAGGGATGGTATTGGGCAGGTGATGGGCAGTGCCTGGGTTCCCCCAGACATGATGCTGCCCCCACCATGATCACTGTAGGGATGGTATTGGGCAGGTGATGGGCAGTGCCTGGTTTCCTCCAGACATGATGCTGCCCCCACCATGATCACTGTAGGGATGGTATTGGGCAGGTGATGGGCAGTGCCTGGTTTCCTCCAGACATGATGCTGCCCCCACCATGATCACTGTAGGGATGGTATTGGGCAGGTAATGGGCAGTGCCTGGTTTCCCCCAGATATGATGCTGCCCCCACCATGATCACTGTGGGGATGGTATTGGGCAGGTGATGGGCAGTGCCTGGTTTTATTTAGACATGCTGCTAAGAACTAAGAAATGAAAAATCAATTTTGGTTTCAACAGACCAGATTATATTCTTTTTTTGTAAACTCTATGGGGTAGATTCATCAAGACCTGTGCTGAGGAAAAGTTGCCCATAGCAAACAATCAGATCGCTTCTTTTATTTATTCAGATGCCTTTTCAAAAATAATATAAGCGATCTGATTGGTTGCTATGGGAAACTGGTTGTTCCTTCTTCTTCCATATAAGAATTATGGAGGCCGCTGAGCTCTTGGGAACTTTCAGTGCAGCAGAAATGTTTTTGCCCCTCTTCTCCAGATCTGTGCCTCCACATAATCCTTTCTTTGAGCTCTACATGCAGTTCTTTCCACCACATGGTTCGGTTTTTGCTCTGGTATACATTGTCAGCTGTGAGACCTTGTATAGACAGGGCTGTGTCTTCCCAAATCTTGTTGAGTCAGCAGAATTTAGGATGCAGAAACATCTCGGAGATGATACAGAGAAATGGGAGGAGCCAGAGCTAACTATCAAGTGCCATAGCAAAGGGTCTGAATACTTATGTCCATGCCAAATTATTTTTTTCCTTTTTTATAATTTTGCTTACATTTCACTTTTTCTCTGTAGATATTTATCCTTTCACAATGCTGTTAGTCCCGGGTGAACTGATCCAGCTAAGAATTCTTATAATTAGTCGCGGGGACAATGGGGGAGATTCATCAAAACCTTGTGTAGCGGGAGAGTGGTGCAGTTGCCCATAGCAACCAATCAGATTGCTTTTTTCATTTTTCAAAGGCCTTTAGAAAAATGAAAGCAGAAATCTGATTGGTTGCTATGGGCAACTGCACCGTCTCTTCGTCTACGCAGGTTTTGATGAATCTCCCCCATTGTACATGACTGTTTCACGCTCAATTTCGTACGTTTGCACAACTACTCTGTCGCCTGAAACCGCAACTGAGATGGCCTCCTCTTCTCTTCTGTGCAAACATTTGTGTATGAGCTCCATGTACTCTACAAGACAAACACCGACGTTCTCGTGTACTCTCTGTTCTACCAACACTGGCAATTAATCCTCGAAACTAATCATCATTTTATATGCGATGAAACGTATCCACATAACTTATTTATTTACATTAGCAAAGGTTATATCCACTTTCTAAACCAAATTGTCTTCGATGTTTCCAAACACCTCAAGGAAAAGATCAGCAACTTTGCAATGGGTGGTAATGTATAATGTCCTCTTCTTTACAGCACAGCTCTGTGTAGACCAGTGGTCTCAAACTGTGGCCCCCCAGATGTCGCAAAACTTCAACTCCCAGCATGCTAAGAGTTGAAGTTTTGCAACATCTGGGGGGGGGGGGCACAGTTTGAGACCACTGGTGTATACACACTGACACTTTGGGTGCAGGATAATACTTGGAGTACAGGATGATAACACTTGGGGTACAGGATAATGACACTTGGGGTACAGGATGATAACACTTGGGGTACAGGATGATAACACTTGGGGTACAGGATGATGACACTTGGGGTACAGGATGATAACACTTGGGGTACAGGATGATAACACTTGGGGCACAGGATGATAACACTTGGGGTACAGGATGATGACACTTGGGGTACAGGATAATAACACTTGGGGTACAGGATGATAACACTTGGGGTACAGGATGATAACACTTGGGGTACAGGATAATAACACTTGGGGTACAGGATAATGACACTTGGGGTACAGGATAATGACACTTGGGATACAGGATGATAACACTTGGGGTACAGGATAATGACACTTGGGGTACAGGATGATAACACTTGGGGTACAGGATAATGACACTTGGGGTACAGGATAATAACACTTGGGGTACAGGATAATGACACTTGGGATACAGGATGATAACACTTGGGGTACAGGATAATGACACTTGGGGTACAGGATGATAACACTTGGGGTACAGGATAATGACACTTGGGGTACAGGATGATAACACTTGGGGTACAGGATGATAACACTTGGTGTACAGGATAATAACACTTGGGGTACAGGATGATAACACTTGGAGTACAGGATGATAACATTTGGGGTACAGGATGATAACACTTGGGGTACAGGATAATACTTGGAGTGCAGGATGACAACACTTGGGGTACAGGATGATAACATTTGGGGTACAGGATGATAACACTTGGGGTAGAGGATAATGACACTTGGGGTACAGGATGATAACACTTGGGGTACAGGATGATAACACTTGGGGTACAGGATGATGACACTTGGGGTACAGAATAACTCTTGGGGTACAGGATGATAACACTTGGGGTACAGGATAATGACACTTGGGGTACAGGATGATAACACTTGGGGTACAGGATGATGGCACTTGGAGTACAGGATGATAACATTTGGGGTACAGGATGATAACACTTGGGGTACAGGATAATACTTGGAGTGCAGGATGACAACACTTGGGGTACAGGATGATAACACTTGGGGTACAGGATGATAACACTTGGGGTACAGGATGATGACACTTGGGGTACAGGATAATAACTCTTGGGGTACAGGATGATAACACTTGGGGTACAGGATGATAACACTTGGGGTACAGGATAATGACACTTGGGGTACAGGATGATAACACTTGGGGTACAGGATGATGGCACTTGGGGTACAGGATAATGACACTTGGGGTACAGGATGATAACACTTGGGGTACAGGATGATAACACTTGGTGTACAGGATAATAACACTTGGGGTACAGGATGATAACACTTGGAGTACAGGATGATAACATTTGGGGTACAGGATGATAACACTTGGGGTACAGGATAATACTTGGAGTGCAGGATGACAACACTTGGGGTACAGGATGATAACATTTGGGGTACAGGATGATAACACTTGGGGTAGAGGATAATGACACTTGGGGTACAGGATGATAACACTTGGGGTACAGGATGATAACACTTGGGGTACAGGATGATGACACTTGGGGTACAGGATAATAACTCTTGGGGTACAGGATGATAACACTTGGGGTACAGGATGATAACACTTGGGGTACAGGATAATGACACTTGGGGTACAGGATGATAACACTTGGGGTACAGGATGATGGCACTTGGGGTACAGGATAATGACACTTGGGGTACAGGATGATAACACTTGGGGTACAGGATGATAACACTTGGGGTACAGGATAATGACACTTGGGGTACAGGATAATGACACTTGGGGTACAGGATGATAACACTTGGGGTACAGGATGATAACACTTGGTGTACAGGATAATAACACTTGGGGTACAGGATGATAACACTTGGAGTACAGGATGATAACATTTGGGGTACAGGATGATAACACTTGGGGTACAGGATAATACTTGGAGTGCAGGATGACAACACTTGGGGTACAGGATGATAACACTTGGGGTACAGGATGATGACACTTGGGGTACAGGATAATAACTCTTGGGGTACAGGATGATAACACTTGGGGTACAGGATAATGACACTTGGGGTACAGGATGATAACACTTGGGGTACAGGATGATGGCACTTGGGGTACAGGATAATGACACTTGGGGTACAGGATGATAACACTTGGGGTACAGGATGATAACACTTGGTGTACAGGATAATAACACTTGGGGTACAGGATGATAACACTTGGAGTACAGGATGATAACATTTGGGGTACAGGATGATAACACTTGGGGTACAGGATGATAACACTTGGGGTACAGGATAATACTTGGAGTGCAGGATGACAACACTTGGGGTACAGGATAATAACACTTGGGGTACAGGATGATAACACTTGGGGTACAGGATGATGACACTTGGGGTACAGGATAATAACTCTTGGGGTACAGGATGATAACACTTGGGGTACAGGATGATAACACTTGGGGTACAGGATAATGACACTTGGGGTACAGGATGATAACACTTGGGGTACAGGATGATGGCACTTGGGGTACAGGATAATGACACTTGGGGTACAGGATGATAACACTTGGGGTACAGGATGATAACACTTGGGGTACAGGATAATAACACTTGGGGTACAGGAGGATAACACTTGGAGTACAGGATGATAACATTTGGGGTACAGGATGATAACACTTGGGGTACAGGATAATACTTGGAGTGCAGGATGACAACACTTGGGGTACAGGATGATAACATTTGGGGTACAGGATGATAACACTTGGGGTAGAGGATAATGACACTTGGGGTACAGGATGATAACACTTGGGGTACAGGATGATGACACTTGGGGTACAGGATAATAACACTTGGGGTACAGGATAATAACACTTGGGGTACAGGATAATAACTCTTGGGGTACAGGATAATAACTCTTGGGGTACAGGATGATAACACTTGGGGTACAGGATGATAACACTTGGGGTACAGGATAATAACACTTGGGGTACAGGATAATAACTCTTGGGGTACAGGATAATAACTCTTGGGGTACAGGATGATGACACTTGGGGTACAGGATGATAACACTTGGGGTACAGGATGATAACACTTGGGGTACAGGATGATAACACTTGGGGTACAGGATGATAACACTCGGGGTACAGGATGATAACACTTGGGGTACAGGATGATAATACTTGGGGTACAGGATGATAACACTCGGGGTACAGGGTGATGACACTTGTAGACAGCTTCTCCTGGGCCAGACGGAGTAAAGGAACACACTGACATCAGGTTACAGATAACTGACATTACTGAGCGGGTGCAGATGGAATTACATGTACAGTCTGGTGCAGAGTGAGAGGATGCAGTGTAACCCCTTGGGAGCCCTGTTGCCTTGCTGGGATTTGTGGTACTTTCACCAAATGAATTCATACTGACTTGAAAGACGGGTAGATGAACCCTGGTAGGTAGGGTCCTGTCAAGGTCTTGTAGCCTTCTCCGCCGGGGCATGAACTTCCACCGTGCGGCCGATCCTTGCAGAACAACCGGATGCAGTAGATTTTTTTGGGCCTTCCCTTGAGGCTCCTACACACAACTCACCATTACCACACTGTGGCTCATCACGAGCTCAACTCTGAACGGAGGCAACCCCTCCCCCTCTACACTATATGGGTAAGAATATTGGGGCTCCCATTGGTAGGCAGAGACACATGGGATTTACACAGCTCCTCTCTTAAAGGTACAGTAGCATATTTAACATATATCATAATAACAACAACAAGATCATTACAGAAAAATATATTAATTTCTTAATAAAGTGCAAACATAATTAATAGAACAAGAATCCTTCGGCTGCGCCCAACACTTGTGCTGCAAGGCTGCCCAAATCAGTCCGAAGCCACAGGACAGCCAATGGTGCTGGGACACCATATCATGTTTGGCTGGAGTGGACCCCAGTGTTCCCCAAGAGTCACCACAAAAATTGTAAAGTGGAGGGGCTGCACAATAGATGGTCAATCTCTCTTCCCAACCAACCAATGTCCAGGCTGGGGGTAATCGGAAGGCTCTTGGTGGTAGTAGTGCGGTTGTAAACTAAGGCACCAAGACTCAAGGACTTTACCGCACTTCACATAGCAGAGGTAAATATCTCAACAACAGTACCTGCAATGGTAGATAGCACTGAAGGGGTGAACCTTGTGGAGTGCAGGTGATCACATGAGCAGTTCCTGAGGTGGAAGATCCCCTCAGAAGACAAAGGTCTGTCCTGACTGTTGGTCCACAATGGGGCACTGATGATTTCTATCCCCTCAGACTTGATGTGTAGAAGAAAGAAAATAATCCTAGATAACCCTTTATCTCCAGTGTACAATAAGCCATTACATGATTATATGAAAAAGTGCTATTTAAAGGGGCACTCCGGCCCCAAGACATCTTATCCCCTATCCAAAGGATAGGAGATAAGATATCTGATCACTGGAGACCCCCGCAATCTAGCATGCAGCACCCACCTGTTAGTACCGCCGGAAGCGCTGGAGGCTCTCAGTCTTATGCCTCCCGACCACGGGGACGGAGTATCGTGACGTCACAACTCCGCCCCCGTGTGACGTCACGACCCGCCCCCTCAATGCAAGTCTATGGGAGGGGGCGTGACAGCCGTCACGCCCCCTCCCATAGACTTGCATTGAGGGGGTGGAGTCGTGACTAGAGATGAGCGAACTTACAGTAAATTCGATTCGTCACGGACTTCTTGGCTCGGCAGTTGATGACTTTTCCTGCGTAAATTAGTTCAGCCTTCAGGTGCTCCGGTGGGCTGGAAAAGGTGGATACATTCCTAGGAAAGAGTTTCTTAGGACTGTATCCACCTTTTACAGCCCACCGGAGCACCGGAAAGCTGAACTAATTTATGAAGGAAAAGTCATCAACTGCCGAGCCGAGAAGTTCGTGACGAATCGATTTTACTGTAAGCTCGCTCATCTCTAGTCGTGACCTCACGATACTCCATCCCCGTGGTCGGGAGGCATAAGACTGATAGCCTCCAGCGCATCCGGCAATACTTACAGGTGGGGGCTGCATGCGAGATTGCGGGGGTCTCCAGTGGAGGGACCCCCGCGATCAGACATCTTATCTCCTATCCTTTGGATAGAGGATAAGATGTCTTGGGGCCGGAGTACCCCTTTAACGGCATAACAGGTACAATATTACATACTGGGGCACTACACACATGTCCTGAGGTTGTCTGTGGTATCCTAATTCGGCTTGGGTAAAACTGAGCTGCAATACCATCAACAAACTGAGTACAAGAGTGGCGCTGTGTCTGAAGTGGAACAGTGATTCTAATTCTGGATGTCCCCTTTAATTTGTGTGGGGGGGGGGGTTTTGTGTGTTTTTTATGGTGAAGTTGTAAGAGAGAGTGAAGTCCAGAGCACAGAGGCGGCATGAGTGGAACGTTCTAGATGGAAGTATAATATACAACTGTAGTATTGGATTATAAGGCACTGGAGGACTGGATAGATAGAGGAGGTTTCCTTGTTTCCCGGATTGAGGGACTGGTGTCTCTTCATAAACCGGTTGCTATGGTTTAATAGATTTTTGGGTGATTAACCTCTTAAGGACCAATGACGTTGTGGAACGTCATGGCACCCTGGGCTTTAAGGACCAATGATGTTCCACAACGTCCTGGCGTTTTCTGGTCTCTGCCGCTCGCCGGGCGGAGATCGGAATCGGATGCCTGCTGAAATCCTTCAGCAGGCATCCAGGGCAAACGCCGAGGGGGGCCATGTAGGCCCCCCATGTCGGCGATCGCCGCAAATCGCAAGGGAAATCGCCCTTGTGATCTGCGGCGATACCGGGCTGATCGGGTCTCTGGGACCCGACCGCCCGGTAATTTCGCATGATCCCGGATGTCACAGACAGCCAGGACCATGCTGGAGTATCGGAGCGAGGTGGCAAGCCGGCCACCTCCTCCTATACCCTGCGATCTGTCGGTTAACTAACCGACCAATCGCAGGAGGGGGGGTTGTTACTTCCTCCCGTCCTGCCCGGCCCCTGGAAGTCCGGAGAGGACGGGAGGAAGACCGGAGGACACGGCGGGGGACGGGGGAGTGCTGGGGACCGGCCCCGGTACTTACCTCGTCCCTGAAGACCCGGATCCCGGCGGCGGAGACAGCGGCGGCGACAGGTGAGTTCCTCTTCAGCCGCGGTCGGGCCCTTTACAGCAATGCACGTCGCCATAAAGTGACATGCATTGCTGTAATGGGACCCTGTAAACTACAACTCCCAGCATGCCCAGACAGCCCTTGGCGTCTGGGCATGCTGGGAGTTGCAGTTATGCAACATCTGGAGGTCCACAGTTTGGAGACCACTGTGCCCTTCCAGATGTTGCAAAACTACACATCCTCAGCATGCCCTTACTGTCCAGGCATGCTGGGAGTTGTAGTTCTGTAACATCTGGCCCTTCAGATGTTGCAGAACTACAACTCCCAGCATGCCTGGACAGTTTTGGCATACTGGGAGTTGTAGTTTTTCAACATCTGGAAGGGCACAGATTGGGAACCACTGTATTAGTGGTCTGCAAACTGTAGTCCTCCAGATGTTGCAAAACTACAACTCCAAGCATGCTGGGAGTTGTAGTTCGGCAACATCTGGCTCTAAAGATGTTGCCGAACTACTACTCCCAGCATGCCTGAGAATGTTTGGGAGTTGTGGTTTTGCAACAACAGGAGGCACACTGGTTGGGAAACATTGTCTGTTTCCTAACTCAGTGTTTCCCAACCCGTGTGCCTCCAGCTGTTGCAAAACTATAACTACCAGCATGCACTGATGGACTGTGCATGCTGGGAGTTGTGGTTTTGCAACAGCTGGAGGCCCCCCCCCCCCCCTGTGAATGTACAGGATACATTCACATGGGCAGGGGGCTTACAGTGAGTATCAGGCTGCAAGTTTGCGATGCAGCAAATTTTGCGCGGCAGCTCAAACTCGCTGTAACCCCCCGCCCGTGCGACTGCACCCTAAAAACAGTACACTACACTACACTAACACAAAATAAAATAAAAAGTAAAAAACACTACATATACACATACCCCTACACAGCCCCCCTCCCCTCCCCAATAAAAATGAAAGCGTCTGGTATGCCACTGTTTCCAAAATGGAGCCTCCAGCTGTTGCAAAACAACAACTCCCAGTATTGCCGGACAGCCGTTGACTGTCCAGGCATGCTGGGAGTTTTGCAACAGCTGGAGGCACCCTGTTTGGGAATCGCTGGCGTAGAATACCCCTATGTCCACCCCTATGCAAATCCCTAATTCAGGCCTCAAATGCGCATGGCGCTCTCTCACTTTGGAGCCCTGTCGTATTTCAAGGCAACAGTTTAGGGTCACATATGGGGTATCGCCGTACTCGGGAGAAATTGCCTAACAAATTTTGGGGGGCTTTTTCTCCTTTCACCCCTTATGAAAAGGTGAAGTTGTGGGTCTACACCAGCATGTTAGTGTAAAAAAAAATTTTTTTACACTAACATGCTGGTGTTGCCCCATACTTTTCATTTTGACAAGAGGTAAAAGGGAAAAACGCCCCCCAAAATTTGTAAGGCAATTTCTCCCGACTACGGAGATACCCCATATGTGGGCGTAAAGTCCTCTTGGGGCGCACAACAAGGCCCAGAAGGGAGAGTGCGTCATGTACATTTGAGGTGATTTGCACAGGGGTGACTGATTGTTACAGCGGTTTTGACAAACGCAAAAAAAAAAAATACCCCACATGTTACCCCATTTCGGAAACTACACCCCTCACGGAATGTAATGAGGGGTGCAGTGAGAATTTTCCCCCCACTGGTGTCTGACAGATCTTTGGAACAGTGGTCTGTGCAAATTAAAAATTTTGTACAGCCCACTTTTCCAAAGATCTGACAGACACCAGTGGGGGGTAAATGCTCACTGTACCCCTTGTTACGTTCCACAAGGGGTCTAGTTTCCAAAATGGTATGCCATGTGGGGGTTATTTTGCTGTCCTGGCACCATAGGGGCTTCCTAAATGCAACATGCCCCCCCGAGCAAAATTTGCTCTCAAAAAGCCAAATATGACTCCTTCTCTTCTGAGCATTGTAGTTCGCCCGTAGTGCGCTTCAGGTCAACTAATGGGGTACCTACATACTCAGAATAGATGGGGTTACAAATTTTGGGGGGTATTTTCTGCTATTAACCCTTGCAAAAATGTGAAATTTGGGGGGGAAACACACATTTTAGTGAAATTTATTTTATTTTTTTTACATATGCAAAGGTCGTGAAACCCCTGTGGGGTATTTAGGCTCACTTTATTCCTTGTTACGTTCCTCAAGGGGTCTAGTTTCCAAAATGGTGTCTGACAGATCTTTGGAACAGTGGTCTGTGCAAATTAAAAATTTTGTACAGCCCACTTTTCCAAAGATCTGACAGACACCAGTGGGGGGTAAATGCTCACTGTACCCCTTGTTACGTTCCACAAGGGGTCTAGTTTCCAAAATGGTATGCCATGTGGGGGTTATTTTGCTGTCCTGGCACCATAGGGGCTTCCTAAATGCAACATGCCCCCCCGAGCAAAATTTGCTCTCAAAAAGCCAAATATGACTCCTTCTCTTCTGAGCATTGTAGTTCGCCCGTAGTGCGCTTCAGGTCAACTAATGGGGTACCTCCATACTCAGAATAGATGGGGTTACAAATTTTGGGGGGTATTTTCTGCTATTAACCCTTGCAAAAATGTGAAATTTGGGGGGGAAACACACATTTTAGTGAAATTTTTTTTTTTTTTTTTACATATGCAAAGGTCGTGAAACCCCTGTGGGGTATTTAGGCTCACTTTATTGCTTGTTACGTTCCTCAAGGGGTCTAGTTTCCAAAATGGTATGCCATGTGGGTATTTTTTGCTGTCCTGGCACCATAGGGGCTTCCTAAATGCGACATGCCCCCGAGCAAAATTTGCTCTCAAAAAGCCAAATATGACTCCTTCTCTTCTGAGCATTGTAGTTCGCCCGTAGTGCGCTTCAGGTTAACTTATGGGGTACCTCCATACTCAGAAGAGATGGGGTTACAAATTTTGGGGGGTATTTTCTGCTATTAACCCTTGCATACATGTGAAATTTGGGTGGAAACACACATTTTAGTGAAATTTTTTTAACATTTTTTTACATATGCAAAAGTCGTGAAACACCTGTTGGGTATTAAGGCTCACTTTATTCCTTGTCACGTTCCTCAAGGGGTCTAGTTTCCAAAATGGTATGCCATGTGGGTATTTTTTCCTGTTCTGGCACCATAGGGGCTTCCTAAATGCAACATGCCCCCCAAAAACCATTTCAGAAAAGCGTACTCTCCAAAATCCCCTCGTCGCTTCTTCGCTTCTGAGCCCTCTACTGCGCACGCCGAACAATTTACATAGACATATGAGGTATGTGCTTACTCGAGAGAAATTGGGCTACAAATAGAAGTATACATTTTCTCCTTTTACCCCTTGTAAAAATTCAAAAATTGGGTCTACAAGAACATGCGAGTGTAAAAAATGAAGATTGTGAATTTTCTCCTTCACTTTGCTGCTACTCCTGTGAAACACCTAAAGGGTTAAAACGCTGACTGAATGTCATTTTGAATACTTTGCGGGGTGCAGTTTTTATAATGGGGTCATTTATTGGGTATTTCTAAGATGAAGACCCTTCAAATCCACTTCAAACCTGAACTGGTCCCTGAAAAATTGTGATTTTGGAAATTGTGAGAAAAATTGGAAAATTGCTGCTGAACTTTGAAGCCCTCTGATGTCTTCCAAAAGTAAAAACTCGTAAATTTTATGATGCAAACATAAAGTGGACATATTGTATATGTGAATAAAAAAAATTATTTGGAATATACATTTTCCTTACAAGCAGAGAGCTTCAAAGATAGAAAAATGCCAAATTTTCAATTTTTTCATCAAATTTTGGAATTTTTCACTAAGAAACGATGCAAGTATCGACAAAATTTTACCAATAACATAAAGTAGAATATGTCACGAAAAAACAATCTTGGAATCAGAATGATAGGTAAAAGCGTCTTAAAGTTATTAATGCTTAAAGTGACAGTGGTCAGATGTTCAAAAAACGCTCTGGTCCTAAGGTGTAAAATGGCCTGGTCCTTAAGGGGTTAATAGATTTAACTAGATGAAGGAAGAAGCCTTAAGTATACTCTGAAATTAGACCACGGTTGCTAAGCAAAGCTATAATATTTTCAAGGAGTTTAATTACTTGGAAGACAATTATATATCAGGAAAAAGCAGCCGGGAGGTAAAATAATGTCGGCACAGCGGCGGAGAAGGCGTCTGTAATAAAGATCTATTACTAGGGTACAGGATAATGCCACCCGGGGTACAGGATAGTTACACTTGGGGTACAGGATAATAACACTTGGGGTACAGGATGATAACACTTGGGGTACAGGATGATAACACTTGGGGTACAGGATGATACCACTTGGGGTACAGGATAATGCCACCCGGGGTACAGGATAATAACACTTGGGGTACAGGACAATAATAACACTTGGGGTACAGGATGATAACACTTGGGGTACAGGATAATAACACTTGGGGTACAGGATGATGACACTTGGGATACAGGATGATAACACTTGGGGTACAGGATAATAACACTTGGGGTACAGGATAATAACACTTGGGGTACAGGATGATGACACTTGGGGGTACAGGATGATGACACTTGGGGTACAGGATGATAACACTTGGGGTACAGGATGATGACACTTGGGGTACAGGATAACACTTGGGGTACAGAATGATGACACTTGGGGTACAGGATGACAACACTTGCGGTACAGGATGATAACACTTGGGATACAGGATAATAACACTTGGGGTACAGGATGATAACACTTGGAGTACAGGATAATAACACTTGGGGTACAGGATGATAACACTTGGGGTAAAGGATAATGGCACCTGGGGTACAGGATGATAACACTTGGGGTACAGGATGATAACACTTGGGGTACAGGATGATAACACTTGGGGTAAAGGATAATAACACTTGGAGTACAGGATAAGAACACTTGGAGTACAGGATAACAACACTTGGGGTACAGGATGATAACACTTGGGGTACAGGATGATGACACTTGGGGTACAGGATAATGCCACCCGGGGTACAGGATAATAACACTTGGGGTACAGGACAATAATAACACTTGGGGTACAGGATGATAACACTTGGGGTACAGGATGATACCACTTGGGGTACAGGATAATGACACTTGGGATACAGGATGATAACACTTGGGGTACAGGATAATAACACTTGGGGTACAGGATAATAACACTTGGGGTACAGGATGATGACACTTGGGGGTACAGGATGATGACACTTGGGGTACAGGATGATAACACTTGGGGTACAGGATGATGACACTTGGGGTACAGGATGATAACACTTGGGGTACAGGATGATGACACTTGGGGTACAGGATGACAACACTTGGGGTACAGGATGATGACACTTGGGGTACAGGATGATAACACTTGGGATACAGGATAATAACACTTGGGGTACAGGATGATAACACTTGGAGTACAGGATAATAACACTTGGGGTACAGGATGATAACACTTGGGGTAAAGGATAATGGCACCTGGGGTACAGGATGATAACACTTGGGGTACAGGATGATAACACTTGGGGTACAGGATGATAACACTTGGGGTAAAGGATAATAACACTTGGAGTACAGGATAAGAACACTTGGAGTACAGGATAACAACACTTGGGGTACAGGATGATAACACTTGGGGTACAGGATGATGACACTTGGGGTACAGGATAATGCCACCCGGGGTACAGGATAATAACACTTGGGGTACAGGACAATAATAACACTTGGGGTACAGGATGATAACACTTGGGGTACAGGATGATACCACTTGGGGTACAGGATAATGACACTTGGGATACAGGATGATAACACTTGGGGTACAGGATAATAACACTTGGGGTACAGGATAATAACACTTGGGGTACAGGATGATGACACTTGGGGGTACAGGATGATGACACTTGGGGTACAGGATGATAACACTTGGGGTACAGGATGATGACACTTGGGGTACAGGATGATAACACTTGGGGTACAGGATGATGACACTTGGGGTACAGGATGACACTTGGGGTACAGGATAATAACACTTGGGGTACAGGATGATAACACTTGGGATACAGGATAATAACACTTGGGGTACAGGATGATAACACTTGGAGTACAGGATAATAACACTTGGGGTACAGGATGATAACACTTGGGGTAAAGGATAATGGCACCTGGGGTACAGGATGATAACACTTGGGGTACAGGATGATAACACTTGGGGTACAGGATGATAACACTTGGGGTAAAGGATAATAACACTTGGAGTACAGGATAAGAACACTTGGAGTACAGGATAACAACACTTGGGGTACAGGATGATAACACTTGGGGTACAGGATAATAACACTTGGGGTACAGGATAATAACACTTGGGGTACAGGATGATAACACTTGGGGTACAGGATGATAACACTTGGGGTACAGGATAATAACACTTGGGGTAGAGGATAATGACACTTGAGGTACAGGATGATAACACTTGGGGTACAGGATGATAACACTTGGGGTACATGATAATAATACTTGGGGTACAGGATGATAACACTTGGGGTACAAGATGATAACACTTGGGGTACAGGATAATAACACTTGGGGTACAGGATGATAACACTTGGGGTACAGGATGATGACACTTGGAGTACAGCATAATAACACTTGGGGTAAAGGATAATAACACTTGGGGTACAGGATGATAACACTTGGGGTACAGGGGGATAACACTTGGGGTACAGGATGATAACACTTGGGGTACAGGATAATAACACTTGGGATACAGGATAATAACACTCAGGGTACAGGATAATAACACTTGGGGTACAGGATAATAACACTTGGGGTACAGGATGATAACACTTGGGGTAAAGCATAATAACACTTGGGGTACAGGATGATGACACTTGGGGTACAGGATGATGACACTTGGGGTACAGGATGATAACACTTGGGGTACAGGATGATAACACTTGGGGTACAGGATGATGACACTTGGGGTACAGGATGATGACACTTGGGGTACAGGATGATAACACTTGGAGTACAGGATAATAACACTTGGGATAGAGGATAATGACCCTTGGGGTACAGGATGATAACACTTGGGGTACAGGATGATAACACTTGGGGTACAGGATAAAAACACTTGGGGTACAGGATAATAATACTTGGGGTACAGGATAATAACACTTGGAGTACAGGATAATAACACTTGGGGTAGAGGATAATGACACTTGGGGTACAGGATGATGACACTTGGGGTACAGGATGATAACACTTGGGGTACAGGATGATGACACTTGGAGTACAGGATGATAACACTTGGGGTACAGGATGATGACACTTGGGGTACAGGATGACACTTGGGGTACAGGATAATAACACTTGGGGTACAGGATGATAACACTTGGGATACAGGATAATAACACTTGGGGTACAGGATGATAACACTTGGAGTACAGGATAATAACACTTGGGGTACAGGATGATAACACTTGGGGTAAAGGATAATGGCACCTGGGGTACAGGATGATAACACTTGGGGTACAGGATGATAACACTTGGGGTACAGGATGATAACACTTGGGGTAAAGGATAATAACACTTGGAGTACAGGATAAGAACACTTGGAGTACAGGATAACAACACTTGGGGTACAGGATGATAACACTTGGGGTACAGGATAATAACACTTGGGGTACAGGATAATAACACTTGGGGTACAGGATGATAACACTTGGGGTACAGGATGATAACACTTGGGGTACAGGATAATAACACTTGGGGTAGAGGATAATGACACTTGAGGTACAGGATGATAACACTTGGGGTACAGGATGATAACACTTGGGGTACATGATAATAATACTTGGGGTACAGGATGATAACACTTGGGGTACAAGATGATAACACTTGGGGTACAGGATAATAACACTTGGGGTACAGGATGATAACACTTGGGGTACAGGATGATGACACTTGGAGTACAGCATAATAACACTTGGGGTAAAGGATAATAACACTTGGGGTACAGGATGATAACACTTGGGGTACAGGGGGATAACACTTGGGGTACAGGATGATAACACTTGGGGTACAGGATAATAACACTTGGGATACAGGATAATAACACTCAGGGTACAGGATAATAACACTTGGGGTACAGGATAATAACACTTGGGGTACAGGATGATAACACTTGGGGTAAAGCATAATAACACTTGGGGTACAGGATGATGACACTTGGGGTACAGGATGATGACACTTGGGGTACAGGATGATAACACTTGGGGTACAGGATGATAACACTTGGGGTACAGGATGATGACACTTGGGGTACAGGATGATGACACTTGGGGTACAGGATGATAACACTTGGAGTACAGGATAATAACACTTGGGATAGAGGATAATGACCCTTGGGGTACAGGATGATAACACTTGGGGTACAGGATGATAACACTTGGGGTACAGGATAAAAACACTTGGGGTACAGGATAATAATACTTGGGGTACAGGATAATAACACTTGGAGTACAGGATAATAACACTTGGGGTAGAGGATAATGACACTTGGGGTACAGGATGATGACACTTGGGGTACAGGATGATAACACTTGGGGTACAGGATGATGACACTTGGAGTACAGGATGATAACACTTGGGGTACAGGATGATAACATTTGGGGTACAAAATAATGACACTTGGGGTACAGGATGATAACACTTGGGGTTCAGGATGATAACACTTGGGGTACAGGATGATAACATTTGGGGTACAAAATAATGACACTTGGGGTACAGGATGATAACACTTGGGGTACAGAATAATGCCACTTGAGGTACAGGATGATAACACTTGGGGTACAGAATAATGACACTTGGGGTACAGGATAATAACACTTGGGGTACAGGATGATGACACTTGGGGTACAGGATAATGACACTTGGGGTACAGGATGATAACACTTGGGGTACAAGATGATAACACTTGGGGTACAGCATGATAACACTTGGGGTACAGGATTATGACACTTGGCGTACAGAATGATGACACTTGGGGTACAGGATGATAACACTCGGGGTACAGGATGATGACACTTGGGGTAGAGGATGATAACACTTGGGGTACAGGATGATAACACTTGGGGTACAGGATAATAACACTTGGGGTACAGGATGATAACACTTGGGGTAGAGGATGATGACACTTGGGGTACAGGATAATAACACTTTGGGTACAGGATGATGACACTTGGGGTACAGGATAATAACACTTGGGATACAGGATAATGACACTTGGGGTACAGGATAATAACACTTGGGGTACAGGATGATAACACTTGGGGTACAGGATGATGACACTTGGGGTACAGGATGATGACACTTGGGGTACAGAATGATGACACTTGGGGTACAGGATGATAACACTCGGGGTACAGGATGATGACACTCGGGGTACAGGATGATGACACTTGGGGTACAGGATGATAACACTTGGGATACAGGATAATGACACTTGGGGTACAGGATAATAACACTTGGGGTACAGGATGATAACACTTGGGGTACAGGATGATAACACTTGGGGTACAGGATGATGACACTTGGGGTACAGAATGATGACACTTGGGGTACAGGATGATAACACTCGGGGTACAGGATGATGACACTCGGGGTACAGGATAATGACACTTGGGGTACAGGATGATCACACTTGCGGTAGAGGATGATAACACTTGGGGTACAGGATGATAACACTTGGGGTACAGGATGATAACACTTGGGGTACAGGATGATAACACTTGGGGTAGAGGATGATGACACTTGGGGTACAGGATAATAACACTTGGGGTACATGGTAATAACACTTGGGGTACAGGATGATGACACTTGGGGTACAGGATGATGACACTTGGGGTACAGAATGATGACACTTGGGGTACAGGATGATGACACTTGGGGTACAGGATAATGACACTTGGGGTACAGGATGATAACACTTGGGGTACAAGATGATAACACTAGGGGTACAGCATGATAACACTTGGGGTACAGGATTATGACACTTGGGGTACAGAATGATGACACTTGGGGTACAGGATGATAACACTCGGGGTACAGGATGATGACACTTGGGGTAGAGGATGATAACACTTGGGGTACAGGATGATAACACTTGGGGTACAGGATAATAACACTTGGGGTCCAGGATGATAACACTTGGGGTAGAGGATGATGACACTTGGGGTACAGGATAATAACACTTTGGGTACAGGATGATGACACTTGGGGTACAGGATAATAACACTTGGGATACAGGATAATGACACTTGGGGTACAGGATGATAACACTTGGGGTACAGGATGATAACACTTGGGGTACAGGATGATGACACTTGGGGTACAGAATGATGACACTTGGGGTACAGGATGATAACACTCGGGGTACAGGATGATGACACTCGGGGTACAGGATGATGACACTTGGGGTACAGGATGATAACACTTGGGATACAGGATAATGACACTTGGGGTACAGGATAATAACACTTGGGGTACAGGATGATAACACTTGGGGTACAGGATGATGACACTTGGGGTACAGAATGATGACACTTGGGGTACAGGATGATAACACTCGGGGTACAGGATAATGACACTTGGGGTACAGGATGATCACACTTGCGGTAGAGGATGATAACACTTGGGGTACAGGATGATAACACTTGGGGTACAGGATGATAACACTTGGGGTACAGGATGATAACACTTGGGGTACAGGATAATAACACTTGGGGTACATGGTAATAACACTTGGGGTACAGGATGATGACACTTGGGGTACAGGATGATGACACTTGGGGTACAGAATGATGACACTTGGGGTATAGAATGATGACACTTGGGGTACAGGATGATAACACTCGGGGTACAGGATAATAATACTTGGGGTACAGGATAATAACACTTGGGGTACAGGATAATAACACTTGGGGTACAGGATGATAACACTCGGGGTACAGGATAATAATACTTGGGGTACAGAATGATGACACTTGGGGTGCAGAATGATGACACTTGGGGTACAGGATGATAACACTCGGGGTACAGGATGATGACACTTGGGGTACAGGATGATGACACTTGGGGTACAGAATGATGACACTTGGGGTACAGAATGATGACACTTGGGGTACAGGATGATGACACTTAGGATACAGAATGATGACACTTGGGGTACAGGATGATGACACTTGGGGTACAGAATGATGACACTTGGGGTACAGGATGATGACACTTGGGGTACAGAATGATGACACTTGGGGTACAGGATGATGACACTTGGGGTACAGGATGATGACACTTGGGGTACAGAATGATGACACTTGGGGTACAGGATGATGACACTTGGGGTACAGAATGATGACACTTGGGGTACAGAATGATGACACTTGGGGTACAGGATGATGACACTTGGGGTACAGGATGATGACACGCTGACATGCTGGGTGAAATCAGTCGGCACTAGGACCGTGGGAAATTGCACTCCCGACACAGCACAGCACTGCCTGCGGCACCGATTCCCCCGGAACATCTGGCTGAATATTGAGATCAGAGTTTTCTGACGCAAAATTTTGCCCAGAGAATTCCGCAATGTGAATGTTTTTCGACCGAAATTCAAAGTCGGAAATTCCGTAGTATGAACCCGAGACTGTTTTTTAAGTGGATTCGCCCCGGAACAGTCAGTAAAGTTGTTCCTGCACTGCATAACATGGCGTCAGCTCTTTCAGCAAAAGATTGCTTGGACTCGCAGAGGATCCTCGAGTTAGGGACTACAACACCCAGCTAGCCTGCACTACAACCTCCCCTCATGTGTTGACAGGACAGAACAATGAGGGAGATTTATCAAAACAGAGTGGTGCAGTTGCCCATAGCAACCAATCAGATTGCTTCTTTCATTTTTCACAGGCCTCTTTAAAAATGAAAGAAGCGATCTGATTGGTTGCCATGGGCAACTGCACCACTCTTCCTCTGCACAGGTTTTGATAAATCTCCCTCAATGAAAAGGCTGATAACATAGAACAATAGCCAACAGTAATAGAACAGTGTTTTCCAACCAAAGTTCCTCCAGCTGTTGCAAAAGTATAACTCCCAGCATGCCCGGACAGCCTTTGGCTGTCCGGGCATGCTGGGAGTTGTACTTTTGTAACAGCTGGAGGCACCCTGGTTGGGAAACACTAAATAGAAGATAGAGTTTGGGTGTGGTGTCCCTTTAATAATAAAGAGGGGTCCTGCCCCCCTGTGCCCCCAGTTGAGGAGGTTTTGTCGGTGTCACATAAATAACCCTGTTTGTATAAGTGCAGGACGGATGCGCCCCGAAAGCGCGGCCGCTCTGGATGTCATATTCAAACTCCATGGATCCGGATTTACATAGAGCCCGAGCGGCCACCTGGACCATTCAAATAAGTTTCCATGGCTGAGGTAGTTCTTTCCATTCCTAGTTAAAGGATTTATCCAAATCGACCTTCCGCCCTATGAGCAGGAAAAACGCTGCGAGATTTACCTCAGACTTTAGTGAAAGTAGACGAGCGGCCAAACCGAGCCCCAAAAAAAAAGGAAATCTAAAAACAAAGCCATTCAGCCATTTTGCTATCATTTCTGTATCTGGAAAAGCTGGGTGGCTACCAAAATGACTGCCATAAAGCCCCAAACCCAGCTTTATGTGAAGAGAGATGTGCTGTATGTTTAGGAGCCTTGAAAAGCTGAGTGAAAAACCCTGTGGAATGTTGTTGTTGAACAAAAAATTCTTTGTTATATATATATATATATATATATATACATACATAGCTCCTATGCAGGTCTCTGCGTCTCCATGGTAACAGACAACAACCAACCGCGTAGTCTGATGTCTGATACTACTTGCTAAAAGTCCCAATTTTGGCAGAAAAACACAATAAACCCTGCAAGAGGTTGGGTCTGTGCAGGTCCCGCCTAAATGTGGGCAGTTTTGGGGCATTTCAGAGGGCGAGGGAGTTAAAAATGTTGGTAAGAATTAGGGATGAGCGAACTTACAGTAAATTCGATTCGTCACGAACTTCTCGGCTCGGCAGTTGATGACTTTTCCTGCATAAATTAGTTCAGCTTTCAGGTGCTCCCGTGGGCTGGAAAAGGTGGATACAGTCCTAGGAGACTCTTTCCTAGGACTGTATCCACCTTTTCCAGCCCACCGGAGCACCGGAAAGCTGAACTAATTTACGCAGGATAAGTCATCAACTGCCGAGCCGAGAAGTTCGTGACGAATCGAATTTACTGTAAGTTCGCTCATCTCTAGTAAGAATTCCTTCTACAGAGGGGATCAAAAGTTGGGGCACCCCAGGTAAAAAAAATGTATTGATGCGCATAAAGAAGCCAAAGAAAGAAGGAAAAATCTCCAAAAGGCATCAAATTACAGATTAGACATTCTTATAATATGTCACCAAAAGTTAGATTTTATTTCCATCATTTACACTTTCAAAATAACAGAAAACAAAAAAATGGCATCTGCAAAAGTTTGGGCACCCTGAAGAGTTAATATATTGTACTGCCCCCTTTGGCAAGTATCACAGCTTGTAAACGCTTTTTGTAGCCAGCCAAGAGTCTTTCAATTCTTGTTTGAGGTATCTTTGCCCATTCTTCCTTTTAAAAAGTCTTCCAGTTCTTTGAGATTTCTGGTCTGTCTGTCACACACTGCTCTTTTAAGGTCTATCCAGAGATTTTCAATTATGTTGAGGTCAGGAGATTGTGAAGGACATGGCCAAACCTTCAGTTAACGCCTCTTGATGTAATCCCCCGTGGATTTCGAGGTGTGTTTAGGATCATTATCCATTTATGGAGGCACAGGAAAAAGATGGGAGGGTGAGAGGAGCTGTATATCCAGAAGAGGTGCAGATTAAATCAGGCATATACATGAAATACAATTAAACTGAGCCAGGATACCTCTCACCAGGCTAGGTGCATGTTCATTGCTCTTTCAGATTATCCTATATGCTTGTATTGTGTACCTGTGCATTTATAGTTGCCTTGTATTTTTGGAGTTCCCCATGTGGCTTATTATCCCTTATACCTGGCTCAGTTTAATTGTATTTCATTTGTATGCCTGATTTAATCTGAACGTCTTCTGGATATACAGCTCCTCTTATCCTCCCATCTTTTTCCTGTGCCTCCATATTTTTCCCATTCTTTAGATGTATTTTATGTGTTTTTATAATGAATTTTCAATAAAGTAATTTTTTGATAGTTTAGTGTTGATATTGGTAAGCGACCAGGGTATTGGCATACTCGTAGTTTACTTTTTTGGTAACCATCATTATCCATTTGTAGAAGCCATCCTCTTTTTAACTTCAGCTTTTTCACAGATGGCATCAATTTAGCATCCAAAATTTGCTTAAATTTTATTGAATCCATTTTTCCTTCTACTCGTGAGATGTTCCCTGTGCCACTGGCTGCAATGCAACCCCAAAGCATGATTTATCTACCCCCATGCTTAACAGTTGGACAGATGTTCTTTTCATTAAATTCTGTTCCCCTTCTTCTCTAAACGTACCTTTGGTCATTCCGGCCAAAAAGTTAAATTTTACCCTCATCGGTCCACAGAACTTGTTTCCAAAATGTATCAGGCTTGTCTATATGTTCATTTGCAAAGTTCAAACGCTGATTTTTGTGGTGAGGACGTAGAAGAGGTTTTCTTCTGAAGACTCTTTCATGAAGACCATATTTGTACAAGTATCTCTTTATAGTGGAATAGTGGACCACAACTCCAGTGTCTGCCAGATCTTTCTGGAGGGATTGTGCAGTCAAACGTGGGTTTTGAATAGTTTTTCTCACAATCCTGCGAGCTGTTCTGTCTGATATTTTCCTTGGTCTTCCAGATCTTGCTTTAACTTCCACTGTTCCTGATGACTGCCATTTCTTAATTACATTCCGAACAGAGGATATTGACATCTGAAAACATTTTGCTATCTTCTTATAGCCTTCTCCAGCTTTGTGAGCATCAACTATTTTTAGTTTCAGATTTCTAGACAACTGCTTAGAAGAACCCATGGTGCTGATTGTTGGGGCAAGGTCAGATGAGTCTGGGCATTTAAAACCTTTGAGATTGACATCACCTGGTCTTCCCAGATGATGATTGAGAACAATCCATGACACTGGCAGGTTTCAGCTTTGCAAAGGGGGCAGTACAAGATATTTACTCTGCAGGGTGCCCAAACTTTTGCAGATGCCATTTTTTTGTTTTCTGTGATTTTGAAAGTGTAAATGATGGAAATAAAATCTAACTTTTGTTGACATATTATAAGAATGTCTAATCTGTAATTTGATGCCTTTTGGAGATTTTTCCATCTTTCCTTGGCTTCTTTATGCACATTAATACAAATTTTTACCTGTGGTGCACAAACTTTTGATCCCCACTGTATCTGTCCATTACTTCGGAATAACTCTTCAAATATATGTAGTGTAATGTCCTATATTAGGGTTTACCCTGGGTGGTTAATGAACGCTTATGTCTTTATTCTATGTTTATGCTTTTTCCCTGTAATGCTTATGCTGCAAGGTAACACAAAGGGTTAACCCACACATGATGCAGAGGTCACTCTAAAGTTTGGTCTCCTTTTCGGGCCAACATCACATGGCAGGTATAGGTCAGGGGGGAAAGAGAGAGAGCCAGACACACCTAGCCATTTCATTTTGCTGACAGGGTGTCCAGCGTTAATAGGGTCGGAGCTACCATAAGGCAGCTTAGGCAGCTGCCTTAGGGCACCGGTGGTGGGGGCCGGAAAAATCAGATACCACAGCCACTGGCAGGGGATTCGGATTTACAAAAAATAAATAAATAAGTGCTTACACCCACCTAGACCCATTGATATGCATCATATTGCACCATACTGTTGTGTAATAAAATCTGTTCCCTGCTCGGTAAAGACAATTATCCGTAACCTGACGTCGGTGTGCTCCTTTACTCCCCAGCTTTCTCCAACCCTGGACTGTGTGAGGTGTCCCAGCACTTATGGCTGTCCTGTGGCTCCGGACTGCTTCGGGCCCGCTGAAAGACTTCTTACCACATTAATTATGTTTTGCACTTTAGTAAGAATTAATATATTTTTATAATATTTTTTGTTGTTGTTATCCTCATGTATATCATTTACCGTATATGATTTGCTGTTCCTTTAAAGGGGTACTCCGGCCCTGAGACATCTTATCCCCTATTCAAAGGATAGGGGATAAGATGTCTCACCGCGGGGGTCCCGCCGCTGGGGCCCCCTGCAATCTTATATTCGCCGCTCACCTGTTTGAGCTTGTATTTGCTGCCCCCGTGTGACTTCACCCCCCGCCCCCGCTATGCAAGTCTATGGGAGGGGGCGTGACGGCCGTCAAGGCCCCCTGCCATAGACTTGCATAGCGGGGGCAGGGGGTGATGTCATGATACTCCGGCCCCGTGGTCGCCACCCGGCTGTTTGTGAACAGGTGGGTGGTGAATACATGATTGCGGGGGTCCCCAGCGGTGGGACCCCCGCGGTGAGACATCTTATCCCCTATCCTTTGGATAGGGGATAAGATGTCTCAAGGCTGGAATACCCCTTTAAGCAGAGAAGCAGTGTACCCCATGTGACTCTGCCTGCCAATGGGAACCCCTAAATTCTTCTCCATATAGTGTAGTGGGGGGAGAAGTTGCCCCAGTTATGTCTGAGCATCAGTGTGGTAAAGGTGTAAGGTGTGTTGTGTGCGCTAAGGGAAGATCAAATCTATCGTATCCGGTCATTCTGCAAGGATCACCCGTACGGTGGAAGTTCATGCCCTGGCGGAGGAAGCTACAGGACCTTGACAGAACCCTAGCAACCAGGATCAATCTTCAATTCTCTCAAGTCAGTATCAATTTATTGGGTGAAAGCACCACAAGTCCCAGCAAGGCAACAGGGCTCCCAAGAGGTTACGCTGCATCTTCTCAATCTGAACCAGACTGGATAAAAAGTTTGCTGACGTGGAGCAGGAATCCCCCAGCACTTCCAGACACATCAATGTGTATAAAAAATATGAGTTTATTTCATCTTCATTAAAAGCATCAGGGTAACAAATCAAGGTAAAAACATGGACCGACGCGTTTCGGCTGTGTAGCCTTTTTCAAGGTCTACTTCAATATCTTATGCCGAATAAATATACAAATGGATATAGAACTCCTCCTCCTTGTGCACATCACCTCCTGTATGGTTCCTGGGCCAACACTCCCAATTCACACCTAGTCAATATCACAAGCGGATAAGGGGCAAAAACAAAAAAAGAGGGGAGGGGGGGAGTATAGCTCCTAATTCACACCTAGTCAATACCACAAGCGAATAAGGGGCAAAAAAAAAAAAAAGAGGGAAATAAAGGGGGCAGTATAGCTCCTAATTCACACCTAGTGAATATCACAAGCAGATAAGGGGGAAAAAAAAGAGGGAAATATAGGGGGCAGTATAGCTCTTAATTCACACTTGGTCAATATCACAAGTGGATAAGGGGCAAAAAAAAAAAAAAAGAACCAGACTGTCAGTGTAATTCCATCTGCACCCGCTCAGTAATGTCAGTTATCTGTAACCTGATGTCGGTGTGTTCCTTTACTCCCCGTGTCTGGCCCAGGAGAAGCTGTCTCCAACCTTGGATTGTGTATAGGATAACGGTGCTCTGGCATCACAAAGTAATAAGGTATTTCCCTACACCACCCGTGGCTTCCACACGTGTATAGGCTAACGGTGCCCTGGCGTCACTAAGTGATAAGGTATTTCCCTACACCACACGTGGTACCACAGATAGGCCCAAGATGACCATACGACCGCCACGTGCAGGCTCTCCACTGACAAAGCTGTGCACATCTAGGGCCAGGTTACACTGGGGACTGCCAAACCACACATAGCACCGTTGACAGTACTAGGAGCACTACTAGTCCCAGCAACGCCACACTAGGAAGAAATAATGGACAGAAAGAAGGAAGTTACACATGACTGCATGATCAGACTGCACAGGATTTGGTTGTAGTCTGTTACCATGGAGATGCTTAGGTTTGTATAGGAGTTCTATACACAATATGGTAGAAGATTTTGAATCCAGTCTTTGTTTTTTTTTAATGCATAGGCTGACCATACGTCCTGTATAGAATGGAACAATCCTGTCTTCTTATATTTTATTATGCCGTTCATAATCCCAGGAAAGCTGGTTGCCACCTATTTATACAGGAAATTGATAGGGTACATCTAATCATGGCTACAGCACACTGTCCTGTGAACTGGACCATAAATGTCGCACAGTTTATGCTAATTCACACTAAAATAAGGGGGGATTCAGGTGAGACGGTCGGCCATCTTATGTGTACGGTCAGCGTTTAGGTGACAACAATGGAAATCACAACCTGCGGCCTGTACTGTCATTCTTCATGTATCTTTGGCTCCCCCTGCAGGTCATGTTATGGACATCACAATAACATTATAATAATAACAACATATTTTTATAGTAGAATAAACCTATTTTGTTTGTTTCTTTTATGGTTTATTTTTTTTTGCGCTGGGATCTTATGTCAGTGCCCGGAAGGTCTTCTCTGCCAGAGATGATATTGTTTGATCTTATTATTTAAAGTACAGAAGTCAACACAGGAAGCCACCGCCGCCATGTTGTCACCACGGAGGAGGATGAAAAAGGAGGAAATTACTAAAAATCAACCTTCAAACCCAAGATAACATTGTCACAGGTGTCAGCGCCCTGTCTATAGCCCTGACATCTCCTCCCCATGGAAGTATAGGCCTCCATGGGAAAGATGAAAGTCACAATGACGTCTCTAAAAAAGTTATTTTTTTGTTGCAAAAATGTTTTTTTTAGTTGCTTACACAATATTATTCTTGTCCATTGCTGCTGCAGCTCCCCTCCCCCCCAATTCAGCCATTATTCTGCAGAGCAGCCCCAGTCCAAACCCAGTGGTCACAATCCCACCATAGCAGCCACAGTCCCATCGTAGCATTATTATTATCATTATTTATGTAACAGGGCTTTAGGGGTGTCCATCTACAGTGATCCCTCAACCTACAATGGCCTCAACATACAATAGTTTCAACATACAATGGTCTTTTCTGGACCATTGTGAGTTGAAACCAGACTCAACATACAATGCTACTGACAGTCCAGATCTGTGAAACGTGTCAATGGCTGGAAGAACCGACCAATCAGAATGGACATTCACTGGTAAAACACTTGTATTACTGAAGTGTATGCACTGACTGGTGTCTGGTAGCGCCCCTACAGTACAGGGAGGTATTACATGTTCTGTACTCTTTACCTGTATTACTGAAGTGCATGCACTGACTGGTGTCTGGTAGCGCCCCCTACAGTACAGGGAGGTATTACATGTTCTGTACTCTTTACCTGTATTACTGAAGTGCATGCACTGACTGGTGTTTGATAGCGCCCCCTACAGTACAGGGAGGTATTACATGTTCTATACTCTTTATCAGTATTACTGAAGTGTATGCACTGACTGGTGTTTGGTAGCGCCCCCTACAGTACAGGGAGGTATTACATGTTCTGTACTACTCTTCACCTGTATTACTGAAGTGTATGCACTGACTGGGGTCTGGTAGCGCCCCCTACAGTACAGAGAGGTATTACATGTTCTATACTCTTTACCAGTATTACTGAAGTGTATGCACTGACTGGTGTCTGGTAGCGCCCCCTACAGTACAGGGAGGTATTACATGTTCTGTACTACTCTTCACCTGTATTACTGAAGTGTATGCACTGACTGGGGTCTGGTAGCGCCCCATACAGTACAGGGAGGTATTACATGTTCTGTACTCTTTACCTGTATTACTGAAGTGTATGCACTGACTGGTGTCTGGTAGCGCCCCCTACAGTACAGAGAGGTATTACATGTTCTGTACACTTTACCTGTACCAGGGTTAGCTGCTCCTTTGGACACCAGGTGAGGGCGACTCCATGTTACTTTTTTAGGACACTGTGTGTACTGTACAGGACCCTGAAGAAACTTCTGTCCTCTACATAGACCAGTGTTTCCCAAGCAGGGTGCCCCCAGCTGTTGCAAAACTACAACTCCCAGCATGCCCGGACAGCCTTTGGCTGTCCAGGCATGCTGGGAGTTGTGGTTTTGCAACAGCTGGAGGATCCCTGCTTGGAAAACACTGACATAGACAGTGATTACAGCTCCCAGCAGATCTTTATTACTTTTATATGTAAGGATTTGCTTTATCTCTATTAGTTATCTACTTATTTATCTTTAATTCTCACTTTTTTCCTATTTTTGGATGACATTTTGGTGGCTTCAGAACCAATTACCAGGTTTCCATAGAGTTCTGGTCTCAACATACAATGGTTTCAACATACAATGGTCCTCCTGGAACCAATTAATATTGTAACTTGAGGGAACACTGTATATCCCTGTGGTCGCTTACCCTTGTTACCTCTCTGCCCTTGGAATATCAGAGTTGGGGGTGGATTGGAGATGAACAAGAGTGTTTTATGGGAGGCCACAGAGGAGGAAGTTGCAGTAGCCCAAGAAGGAGATGATGAGGACATGTACCAGAAGTTTAGTGGAGTTGAGGAATGAGCAGATTTGAGAGATGACCCCCAAGGCTAATGACTTGTGAGACTGGGGAGAAAGTGGAGGCACTGACTGGGATTGATAGACCGGGGGGATGTGGAGCGAGGTGGGGGAAATTACAGTGAATACAGTTTTCTTCTTGTTGAGTTTGGAGAAGAAGGAGAAGAAAAATGATGATAAAGCTGATGTTACGCCGAGCGCTCCGGGTCCCCGCTCCTCCCCGAAGCGCTCGCAGCGTTCTTTAATTCGCAGCGCTCCGGTCAGACCTGCTGAATGGGTGCGCTGCGATATTGCTCCCAGCCGGGATGCGATTCGCGATGCGGGACGCGCCCGCTCGCGATGCGCATCTCGGTCCCCGTACCTGACCCGTTCCCCGTCTGTGTTGTCCCTGTGCGCGCTGCCCCGCTCCTTAGGGCGCGCGCGCGCCGGGTCTCCGCAATTTAAAGGGCCAGTGCACCAATGATGGTGCCTGGCCCAATCTCCCTGATTAGTTTCCACCTGTGCACTCCCTACTTATACCTCACTTCCCCTGCACTCCCTTGCCGGATCTTGTTGCCCTTGTGCCAGTGAAAGCGTTTCCTTGTGTGTTCCTAGCCTGTGTTCCAGACCTCCTGCCGTTGCCCCTGACTACGATCCTTGCTGCCTGCCCTGACCTTCTGCTACGTCCGACCTTGCTCTTGCCTTATCCCTTGTACCGCGCTTATCTCAGCAGTCAGAGAGGTTGAGCCGTTGCCGGTGGATACGACCTGGTTGCTACCGCCGCTGCAAGACCATCCCGCTTTGCGGCGGGCTCTGGTGAAAACCAGTAGCTACTTAGAACCGGTCCACCGACACGGTCCACGCCAATCCCTCTCTGACACAGAGGATCCACCTCCTGCCAGCCGAATCGTGACAGTAGATCCGGCCATGGATTCCGCTGAGGTGCCGCTGTCAAGTCTTGCCGACATTTCCTCGGTGATTGCCCAGCAATCCCTAATGATCACCCAACAAAATCACCAGCTGTCATACTTGACCACCGTGACACAGCAACTTCAGTCACAGATACAGCAGCTGCTGCCGCAGATACAGCAACTTCAGTCACAGACACAGCAGCTGCAACAGCAACAACCATCTCCTCCGCCGGCTCCTGCAACTCCTCCGCAGCGACCGGCCGCTCCTAACCTCCGCTTGTCCCTGCCGGACAAATTTGATGGGGACTCTAGACTCTGCCGTGGTCTCCTGCCTGGGAAGGCCCTGCCATGTGCCACACCGCTCGGAGCACCTCTCTCACAATATCCTTTGCAATCCACCCCTGTGCCTCCCGCCGAGGAGGCTATGCAAGTGGATCGGTCTCGCCTGACCCCTGAAGAGAGGACTCGCCGCAGAAAGAAAGAATTACTTCTATACTGCACTGTGCGTTACCGCACAGAACCCCTGCTCTTGAGCATGGAACTTTTTGTTTTGCCCAAATGCTCCTCTGAAGTCCTCCTCGGTCTGCCATGGCTCCAACGCCCATCCTCTGCCCTTGTCTGGACCACCGGGGAGATCAAGAGCTGGGGTGCTTCTTGCCACAGAAAATGCCTCACGTCTGCTCCCAGTCCCGTCAGTCAAACCTCTGTGTCTCCCCCTTTACCTGGTACCCCCAAGGCCTATCTGGACTATGCTGTGTCTCCTCCTCACAGCCCCCGTCCTGTTAACACTCTGCCCCGTGCCAAGCTTGACCCTCTTCCCTCCCTCCCCACCCCCACGCCTTCTTGTGTGCCCGCTGTTGATGAGGTTTCCCGGGGCTTCGCCACATCTGGAAAAAGACTCTAAAATCCCTCATACTAGCCTCATCCCGGGTGAAGAAGCTTGCCGAAGAAAAAAGAAGAACTCCTCCTGTTTTTGTGTGGCTCTCCACCAAGTATATCCGCTTCCGTGTCCCCAGTTTTAATCTGGGACCACGTTATCTTGGACCCTTTGTAGTTAAGTGCTCAGAGCAGAGATCTTGGGAACCTGAGGACAACATCCTGGACAAAAGTCTTATCCTCAGGTTCTCAGGCTCCAAGAAGAGGGGGAGACCCAAAGGGGGGGGGGGTACTGTTACGCCGAGCGCTCCGGGTCCCCGCTCCTCCCCGAAGCGCTCACAGCGTTCTTTAATTCGCAGCGCTCCGGTCAGACCTGCTGAACGGGTGCGCTGCGATATTGCTCCCAGCCGGGATGCGATTCGCGATGCGGGATGCGCCCGCTCGCGATGCGCATCTCGGTCCCCGTACCTGACCCGTTCCCCGTCTGTGTTGTCCCTGTGCGCGCGGCCCCGCTCCTTAGGGCGCGCGCGCGCCGGGTCTCCGCAATTTAAAGGGCCAGTGCACCAATGATGGTGCCTGGCCCAATCTCCCTGATTAGTTTCCACCTGTGCACTCCCTACTTATACCTCACTTCCCCTGCACTCCCTTGCCGGATCTTGTTGCCCTTGTGCCAGAGAAAGCCTTTCCTTGAGTGTTCCTAGCCTGTGTTCCAGACCTGCTGCCGTTGCCCCTGACTACGATCCTTGCTGCCTGCCCTGACCTTCTGCTACGTCCGACCTTGCTCTTGCCTTATCCCTTGTACCGCGCCTATCTCAGCAGTCAGAGAGGTTGAGCCGTTGCCGGTGGATACGACCTGGTTGCTACCGCCGCTGCAAGACCATCCCGCTTTGCGGCGGGCTCTGGTGAAAACCAGTAGCTACTTAGAACCGGTCCACCGACACGGTCCACGCCAATCCCTCTCTGACACAGAGGATCCACCTCCAGCCTGCCGAATCGTGACAGCTGACAGACAATCTGGGATTTTGGATAGGACGAAGGAGATCTCTGGACCAGAGAGGTAGATCTGATTGTCATCAGCATTGAAGTGGTACTTGAAGCCATGGGATTCTATGATCCATCTGAGGAGAGGAGTAAGGCCCCTAGGACAGAGCCTTAAGGGAGGTGGTAGGTGAGTGGTAGATAGTCAATGTGCGGTTGGTGTATGAGGAGATCCAGGAGAAGGAAAAATTTGTGATGCCGAGGGATGAGAGAGTTTGTAGGAGGGAATGGTCGACTGTGTCGAACGAAGAGGAGAGTTTGAGGAAAAGGCGCACAGAATAATGGTGTGAGGCCAGAGGCGGCTCTAGACTTTTTGAGGCCTTAGGCAAAAATAAATCTGAGGCCCCCCCAAGCGCGATAAAAAAAGAAGAAAAAAAAAGTTAAAAAAATAAACAAAAATGTAAAAAAAAAATTTTACGCAGGGCTCCCCTACCGAGGTTGACGAGAAAAAAAAAGGATACAATGGTAAAAAAAAAACGCAATGCACTATATCTATTTATCAGTGGGTATGTAATTTAAAGTGCTGCTTTATACTGCTACTCACCAATGACGTCTTCTCTAATTTGCTTTGTTGCCTTCTCTTCTCCATCTGATCTGGGCCCTCATGACAATTTCTTCCACCCACAATTCTTCACCGTTAGACTGTTGAGACACAATTAGCTCCTAGCAGGCTATAACTACCCCTCCCCCTTACTACAATAATTAATTAAATAATAACTGACACATCAACAATTTAACTTTTTCGTGGGTGGGAATCGGCCACAGCTTTATTTATAAAATTACTTATATAAATAACAATTTAACTGTAACAAAGACACCGATTGGCTTCTTACCAACCCGAGAGGTGCTGCCACACTGTCCTGTGTGGAGGTCTACCCCGGGTTGACCCCGCTTTCACCGTCTTCTTACCGCCAAGCTGTGACTTACAATAAACAAAGATACAAAAAGGGAGGGAGGGTGGGCAAAACTCCGGGTCCTGGGCAGATTGAGGGGGGAAGGGAGGCACCACAGCTATAAATACCCAGGGGAGGGCCTCTGAAAGCCCGGGAAACTATTAAACCCCTGATTGGTGCACTCCTTCCCCCCTACCCATGGGACATACCACTGTAGCCACTGGCAAGTTTTACAGGCGGGGGAGGGGGCTAAAAAACCTTGCCTGTACATTTCTTAACCCCTTAACTGCTCACCAGTCAGGGGGCAAGCTAGTTATGCACAGCTTGCCCCTCCAGACTGTTGAGACCCAATTAGCTCCTAGCAGGCTATAACTACCCCTCCCCCTTATTACAATAATTAATTAAATAATAACTGACACAACAACAATTTAACTTTTCCGTGGGTGGGAATCGGCCACAGCTTTATTTATAAAATTACTTATATAAATAACAATTTAACTGTAACAAAGACACCGATTGGCTTCTTACCAACCCGAGAGGTGCTGCCACACTGTCCTGTGTGGAGGTCTACCCCGGGTTGACCCCGCTTTCACCGTCTACTTACCGCCACGGAGGAGACCAGTTAGCCCTACACTGGGCTCCGACCCCCACCCAAGAGAAACTGGATAGCCAACACCTGGGGCCACCTCAGCCCCCCGGCACACCCAAAACATTTCCTCTCCAGGAAATCCGCTCAACACATTTCCTCTCCAGGAAATCCGCTCAACACATTTCCTCTCCAGGAAATCCGAGGTACCTGCCACCAGGACCATTTTTTAAATTTTTTAAATTTTTTATTTTTTAAATTTTTTTTTTTAATTTTAAATAACCCGTGTGAACTTCTCTCTCAGACTCGCTCATACACCGAAGAGTGCTGCAGCACTCGCACCACCTTGCGGAAAGCCGCTCTTAAAACAAAAACACACATGGGAAAGATCAAACTGGGCGAAAATAGCAACATAACATGCAGAACGCCCGCGCCCCACGTGCAGCGCTACCCTCTCCGGAAACCCCATCCACCTCCGCCGGCCCCGATACAAAAAGAGAGCAAATCCCGAACTCACAAAACAGTCATGCACGGACCCTCATGGAGCACGAGCTGCGTCTCCCGGATCGCCTAAACAGTCTCGGACCGACGGGCCTTTTTTTATTTTTTAATTTTTTTTAATTTTCTTTTTTAAACTTTTTCCATGAAACGCAAAAAATAGGCACCCAAAAACACGGACACCCAAGTCCCATGGAAGGAGACGAGGAGAAAGAAAAAGTGCCCCATCCACATAGCCCTGAAAAAAGCTAGCGCAAAATCTCGGATCAGAAAAATTACGCAAAACGACAACCAAAAACCCGACCCGCAGCCGCCACCAAGCGACCCAAAAATGATAGGAAAAAACCGGTCGCCGACAGCAAGGCCACCCACTCGTGGGCCCAGCCCCTAGGTATACACCACCTGCAAAGCAGAAAGAAAATCACCCCCTGCCATGTGCCGTGCGCCAACCGCACTCCACTGGATCGCAGCACAGCGGGAAAGCCAACCAACTTTTTTATATTTTTTATTTTTTATTTATAGGTGATTCACATTAACAGGTGAAGATCCCAGCATCACATACTCAGAATGTTATTTGGATACACTGAGAACACAGCCCAAATCTCGAAACTCCTAGGAGAGGTGACACAGCAGATAACTTCCGTTATCACATCCTATTAAAACGAAACAGTAAATCAAACATCAGAGCCTTATAAGGTTACATCAAGGGGCATTCCAGGTATAGAAACCAATATTTTTTTTTTTAAAGTTTTTATCCGCCGTCCACAGACCCTCTGGAACCTCCGGGACCTTCCTCGACTGTAGACATCCCGGCCTCCACACCAACACTAACCACTCGCAAGCGCCGTACCGTGAGTGCGACCAAACCGCAGGAGCCACCAAAGCGGACCAAGAATTACACCACTCTCCCCAAGGACCCACGGGCCGGCCGCACAAGCAACCCTCCGGAACTACAGCCAGAGAAAACGGGACAAAACGTCAACACCCAATACCGACCCCAGGGAGCGTAGCCCTGAAAGAAATCGTAACTCCAAACAGCGAAGCACTAGATGCAACAGGCAGAGCACAGGAAGAAAACACGCCCCCTGATCACTCAAATCACACACCAGAAAAGAAGAAAAGCATCACAAAAGTAGCGCGCAACCAAGCACAGGGGCCATGCCAACCCACACAGTAACGTTACAAGTCTAAAACATGAGCTGCCGAAGCAAGCACCCAAAGTCCCACAACCAACACCAAGGGAAAAGCTCAAACAAAACCCCAAGCATGGCAGAAACCCACCGCAGCACCACTGGAAAACCAAACACCACACCAACAACCGACCCAACCAGCCACAACAGAGAACAGAGCGAGCTCCCCGTGCGCTGCAATGGGGAACTGAAAGCAGGCCAGTCCACTGCCCAACTCCTGAAAAAACCCCAACCAACCGAAATGTCAGCCCATAGCGTACCAGGGGCACATATGCGGGGGCACAAATACCAGACACCCTCGGTGGCCAGAGACAACCTGCAGGAAAAAACTCCGCCCAGAACCATAATCCATGCGGAACATACAGTAAACCAGCAAGGACCAGAACAGGGGCACCTAGCGAGCCCCGAGGAAACCAAAACAGAGAAAACGCAAACACTCCCCGTACACAGGAAAACTGCAGACCAACGCCACACGGCATGCGGAAGACTACAACAAACCACACCCCAACAAGCGTAGAGCACAGGAGAATCCCCCTCTGGAAAAACCACCACAAACAGAAGAACCCACAAGGAAAGACAAACTGAAACCCAAGCAAAACCTACCCACCGCCACATCAGCTAAAGCACCCAGCACGACATACAGGAGTCCCATGCCTACCCGAGATCGGGAGCAAAACAGGAGAAAACATCAGACAATACACTAGGACAAACAAAGCAGCGGAGAGGGACTACAACTAGTGACGGAGAGAAACACCAAACCAAGGGGGGAGAAAACCAAAAGAAACAAAACCGTAACTGGGTGCCACCGATTCAGGATAAGGAACAAGCCTCAGGAGCTAAGTCCACAAAACCCGGTCATCCAGAGCGTAAGGCCAAAAGACCACTCACCTAAGTGAGCACCGCAGAAAATGATACCACACCAAAGCACCCCGTCAAGAAGAGACGTACCCAACTCACAACCAGAGACCAACATAGACATACACCTATATCCGAGACCCAAACCCACCAAACACACAGGAACAAAAGGCGGATACTACCCAGAACAGCCATAAGCACACTAACCAGGGAAGGAGAGGGCACCAACCCAGCCTAGCCAGCTGAAGACAACTGGCCTGCCAAAGCCCCAAGGGCAGGCACGAAAATAGAGCCCCCCCCCCCCCCCCCCCCCCCCCGCAACAGAACGCTCACTAAGTCCAGAAGATGGAGAAGGCACAAAAGATGGAGGAACCACTTCACCACCGCAGGCGTGGGACAAGGCACGCTGGAGACCACCTGGTTGCGGGTACTCTGCCGCCGCCTGGAATGGCGCCGGGAAACCAGCAGCAGAGGAGAGGTGATGGAGGGTTTGGGGTGCAGTGGCTGCAAGAACCATGCGCCGTGATCTGAAGTTTACAGCGGTACCATTGTCGTGTCAATTAGAGTTGTGATTATTTATTCATTTTTTTTTAATTATTTTTTTTTATACGTATAAAAAGCGACCAAAATACGCTATATGGGACTGTAGAATATATATATGTAATTATTAATTTGCGCTTACACCGCAAACCGTGCAATCAAATGAGGATATTTAACTTGATAGTTCGGACATGGACGCACGTGGCCTTTGATACCACATGCGTATGTGCATTGAAATCTACATAGTTTGTACTTTTTCATATCATTGTAATTTATTATTTATAATTTTTTTATTTATGTATTTATATATTTATTTATTTATTCATTTATTTATTTATTATTTTTTTTTGTTAATTCATTTATTTATTCATGAATTTTTATTTATTTATTTATTTTTTTGGCGCGTACGCCATTGAAGGAGTACTGCAATCGAAGATATATTTAAATAGTACGGACATGTACGCAAGCAGCGATACCGTATAGGTGTATATGCTTGATGTAATACAGATATTTATATCTTATTTAATTATTTTATTTTAATTATTCAGTTATTTAGTAATTTTTTTTTTTTTTTTATTATTATATTTTTTTTTTTTTTTTTTTATGTATGGGGGGGGGGGGGAGTAGTGATCCAACGTTTAATGACAAGGGTTAAATTGATCTTCATAATTTTTTTTTTTTTATTTATTTATTTTCTTTTTTTTTTTGTGTGTGTGTGTGTGCAATGCTATAGCTCCCATAGGGAGCCACAACACTGCACACACAGTACCTAACACAGATCACTTGCCATGTGTTAACATGGCAATGATCTGGGTCATCGGTGATTGATTGCTCAAGCCTGAATTTCAGGCTTGGAGCAATCAATCCACGAGCGGACGCGCAGGAGGCAGGTAAGTGACCCTCCTGCTGCGTTCCAGCTGATCGGGACATCGCAATTAATCGCGATGGTCCCGATCAGCCCGACTGAGCAGCCGGGACGCCCGTACATACATTCAGATGCGGGTGTAGAGGAGTGTACATGGGTGACAGAGGGGTGTACAGAGGGGTGTATAGGAGTGTACATGGATGAAAGAGGGGTGTAAATGAGTGTACATGAGTGACAGAGGGGTATAGAGGAGTGTACATGGGTGACAGAGGGGTGTAGAGGAGTGTACATGGGTGACAGAGGGGTGTACATGGGTGACAGAGGGGTGTAGAGGAGTGTACATGGGTGACAGAGGGGTGTACATGGGTGATAGAGGGTGTAGAGGAGTGTACATGGGTGACAGAGGGGTGTAGAGGAGTGTACATGGGTGATAGAGGGTGTAGAGAAGTGTACCTGGGTGACAGAGGGGTGTAGAGGAGTGTACATGGGTGACAGAGGGGTGTACAGAGGGGTGTATAGGAGTGTACATGAATGAAAGAGGGGTGTAGAGGAGTGTACATGGGGGACAGAGGGGTGTACATGGATGACAGGGGTGTAGAGGAGTGTACATGGGTGACAGAGGGGTGTAGAGGAGTGTACATGGGTGAAAGAGGGTACAGAGGAGTGTACATGGGTGATAGAGGGTGTAGAGGAGTGTACATGGGTGACAGAGGGGTGTAGAGAAGTGTACATGGATGAAAGAGGGGTGTAGAGTAGTGTACATGGGTGACAGAGGGGTGTACATGGGTGATAGAGGGTGTAGAGGAGTGTACATGGGTGACAGAGGGGTGTAGAGGAGTGTACATGGGTGACTGAGGGGTGTACAGAGGGGTGTATAGGAGTGTACATGGATGAAAGAGGGGTGTAGAGAAGTGTACATGGGTGACAGAGGGGTGTAGAGGAGTGTACATGGGTGACAGAGGAGTGTAGAATAGTATACATGGGTGACAGAGGGGTGTAGAGGAGTGTACATGGGTGACAGAGGGGTGTAGAGGAGTGTACATGGGTGACAGAGGGGTGTAGAGGAGTGTACATGGGTGACAGAGGGGTGTACATGGGTGATAGAGGGTGTAGAGGAGTGTACATGAGTGACAGTAGAGGAGTGTACATGGGTGACAGAGGGGTGTACATGGGTGACAGAGGGGTGTAAAGGAGTGTACATGGGTGGCAGTGGGGTGTAGAGGAGTATACATGGGTGACAGAGGGGTGTAGAGGAGTATACATGGGTGGCAGTGGGGTGTAGAGGAGTGTACATGGGTGACAGAGGGGTGTAGAGGAGTGTACATGGGTGACAGAGGGGTGTAGAGGAGTGTACATGGGTGACAGAGGGGTGTAGAGGAGTGTACATGGGTGACAGAGGGGTGTAGAGGAGTGTACATGGGTGACAGAGGAGTGTAGAATAGTGTACATGGTTGACAGAGGGGTGTAGAGGAGTGTACATGGGTGACAGAGGGGTGTAGAGGAGTGTACATGGGTGACAGAGGGGTGTAGAGGAGTGTACATGGGTGACAGAGGGGTGTAGAGGAGTGTACATGGGTGATAGAGGGTGTAGAGAAGTGTACCTGGGTGACAGAGGGGTGTAGAGGAGTGTACATGGGTGACAGAGGGGTGTACAGAGGGGTGTATAGGAGTGTACATGGATGAAAGAGGGGTGTAACGGAGTGTACATGGGTGACAGAGGGGTGTAGAGGAGTGTACATGGGTGACAGAGGGGTGTACATGGATGACAGGGGTGTAGAGGAGTGTACATGGGTGACAGAGGGGTGTAGAGGAGTGTACATGGGTGAAAGAGGGTACAGAGGAGTGTACATGGGTGATAGAGGGTGTAGAGGAATGTACATGGGTGACAGAGGGGTGTAGAGAAGTGTACATGGATGAAAGAGGGGTGTAGAGTAGTGTACATGGGTGACAGAGGGGTGTACATGGGTGATAGAGGGTGTAGAGGAGTGTACATGGGTGACAGAGGGGTGTAGAGGAGTGTACATGGGTGACTGAGGGGTGTACAGAGGGGTGTATAGGAGTGTACATGGATGAAAGAGGGGTGTAGAGGAGTGTACATGGGTGACAGAGGGGTGTAGAGGAGTGTACATGGGTGACAGAGGAGTGTAGAATAGTATACATGGGTGACAGAGGGGTGTAGAGGAGTGTACATGGGTGACAGAGGGGTGTAGAGGAGTGTACATGGGTGACAGAGGGGTGTAGAGGAGTGTACATGGGTGACAGAGGGGTGTACATGGGTGATAGAGGGTGTAGAGGAGTGTACATGAGTGACAGAGGGGTGTAAAGGAGTGTACATGGGTGGCAGTGGGGTGTAGAGGAGTATACATGGGTGACAGAGGGGTGTAGAGGAGTATACATGGGTGGCAGTGGGGTGTAGAGGAGTGTACATGGGTGACAAAGGGGTGTAGAGGAGTGTACATGGGTGACAGAGGGGTGTAGAGGAGTGTACATGGGTGACAGAGGGGTGTAGAGGAGTGTACATGGGTGACAGAGGGGTGTAGAGGAGTGTACATGGGTGACAGAGGGGTGTAGAGGAGTGTACATGGGTGACAGAGGGGTGTAGAGGAGTGTACATGGGTGACAGAGGAGTGTAGAATAGTGTACATGGTTGACAGAGGGGTGTAGAGGAGTGTACATGGGTGACAGAGGGGTGTAGAGGAGTGTACATGGGTGACAGAGGGGTGTAGAGGAGTGTACATGGGTGACAGAGGGGTGTAGAGGAGTGTACATGGGTGATAGAGGGTGTAGAGAAGTGTACCTGGGTGACAGAGGGGTGTAGAGGAGTGTACATGGGTGACAGAGGGGTGTACAGAGGGGTGTATAGGAGTGTACATGGATGAAAGAGGGGTGTAACGGAGTGTACATGGGTGACAGAGGGGTGTAGAGGAGTGTACATGGGTGACAGAGGGGTGTACATGGATGACAGGGGTGTAAAGGAGTGTACATGGGTGACAGAGGGGTGTAGAGGAGTGTACATGGGTGAAAGAGGGTACAGAGGAGTGTACATGGGTGATAGAGGGTGTAGAGGAATGTACATGGGTGACAGAGGGGTGTAGAGAAGTGTACATGGATGAAAGAGGGGTGTAGAGTAGTGTACATGGGTGACAGAGGGGTGTACATGGGTGATAGAGGGTGTAGAGGAGTGTACATGGGTGACAGAGGGGTGTAGAGGAGTGTACATGGGTGACTGAGGGGTGTACAGAGGGGTGTATAGGAGTGTACATGGATGAAAGAGGGGTGTAGAGGAGTGTACATGGGTGACAGAGGGGTGTACATGGGTGATAGAGGGTGTAGAGTAGTGTACATGGGTGACAGAGGGGTGTACATGGGTGATAGAGGGTGTAGAGGAGTGTACATGGGTGACAGAGGGGTGTAGAGGAGTGTACATGGGTGACTGAGGGGTGTACAGAGGGGTGTATAGGAGTGTACATGGATGAAAGAGGGGTGTAGAGGAGTGTACATGGGTGACAGAGGGGTGTAGAGGAGTGTACATGGGTGACAGAGGAGTGTAGAATAGTATACATGGGTGACAGAGGGGTGTAGAGGAGTGTACATGGGTGACAGAGGGGTGTAGAGGAGTGTACATGGGTGATAGAGGGGTGTAGAGGAGTGTACATGGGTGACAGAGGGGTGTACATGGGTGATAGAGGGTGTAGAGGAGTGTACATGAGTGATAGTAGAGGAGTGTACATGGGTGACAGAGGGGTGTACATGGGTGACAGAGGGGTGTAAAGGAGTGTACATGGGTGGCAGTGGGGTGTAGAGGAGTATACATGGGTGACAGAGGGGTGTAGAGGAGTATACATGGGTGGCAGTGGGGTGTAGAGGAGTGTACATGGGTGACAGAGGGGTGTAGAGGAGTGTACATGGGTGACAGAGGGGTGTAGAGGAGTGTACATGGGTGACAGAGGGGTGTAGAGGAGTGTACATGGGTGACAGAGGGGTGTAGAGGAGTGTACATGGGTGACAGAGGAGTGTAGAATAGTGTACATGGTTGACAGAGGGGTGTAGAGGAGTGTACATGGGTGACAGAGGGGTGTAGAGGAGTGTACATGGGTGACAGAGGGGTGTAGAGGAGTGTACATGGGTGACAGAGGGGTGTACATGGGTGATAGAGGGTGTAGAGGAGTGTACATGAGTGACAGTAGAGGAGTGTACATGGGTGACAGAGGGGTGTAGAGGAGTGTACATGGGTGGCAGTGGGGTGTAGAGGAGTGTACATGGGTGACAGAGGGGTTTAGAGGAGTGTACAGAGGGGTGTAGAGTAGTGTACATGGGTGACAGAGGAGTGTAGGGGGGTTTACAGTGGTGGCAGAGAAATGTACATGGGTGACAGAGGGGTGTAGAGGAGTGTACAGAGGGTTGTAGAGGAGTGTACATGGGTGACAGAGGGGTGTAGAGGAGTGTACATGGGTGACAGTGGAGTGTAGAGGAGTGTACAGAGGGGTGTAGAGGAGTGTACATGGGTGGCAGAGGGATGTAGAGGAGTGTACATGGGTGACAGAGGGGTATAGAGGAGTGTACATGGGTGACAGAGGGGTGTAGAGGAGTGTACATGGGTGACAGAGGGGTATAGAGGAGTGTACATGGGTGACAGAGGGGTGTAGAGGAGTGTACATGGGTGTCAGAGGGATGTAGAGGAGTGTACATGGGTGACAGAGGTGGACGCAGGAGGACGCTGTGTGCACGCCGGCTTCCCTTTCCCCCTGCGAGCAGGCTGGGGTGGGACATTTAAAAAAAAAAAATAATCTCGCCAAAATGACTGCTCTAACTATACGATCTAGGCGGCTGCGAGGCCCCTTTTAGCGCAAGGCCTTAGGCGGCCGCCTAAATCTCCTAATTAGAGAGCCGATAGAGGGTGATAGAGGGTGTAGAGGAATGTACATGGGTGACAGAGGGGTGTAGAGAAGTGTACATGGATGAAAGAGGGGTGTAGAGTAGTGTACATGGGTGACAGAGGGGTGTACATGGGTGATAGAGGGTGTAGAGGAGTGTACATGGGTGACAGAGGGGTGTAGAGGAGTGTACATGGGTGACTGAGGGGTGTACAGAGGGGTGTATAGGAGTGTACATGGATGAAAGAGGGGTGTAGAGGAGTGTACATGGGTGACAGAGGGGTGTACATGGGTGATAGAGGGTGTAGAGTAGTGTACATGGGTGACAGAGGGGTGTACATGGGTGATAGAGGGTGTAGAGGAGTGTACATGGGTGACAGAGGGGTGTAGAGGAGTGTACATGGGTGACTGAGGGGTGTACAGAGGGGTGTATAGGAGTGTACATGGATGAAAGAGGGGTGTAGAGGAGTGTACATGGGTGACAGAGGGGTGTAGAGGAGTGTACATGGGTGACAGAGGAGTGTAGAATAGTATACATGGGTGACAGAGGGGTGTAGAGGAGTGTACATGGGTGACAGAGGGGTGTAGAGGAGTGTACATGGGTGATAGAGGGGTGTAGAGGAGTGTACATGGGTGACAGAGGGGTGTACATGGGTGATAGAGGGTGTAGAGGAGTGTACATGAGTGATAGTAGAGGAGTGTACATGGGTGACAGAGGGGTGTACATGGGTGACAGAGGGGTGTAAAGGAGTGTACATGGGTGGCAGTGGGGTGTAGAGGAGTATACATGGGTGACAGAGGGGTGTAGAGGAGTATACATGGGTGGCAGTGGGGTGTAGAGGAGTGTACATGGGTGACAGAGGGGTGTAGAGGAGTGTACATGGGTGACAGAGGGGTGTAGAGGAGTGTACATGGGTGACAGAGGGGTGTAGAGGAGTGTACATGGGTGACAGAGGGGTGTAGAGGAGTGTACATGGGTGACAGAGGAGTGTAGAATAGTGTACATGGTTGACAGAGGGGTGTAGAGGAGTGTACATGGGTGACAGAGGGGTGTAGAGGAGTGTACATGGGTGACAGAGGGGTGTAGAGGAGTGTACATGGGTGACAGAGGGGTGTACATGGGTGATAGAGGGTGTAGAGGAGTGTACATGAGTGACAGTAGAGGAGTGTACATGGGTGACAGAGGGGTGTAGAGGAGTGTACATGGGTGGCAGTGGGGTGTAGAGGAGTGTACATGGGTGACAGAGGGGTTTAGAGGAGTGTACAGAGGGGTGTAGAGTAGTGTACATGGGTGACAGAGGAGTGTAGGGGGGTTTACAGTGGTGGCAGAGAAATGTACATGGGTGACAGAGGGGTGTAGAGGAGTGTACAGAGGGTTGTAGAGGAGTGTACATGGGTGACAGAGGGGTGTAGAGGAGTGTACATGGGTGACAGTGGAGTGTAGAGGAGTGTACAGAGGGGTGTAGAGGAGTGTACATGGGTGGCAGAGGGATGTAGAGGAGTGTACATGGGTGACAGAGGGGTATAGAGGAGTGTACATGGGTGACAGAGGGGTGTAGAGGAGTGTACATGGGTGACAGAGGGGTATAGAGGAGTGTACATGGGTGACAGAGGGGTGTAGAGGAGTGTACATGGGTGTCAGAGGGATGTAGAGGAGTGTACATGGGTGACAGAGGTGGACGCAGGAGGACGCTGTGTGCACGCCGGCTTCCCTTTCCCCCTGCGAGCAGGCTGGGGTGGGACATTTAAAAAAAAAAAATAATCTCGCCAAAATGACTGCTCTAACTATACGATCTAGGCGGCTGCGAGGCCCCTTTTAGCGCAAGGCCTTAGGCGGCCGCCTAAATCTCCTAATTAGAGAGCCGCCTCTGTGTGAGGCTTTGGCGGTCAGAAGATCCATGTAGCCGTCCGGCCATGTGCACACACAATATTTCGATCAGTAAAACCAGAAGTGGAAAGGACACAGAGAAAAACTATAAAGGAAAGATTTGCATTTTTTCCTGTGTTTTGAGCTCACTCCAAAATCCTGTGTGCGCTTAGCCTCATATTGATTGAAGAGTTAAAGGAGATCTTCAGCGGTACATAACTTAGGATTCAGGATAAGTGTTTGATGGCAGGGGGTCCGACCACTGGGACCCCCCGTGATCTGTATGGGGACACGGCATTGCCGCGGCTCTGCGGGCTAGTGCTTGTGTCGTCGACCTCACTAAGCTGCAGACCTTCATTCAGCTCTATGAGAGATGCGGGGATGCATGAATGCTGAATTTCCGCCTCTTCTATAAAGATACATGGAGGGGGCGTGTTGCCCGTGGCCCTTTTTAGACGTCCATAGTTTGTTGACACACCTTATGCCATACCACCAATTGCATGTATCATGTTGTGTGTCCTACGATGCAGGACGGGATACTAGTATACAGTCTCAGCACAAATTTGATTACTACCCCCCCCCCCCCTGTACCATTTTATCATCCCGTGTGGCATTTAAAGGGGTAGTCCAGTGGTGAAAAACTTATCCCCTATCCTAAGGATAGGGGATAAGTTTGAGATCGCGGGGGGTCCGACCGCTGGGGCCCCCTGCGATCTCTCTGTACGGGGCCCCGGCTCTCCGCCGAGATAGCGGGTGTCGACCCCCGCACGAGGCGGCGGCCGACACGCCCCCTCAATACATCTCTATGGCAGAGCCGGAGATTGCCGAAGGCAGCGCTTCGGCTCTGCCATAGAGTTGTATTGAGGGGGCGTGTCGGCCGCCGCCTCGTGCGGAGGTCGACACGCCCCCTTCCAGCGGGCTGTCGGGGCTCCGTACAGGAGATCGCGGGAGGCCCCAGGGGTCGGACCCCCCGCGATCTGCAACTTATCCCCTATCCTTAGGATAGGGGATAAGTTGCTCACCACTGAATCACCACTGGACTACTCCTTTAATTCCCCCTCTTCATCCCCCTGTGCCACATCATCCGCCCCCCTTGAACCCCCCTTGCCACATCATTTTCCCCACACATGACCACCTACTGTGCCATTTTATTTCCCCCTTCATCCCCTGTGCCATATCATCCCCCGCCCCCTTCTCCTCCCTCAGATCCTCAGGGAGTCTGAAGAGCGATGCCCTCTGGATCCACTCCTCGGCGAGACATCAGGGGCATCACTTGTAAGTCCCAGCAGCCACTGCTGCTCACAGTCCCAGCAGCCACTGCTGCTCACTAATTAAAAGTCGCCGCTGCCATAGCCACTTTAGATCAGTAAGCAGTGGTGGTACAACACACATCGGGATTGCTACCCAAACACTAATGTGTTGCAGCACCCAGTATGGAAAGCCCTGACCTAGGGGCACCTTCACACTCTCTCATCTGGTCCTTAGTGGAATCTTGGAAGACAGACCAATAATACCAGATACCGAGAAACTGGCACTCCAGTTATGTAAGTGTGCCGTCCTCCAAACACTGAATCTTCACATCTGTAAGGAAAGGGCCTCTGGACATTGCCACAGCACGGGTATGCATGCCCATGAGCATTCACATGGTGGCAAAGAAGTGAGTTCTTATAGGTCTTCATCTATATGGGGAGAGATAAAGAAGGAAAAATTCCCAGGAGAAAGGGAGAGTGTAATCCGTAAAGGCAAAAGCCAATCTCCAGATCTCCTTCCAGAAGTCAGAGAGTACCGGGCAAGCCCAGAAAGTATGTAAGACCGACCCCACCTGTCCACAACCACACCAGCACAGAGGTGAAACAGAAAGGAACTACAGTGGAGGCGAGATGGGGTGCTGTACCACCACATCAATAGTTTATATCTAATTCCACAGGTGTTACGACCGAGGGAGTAGCAGAAAGCAAGCAAATTGGAAGCATGAAATCTACCCAAGGAAGCCCAGCAAAGAAAACATGGATTGGTTAACCTGGGCTTACAGTCCGGATTCTGTATAATCAGAATCAGGTGCATTGGGAAGGTCTCGGACTGAGGTGGCCACCAGCAAGGAATTTATCACAAATTATAAACGTATGGAGAAAGAAAGAGGAGCATAGAGGGGAAGACAATGAAGGGAAGGCCAACAAAGAAAGAGGAGTGGAAATATAAAAACAATCATGGGGAGGCTAACAAAGAAAAAGAACTGTACAGAGGAAGTCAACCAAGGGGAGGCCAACAAAAAAAGGAAGCATAGAGATGAAGACAACAAAGGTGAGGCCAACAAAGAAAGAGGAGCTTAGAGATGAAGACAACAAAGGGGAGGCCAACAAAGAAAGAGGAGCATAGAGATGAAGACTATGAAGGGGAGGCCAACAAAGAAAGAGGAGCGTTAAGAGGCAGACATCCAAGCGGAGGCCAACAAAAAAAGAGCAGCATTTAGAGGAGGACAACAAAGGAAAGAGGAGTGCTGTGAGGAAGCCAACAAAGGGGAGACAAACAAAGAAAGAGGAGCGTAAAGAGGAGAATAACGAAGGGGGAGGCCAACAAAGATAGAGGAGCGTAGAGAGGAAGACAACCAAGGCGAGGCCAACAAAGAAAGAGAAGAGTAGAGAGGAAGACGACGAAGGGGAGGCCAACAAAGAAATAGGAGCGTAGAGAGGAAGCCAACTAAGGGGAGGCCAACAAAGAAAGAGGAACATAGAAATGAAGACAACCAAGTGGGGCCGACAAAGCATAAAGAGGAAGACAACCAAGGGGAAGCCAACAAAGAAAGAGTATAGTAGAGAGGAAGACAAAGAAGAGGGGGGGGGACAAAGAAAGAGAAGTGTAGAGAGTAAGACAACAAAGGAGAGGCAAAGAAAGAAAGAGGAGCATAGACAGGAAGACAACGAAGGGGAGGCTAACAAAAAAAGAGGAGCATAGAAATGAAGACAACCAAGGGTAGGCCAACAAAGAAAGAGGAGCGTAGAGAGGAAGACAACAAAAAAGGAGGCCAACAAAGAAAGAGGAGCATAGAGAGGAAGACAACAAAAAGGAGGCCAACAAAGAAAGAGTAGCATAGAGAGGAAGACAACAAAGGGGAGGCCAACAAAGAAAAAAGAGGAGCGAAAAGATGAAGACAACAAAGGGGGGGGGCAACAAACAAAGAGGAGCGTAGAGAGGAAGACAACAAAGGGAAGACTAAGAAAGAAAGAGGGGCATAGACAGGAAGACAACGAAGGGGAGGCTAACAAAAAAAGAGGAGCGTAGAAAGGAAGACAACTAAGGGGAGGCCAACAAAACATAAAGAGGAAGACAACCAAGGAAAGCCAACAAAGAAAGAGAAGCATAGAGAGGAAGACAACAAAGGGGAGGCCAAGAAAGAAAGAGGGGCGTAGACAGGAAGACAACGAAGGTGAGGCTAACAAAAAAAGAGGAACGTAGAAAGGAAGACAATTAAGGGGAGGCCAACAAAATGTAAAGAGGAAGACAACAAAGGGGAAGCCAACAAAGAAAGAGGAGCGTAGAGAGAAAGACAACAAAGGGGAGGCCAACAAAGAAAGAGGAGCATAGTAAGGAATACAATGAAGGGGAGGTGTAACGTCCGTTCATTTGTTTTTGAATTTTTCTGTTTAGGTGTGTATTTACACACTAGTATCTTCAGAACAGTTTCCTATTCTTCCTGGTTAGGGAATGGTTAATGCTCTGAATGAATGATAATTTGGGTGTGTCTATTTAAGCCAGACTTCTCCTGCATTCTCTGCTGGTTATTTTGTGCAATAATGCTACTATGATGTCTGTTTGTGCAATTTACTTCCAAGTCTGCTTGAGCCTGCCCTTTGTATTTATCTTGTGATATTTGTTTTAGCCATGGCTAAATAGTCTTGTTTATTGTAGATTTTAGTCTGTTACATTTGTCGGTTTTAGTATTAGTATGTCTGTTCTGCTTGGTCGGTGTTCACACTAGTAACATAGTTCGTAAGGTTGAAAAAGACCGGAGTCCATCTAGTTCAACCTATAACCCTAATGAGTCCCTACTCAGTTGATCCAGGGGAAGGCAAAAAACCCTCATACTAGAGGTAAAAATTCCTTCCCGACTCCAAATATGGCATCAGAATAAATCTCTGGATCAACCTGCTGTCCCTAAATATCTAGTATACATAACCATCAATGTTATTATTCTCCAAAAAAGCATCCAGACCCCTTTTGAACTCTTTTACAGAGTTCACCAGGGCACCCTCCTCTGGCAGAGAATTCCACAGTCTCATTGCTCTTACAGTAAAGAACCCCCCGTCTGTGCTGGTGTGGAAACCTTTCCTCTTAACGTAGAGGATGCCCCCTTGTTATAGATACAGTCCTGGGTATAAATAGATCAGGGAGAGATCTCTGTACGGCCCCCTGATATATTTATACATAGTTATTAGGTCTCCCCTTAGTCTTCTTTTTTCTAAACTAAATAACCCCAATTCTCCTAATCTTTCTGGGTACTGTAGTCCTCTCATTCCCCGTATTACTCTGGTTGCCCTTCTTTGAACCCTCTCCAGCTCCACTATATCTTTCTTGTACACTGGTGCCCAGTACTGTACACAGTATTCTATGTGTGGTCTGACTAGTGATTTGTACAGCGGTATAATTTCCTTGTCGTGGGCATCTATGCCCCTATTGATGCACACCATGATTTTATTTGCCTTGGCAGCAGCTGCCCAACACTGGTCACTACAGCTATGTTTACTATTAACTAAGACCTACTGTGTTAGTCAAGTTTTACCTGTGCTCTGTATGTATTATTCCTGTTTGGTATCATGGAGTCTATTTTGACTATTTTGGTTCTGGTCTAGCATTTCATGTATTATATTTCTGTTTCCTACTGGGTCAGCATCCTGATCACACAGTGGAGTGTGCCCGCTGGCCGGTAGTCAATTTTCTTTATTATAATGGCTACTCATTTTTTGAAGTGGGGTGTCCAGTTTGTTTGTTCTGTGTCCCAGTGTCCTATGTTCCTGATCAGTTAGTGTCTAGCTTTCAGTTCTTCTGCTCATCCCCTGAAATTCCTGCTTTCTGCTGTATAGTTGTACCATGCCCAGTCTTGTTCTTTTTATCATGTCTGCCGTTTATCTGATACCTGGTTTATGAACTGTTTCTTAATGCACTGCTTTCTGCCCTGTTAGTTTTTATATTCTGTCTGGTATATCTGTTTGTCTGGTAGTTTTCTGTTTCTGGCCTGTGAACGACTATGTATATTATTTGTTTTTACGCAACTGCACTTTAGCGCAGGCAGGGACCTTCTCCAAGTTGTCGATTCATCGCTTAGGATGTTTGGGCAAGTAGGCAGGGAGAGTGTTTTTAGGGGCAGCTTAGGGCTCACTCTCCTTGTTCCCCCTGTCAGTCATGACAGGAGGCTAACAAAAAAAAGGAGCGTAGAGAGGAAGACAACCAAGGGGGGCAACAAATAAAGAGGAGTGTAGAGAGGAAGACAACAAAGGGGGAGCAACAAAGAAAGGAGTGTAGTAAGGAAGACAACAAAGGGGGGCAACAAAGAAAGGAGTGTAGTGAGGAAGACAACAAAGGGGGGCAACAAAGAAAGAGGAGTGTAGAGCAGAAGACAACAAAGGGGGGCAACAAAGAAAGAGGAGTGTAGAGCGGAAGACAACAAAGGGGGGTAACAAAGAAAGAGGAGTGTAGAGAGGAAGACAACAAAGGGGAGGATAACAAAAAAAGAGGGGACAAGAAAGATTCCAAAGAACCCCAAAACTTAAATGAAGAATAGTGATGACAGTCGCCTACTCTGGTCAGATGTGCAGCCAAATAATAATGATAGATTATTGACAAACCCCACCCTCCTTGCACCCTGGGCCAGTTTAGAAGGGAACGGGCCAGACGAGCAGGTTTGTTCACCCAAACAAACCTAAAAAGAAAGTGAAGACAGAGGTGAAAGAAGCTTGTGGAAGAGCGATAGGTAAAACTTGAAATAGGTAAAGAAGACGAGGGAGAATATTCATTCTAAAGATGGAACAACATCCAAACCAGGTAAATGTACCTGTGCTCCACCAAACTGGAAAGGATTTTATTTAAAAGAGTAGTCTACTGCAGACTATTCCTCCTCTGTTGTGCCAGGGCTGTAAAAAAATAGAATACAAGCTTTCACTCCCCTTCCTGCGTTCCCCGGGGGCGCTGCTACAGCTGATCGGTCCTCCGGTCAGGTCTTCATCCTTCTTCCTGTGCATGGATTGTCACACGGGCACAACGGAGTGGGAATAGTTGGCACTAGAGTACTCCTTTGATCCCGAATACTGTGAAAAATTTCTTGTGGTCCGGATTTAGAAACGTGCAGGCTGGAAAATTCTGATGCAGAGTCTGGATTTGTTGAACATGTTCTCCATTTACTTCAATAGGGAAAACAAAAGACACATTTGTTACATGAATTTGTCCCATATGAATACAGCCTTATCAGTCGCACTATGCACCTATATACCCTGAATATACCGTTATATATCCGAATCACTGTTATGTGTAATTCTCAGGTTTTGGGTGATCTCTTGCACAGGTGCGCCATCTGGAGGTGAAGTATTATGTTTTTTAAACTCTTCACCTTCTAAGAACCATAACTTTTCTATTTTCCCCAATTTCCCGTTGTTTAGTGATAGTTGTATGAGGACTTGCGTTTTTTAACATTATTATTTTACCATATAAGGTTTTTAGAAATAAGTAATAATATTTCTAAAGTGGAATGGAAAAGGCTTTTTTGCCATTTCTTTTAGGCTTTAGTCCGTGGTAAAGGTATAAATAAATAAATATAAATAAAGAAATAAATAAAATTTTGCTTTAAAGGGGACCTCTCATCAAATAAACTTTTGATATATTTTAGATTAATGAATGTTGAATAACTTTCCAATACCATGTTAATGAAAAATATGCTTCTTTCTATTGTATTTTTCCCGATCAGTCCTGTCAGCAAGCATTTCTGACTCATGCTGGAGTCCTAAACACTCAGAGCTGCCAGCCTGCTTTGTTCACAGCCAAACAGGCTGTGAACAAAGCAGGCTGGCAGCTCTGAGTGTTCTCCTTTGTGAAACAAAGCAGACTGGCAGCTCGTAGTGTTTAGGACTCCAGCATGAGTCTGAAATGCTTGCTGCCAGGACTGGTAGGGAGACCCCTAGTGGTCATTTCTTCAAAGTGGAAAATGAAATAGAAAGAAGCATATTTTTTAATAACATGCAAATGTAAAGTTATTTTGCATACATTAATCTATAATATATCAAAAGTTTTTTTGATGAGAGGTACCCTTTAAAAAAAAAAAAAAAAAAAAGGCTTTTTATCGCTATACTCTGACCCCTATATCTTTTCTTTTTTTTTTTTTTTCCTGATTGTTGAGTTATCTGTGCGGGCTCCATCTTGGCAAAGTGATCTATATTTTTTTATGTTACCCTTTTGTCGTAGTCATTTGATCAGACTTTTCGATCAGTTTTTATATCATTTTAGGAGGGAAGATGACCTAAACAGCTATTCTTTTATTTATTTATTTTTTTTACTCTGCTGTATGAATAGCAATATATTTTAATAGTTCAGACATTTCCACATGCAGTGATTTTTTTTCTTTTGCAACATGTTTTTTTTTGTTTATTTTTTTTATTCTTTATATTTTTTATATAAAAATACATAGCCCTATAAAATAACAGTCTTTATAGCAGCCAATTTTGCAGATACCCAGAGATACATAAAGTTACAAAATACGATTTTCTTTACAAGCCATCATATTTTTATACCAATTAATTTCCTACAAATTTTTTTTGGCGGCAGCTTTTTTTCTATTACTGTTATTACACTTTTTACACCAAGCACCACACACTACATACTAAATCCCACCCCGCCCCCCGGCACCGCCCCCCCCCCCACCACCATAGAAAAAAGGCGATGGCCCGCCAGGCATTTTCGGTAGCGGAGGCTTACGCTTTTTTAGCCTCCAACTCCGAATCTGTAAGTGAGGACGGTGAAGATCCTACATTTTTGTGTTCTTCATCGCCCTCCTCATCATCTAGTACTGATGATGAGTCCCCTGTACAGCGGCGGAGACGCCGCCAGGCGAGGCCACGCACCCCCCATGAGAGTGACCCAGTGGCCGATACTAGTACGAGTGGCAATGTCGCTCGTAATAGGAGTCCGGCCTCCCAGACAAGTGCACCGGAGCCCCCTTCCGATGACCCTGTCTGGAGCCTCCCAGAAGGTTATCAGCCACGGATTCCTGAGTATGTTGGCGACTCAGGAATCCGGATTGACATGGCTGGCTTCACTGATCTGGACTTTTTAAAGTTTTTTTTCAGTGACAGCTGGTCAATCACATGGTGGAGCAAACGAACTTGTATGCCCAGCAGTTCATTGCCCACCACCCCAATTCCTTTTTGGCCAGGCCCAATGAATGGCGCGCCATTGATGCAGCGGAAATTAGGACATTTTGGGGCCTCACGCTGCATATGGGCCTGGTCAAGAAACCAAGTGCTCGTCATTACTGGAGCGGGGACATCCTCTACCAGACCCCGCTTTACAGTATGGCGATGACACGGAAGCGGTATGAGGCCATTCGGAAATGCCTGCATTATGCAGATAATGCGGCATGTCCGCCCCGAGGTGATCCCGTCCATGACCGGCTTTACAAAGTTAGGCCGGTCATCGATCACTTTGGGGCCAAATTTTTGGAGGCCTACGTACCACTCAGGGACCTCTCGGTAGATGAGTCTCTCATCAGTTTTAAGGGGAGACTCATCTTCCGCCAGTACATTCCTAGCTCTATAAACTTTGTGAGAGTACCTCCGGGTACACTCTCAAGTTTAGAGTGTATGAGGGACGAGATTCCTGTATTGAACCCCCAGAATGTCCCCCCACTCTGGGTGTTAGCGGGAAAATCGTTTAGGAGCTTGTGCACCCATTGCTGGATAAGGGTTTCCACGTATACGTGGATAACTTTTATACCAGCATCCCTCTATTCAAATCCCTTTCCGCCAGATCCACGTCCGCTTGTGGGACCGTGCGGAAGAACCAGAGAGGCCTCCCTCTAAATTTTGTTAAAACGCCTATCCCCAAGGGTGAGTCCCGTGCCCTGACCCATGATAACCTGTTGTTGGTGAAGTATAAGGATAAGAGGGATGTCCTTATGCTGACCACTATTCATGGGAACGGCAGCACCCCTGTCCCTGTGCGAGGTACCGTGGGACCGGTCCTCAAGCCCGATTGTATTCTGGACTACAATCGGTATATGGGGGGAGTTGATCTCTCAGATCAAGTCCTCAAGCCATATAATGCCATGCGGAAAACACGGGCATGGTACAAAAAAGTAGCGGTCTACATGGTACAGGTTGCCAAGGGTCTGGAGTTATAGGCGCCAGTATCGTCCCAGGCCAACACTTTCCAGGTGAGGTCCCCCCCCCCAGTGGAAAGAAGGGACGATCCCAGAAAAAATGCAGAGTGTGTTACAGGGGTGTTTTTTCAGAAATGGGTCATAGGTCACTGAGTCACTATCATCGGGGACTTTTTTATGTTGCCTCAAATGCGCAGCTCTCTCTCTCCACCTGAGCGGGTGCGCATTTGAGGCAACAGGTTAGGGACGGCCACACACATCACATTCCCAGAATGATGATTCAGAGCATGGGGTTTGGGGCAGGCATATTTTTTAGTTTTGGCTATGCTCTGGGTCATCATTCTGGGAACATATCCTATTTTATTATTATATTATTTTCTGGCCCACTGTACCCCACCTGTCTACCTTAGTTACGGCCCGTTGTCCCCCATAGTGTTCCCCTATTTTAGGGCTCAGTGCTCCCCCCCATTAACGCTCCTTGAGGGGGGGTCCCACATCCTGGCTGCTATAATAAGCTCAAGGCCCCTGACTGACCTCCCACTCCAAGACCTGGTGTGAACCCGCTGAGCGAAAATCATCAAAAATTAAGGTATGTCCTTACTACAAAAAATGTATTTACAAATTTTTGGGGGGTATTTTCTTCTATTAACCCTTGTAAAAATGTAAAATTTGGGGGGAAACACATTTTAGTGAAAAAAAATAATTTTTTTTTACATATGCATACGTTGTGAAACCCCTGTGGGGTATTAAGGCTCACTTTACACCTTGTTACATTCCTCAAGGGGTCTAGTTTCCAAAATGGTATGACATGTGGGGGGTATTTTGCTGTCCTGGCACCATAGGGGCTTCCTAAATGCGACATGTCCCCCCCATTTCAGAAAAGATGGCAAATGTGACTCCTTCTCTTCTGAGCATTGTGGCGCTCCTGCAGTGCACTTGACATCCACTTATGGGGTACCTCCATACTCAGAAGAGATGGGTTTACAAATTTTGGGGGGTCTTTTCTACTATTAACCCTTGAAAAAATGTGAAATTTGTGGGGAAACCCACATTTTAGTGAAAAAATATATTTTTTTTACATATGCAAAAGTCGTAAAACCCCTGTGGGGTATTAAGGTTCACTTTACCCCTTGTTACGTTCCCCAAGGGGTCTAGTTTCCAAAATATAATGCCATGTAGGTTTTTTTTTTTGCTGTCCTGGCACCCTAGGGGCTTCCTAAAGGTGACATGCCCCCAAAAACCATTTCAGAAAAATGTTCTCTCCAAAATCCCCTTGTCGCTCCTTCCCTTCTGAGCCCTCTACTGCGTCCGCTGAACACTTTACATAGACATATGAGGTATGTGCTTACTCGAGAGAAATTGGGCTACAAATAACAGTAAAGATTTTCTCCTTTTACCCCTTGCAAAAATGCAAAAATTGGGTCTACCAGAAAATGCGATTTTAAATTTTCTCCTTCACTTTGCTGCTATTCCTGTGAAACACCTAAAGAGTTAAAACACTTACTGAATGTCATTTTGAATACTTTGGGGGGTGTAGTTTTTATAATGGGGTCATTTGTGGGGTATTTCTAATATGAAGACCCTTCAAATCCACTTCAAAACGGAACTGGTCACTGAAAAAAAGTGAGTTTGAAAATTTTTTGAAAAATTGGAAAATTGCTGCTGAACTTTGAAGCCCTCTGGTGTCTTCCAAAAGTAAAAACTCATCAATTTTATGATGCAAACATAAAGTAGACATATTGTATATGTGATCCCAAATTTTTTTTATTTTGAATATCCATTTTCCTTACAAGCAGAGAGCTTCAAAGTTAGAAAAATGCAAAATGTTAATTTTTTTCATCAAATTTTGGGATTTTTCACCAAGAAAGGATGCAAGTTACCACAAAATTTTACCACTAAGTTAAAGTAGAATATGTCACGAAAAAAAATCTCGGAATCAGAATGATAAGTAAAAGCATTCCAGAGTTATTAATGTTTAAAGTGGCAGTGGTCAGAATTGCAAAAAACGCTCCGGTCCTAAGGTGTAAAATGGCCCGGTCCTTAAGGGGTTAAGCTTCCTCGGTGCTTTGCCGGAGGTTGGTGTTCTAGCGAATCATATCCTGAGGATTATAAGACGAGAAATAAAAGAGCTTCTCTACTAGTTTTTTTAATTTCTTCCAGGATACATATTTTCAGGTTTAATGTGACTTTGACTCTTGACCTAAACTATTAAAAATTTCCGATGCAATTCCTTCCCATAGTCTCATGACCTTAGGGCACTTCTAAGTGATATAGAGAAAATCTGCCCTTTGCATATCATTTTGCCTAAATCGCATCCTAAAGAGAATTTGGTGAAATTGATGTTTAGTTTGATGTTTCATTTTGAACTGTATTAATCTATGATTTTTTATGATTTTTTTACTAAAGAGATATTTTCAAAGTTTAGATTTTGCATTTTAAAAAGAATAGGAAAGGGTGGAATTTGAATTGTTATTATGGGAAATTAAAAACAAAAAATAAAAACATGTTTTAAATTAAGGAAACTTTGAAATGTGACCCTTTTGTCACTTGTACAGTACACTGCAAGTATGCATAGTAGCACTAGTGTATTGCAGTGTACCGTCGATTTGCCTCTGGCAGGGTGTAATAGGAGTTCAATCATGGCCAGCATAGTGTGTCTTCAGTAGGTGAATGGCTGCCAGATGGTGCACCAAGATTGGAGGGGGAGGAAATGAAGACCTGATAGGACCAGCACCTTACCACCTTAAAGATGTCTGATCATGGGGGTACCACCACTGGGGCGACCGGACCAGAGGATCGCAGCATGAGCTCATTACGCATTTACACATTTCAACTGTAGACAAATCTTCGCCTCCCCCCTTACTTTTCTCTTGGCCCCCTTGTATGGTGCACCACAAGCACCGTTCTTGTACACAGCAACACATGAATAAAGTTCGCTTTCTGGGGGGGGAGTACACCTTCACTAGTGGCAATAGTAGGCACACACCCGAATCCTGTTCGTGCAGCGCCAAAAAGGCTTTGTGGTAGCCCTTGGGGGGTATATGGTAGTGGTGGTATGGTATCGGTATGTGAGGGGTTAATGTCAACCCGATAGTTCGTGACGCCAGGCTGAGGGCTGGTATGCTGAATCAGTGTTCCGGCCTATCGCCGCCCTTCCCAGTAACGATAGATGCATAAAATAACTGAAGGTCCACAAGGAGATTTGAACTTGAACTTGAATAACCGTTACTGAAGTTCTTGCAATAACCACGGCACAGTAACAGTCTCATACAAACAGTCCTTAGGTTGCTTAGTGACTGGCAGTAGTTGCGGACCTTAAGTTAGACATAAAGTCTCTGAATTTAGGAAGAGATTTGCAGATCCGTCCGGATTTAGGGGAGTTATTAGGTCCGGTGATGCTGCAGAGTGTCTGGGAATTGATACACTCTATAATTATAATTGTTCAGCCGTTGCCGCAAGGCTCAGGCCTAACTCACTGCGATTACTGCTGTACAGGTCTTGCTTGCTTGCTTGACCAGGAACAAGAGAGCTGTTGCTAGCTTAGCAACCCAGGAACAAGAGAGTGAGAAGATGGCTTATATGGGCAAGGGGCGTGGCGAATCTGATTGGTCCGAACGTCTGCCATTCACCATTACATGGTGAGATGGGATTGCTTACGTCACAGGGCCTCCAAAGGTCCTTAAGCTAAATACCATAGAGTTCACCTCATCACATGAACCGCAGGTCCTGCAACGCTAATGGAAACAAGTAATTAACCATTTATTTACATATGTTATTCTATTTACATTAACCTATGAATAAATTAGTGATTTATACACTAGAATAGAGGCGACTAGGGGTAGACTGGCTAACAGGGATCCCTAAGTCCTAGGGACTCTGGCTATGGGGACCCATAAATAAACAAGTACCGTATAGAATGCGGTACTGGGATACCACATATGCCTGTAAGGTTTATTAAACTAAACAGTTTATATTATGCACGTGATCTTATAAGAATTATACATTGCATTTCAGAATCAAAGAACCTACTTACAATGGACGGTGGTTGTGAGATAGAAGTGTATGGACGGTGACATATGTGGAAGAGAATTGTCAGAAGGCTGGTATATAAGGTAAGGTGTCAGATTAGTAAAATACGTGACGTTTAGGTTACATGCTGGTGATATATGTAGAAATAAAGTGATGGGGGGGGCGTGGCTTGGGCACGCTGGAAGATGGACGCGTTTTGCTAGAGCTCCTGCTGAGCCTCTGACCCTTAAGGCTACTAAAGACGGTGATGGGCAATAAACACAGACAGAAAGGCAAACGAAAGCCCCAGCAGCAACCCCTTACTTCATTGTCCGCGATTACAGCGTTCTTTCAGCCCCAGCACGCCGCAAAGAGCCCGCAAAGGAGGGACCGCTGCCCCGTTCCCTGCTGCCGGCGCCATTACAGACTGCCTCCTCAGGAGCCGCGGCAGCGCTGAACTCCACTGCCCTGACGGAGATGCCGGAGCCCGCAACTAACCTGCCTGACGGAGCCACTACACGACCCTCTCCACGGGGAACGGCAAGTACTCCTTCCCCTAGATACGAGCACTCACCTGATCCTGAGCTCCCTGGGATGAGCGCTGCCTCACAGAAGATGGCGGACCACTCCGCGCTCACTGACTTCTCCCCCTATCACAGCAGCCTGCGCCGGAAGCTGAAAGTGAGCGGAGAGACAGAGATCCTGCTGCAAAAGGTGCTCAATCTTCTCCTCAAATGCCAGATGCTGTGCAACAGTCCAAACTTACTGTCATGAACCCAGAACTCCCAGTGACTCAGCTTCATTTAACCCCTCATGTCCTACCATGTCACTCACCTTCTCCCCAGGGTGTTAACCCCTTTGAGCCTGCTCCTCCTCCACAGCCCAGACAACTCTCCTCCTCAATGCATGAACAGCCTGGACATATTCTCACTGACTCAGGAGCCTCTGCATCAAGTGAATAGCCCCCCAGAAGGTGATAGCCCCTCAGAGTATTGGGGAGACAGCCCCCCGGCAAAAAAAAAAAACTCTTCAGAACCCCGCAGAGAGATAATTCTGTGCTCCGCTCCTTTACTGATTACTCCACTTCGGAGGAAGGACACAAGAGAGACCAACGCTCTCGCCGCCATGCTGGCTCGCCAGTGTCCCCGTCCACATTGAATGCTAATTTACCTTCCTTCCGCTCACCTGTGGAACCTGTGCTGCCGACACCAGAAATGGCGGTGCACACATTAAAGAACTACCCCGAACTTCAGGCCCTTTAGGCCTTATTGCCCCCAAAAATGGACATGCTCTCCTTAGCCACGGATCTGAAAGCCACTTGGCAAACCGATTTGGTTCCAGTGAAAGCGGAGATTACACAATTGACCACAAAGGTCCAGGATTTAGAGAATTTCCGTACTGACGTGACCGCTGAAATCAAAGAGCTCAGATCTGCCACTTCTACTTTCTACTCGTCCCACGCTACCATGATTGATCATCTGGACGACATTGATAACCGGAATCGCTGCAACAATGTTCGCATCAAAGGTCTCCCAGAATCTGTGTCCTCCCAAAAACTACTGGGAGTAGTCCAACGGATCTTTAATGAAATCCTGCAAAAGCCCGCTGACAATCCCATAGAGCTCGACAGAGCCCACAGAGCACTGAAGGCAAAAAACCCGGACCCGTCAAAACCCCGAGATGTGATCTGCAGAGTCCATCATTATACTACTAAGGACACGGTCATGAAGAAGGCTAGAGATCTTAAACATCTGACCTATAACGGAACTCCAATTCAACTTTACCCTGATCTCTCTATACGTACACTACGCCTCAGAGCCTCGCTCAAACCTCTCCTACAAACTCTGCAGAATGCTCGTATAATCTACAGGTGGGGGCTTCCTTCCTCGCTGATTGCTAAACATGGTACTACCACAGCCACTCTGCAATCCCCCAGAGATCTCCCACAATTCTTGATCACCTTCAAGCTACCACAGATTGCTCTGCCAGACTGGGAATCATTCTACTTACCCCCGTTCCCGACCCATCCTGAACCCCTACAGGATGGGTCGGGACATATGGACACTACTCCACCTGCACCTCTTCCACAGAGGCAGAAATGCAAAACTTGACTTTCTTATGCCATGGAAGGTGGTGTTGTTGCTGTGCCTTTGTTCCCCTCTTCTTGACCTGACCGTAAACTGTACAACCATGCGTGTCACGATGCCGGCTGGCAGGAGGTGGATCCTCTGTGCCAGAGAGGGATTGGCGTGGACCGTGCTAGTGGACCGGTTCTAAGTTACTACTGGTGTTCACCAGAGCCCGCCGCAAAGCGGGATGGTCTTGCTGCGGCGGTAGTAACCAGGTCGTATCCACTAGCAACGGCTCAACCTCTCTGACTGCTGAAGATAGGCGCGGTACAAGGGAGTAGACAAAAGCAAGGTCGGACGTAGCAGAAGGTCGGGGCAGGCAGCAAGGATCGTAGTCAGGGGCAATGGCAGGAGGTCTGGAACACAGGCTAGGAACACACAAGGGAACGCTTTCACTAGGCACAAGGGCAACAAGATCCGGCGAGGGAGTGCAGGGGAAGTGAGGTATACATAGGGAGTGCACAGGTGAACACACTAATTAGAACCACTGCGCCAATCAGCAGCGCAGTGGCCCTTTAAATCGCAGAGACCCGGCGCGCGCGCGCCCTAGGGAGCGGGGCCGCGCGCGCCGGGACAGGACCGACGGAGAGCGAGTCAGGTACGGGAGCCGGGGTGCGCATCGCGAGCGGGCGCCACCCGCATCGCGAATCGCATCCCGGCTGGAGGCGGTATCGCAGCGCACCCGGTCAGTGGATCTGACCGGGGCGCTGCAGTAGCGAGGGTGTAGCGAGCGCTCCGGGGAGGAGCGGGGACCCGGAGCGCTCGGCGTAACAGTACCCCCCCCCTTGGGTCTCCCCCTCTTCTTGGAGCCTGAGAACCTGAGGACCAGACTTTTGTCTAGGATATTGTCCTCAGGTTCCCAGGATCTCTCTTCAGGACCACAGCCCTCCCAATCGACCAAAAAAAAGGTTTTCCCTCTGACCTTCTTGGAGGCCAGTATCTCCTTTACGGAGAAGATGTCCGAAGAGCCGGAAACAGGAGTGGGAGAAACAAGTTTGGGAGAGAAACGGTTGATGATGAGTGGTTTAAGAAGAGAAACATGAAAGGCATTAGGAATACGAAGAGAAGGAGGAAGAAGAAGTTTGTAAGAGACAGGATTAATCTGGCACAAAATTTTGAAAGGACCAAGATAGCGTGGTCCCAATTTGTAGCTGGGAACACGGAAGCGGACATATTTAGCGGAGAGCCATACCTTGTCTCCGGGAGAAAAAATGGGGGGAGCTCTTCTTTTCTTATCAGCAAACTTCTTCATGCGGGATGAAGCCTGTAAGAGAGAATTTTGGGTCTCTTTCCATATGGTGGAAAGATCACGAGTTATTTCATCCACAGCGGGCAAACCAGAGGGCAAGGGAGTAGGGAGGGGGGGAAGAGGGTGACGGCCGTACACCACGAAAAATGGGGATTTGGAAGAAGATTCAGAGACTCTGAAGTTGTACGAGAATTCGGCCCATGGAAGAAGATCTGCCCAGTCATCCTGGCGGGAGGAAACAAAATGCCGTAAATAATCACCCAGGACCTGGTTAATTCTTTCTACTTGCCCATTGGATTGAGGATGATAAGCAGAAGAAAAGTTTAATTTAATCTTGAGTTGTTTACAGAGAGCCCTCCAGAATTTTGACACGAATTGGACGATCTGCGTGGGCAACCCGTGAAGACGAAAAATGTGTACAAAAAATTGTTTTGCCAACTGAGGCGCTGAAGGAAGACCAGGAAGAGGAATAAAATGTGCCATCTTGGAAAATCGATCAACGACCACCCAAACAACAGTGTTGCCACGGGATGGGGGTAAGTCTGTAATAAAGTCCATACCAATCAGAGACCAAGGCTGTTCGGGGACAGGCAGAGGATGAAGAAGACCAGCAGGCTTCTGGCGAGGAGTCTTATCCCGGGCACAGACAGTGCAGGCCCGCACAAAATCAGCAACATCCGTCTCCAGAGTCGGCCACCAATAGAAACGAGAGATGAGTTGCAAGGATTTCTTGATGCCCGCATGGCCTGCGAGATGGGAGGAGTGACCCCATTTGAGGATTCCGAGGCGTTGGCGTGGAGAGACGAAGGTCTTCCCTGGAGGAGTTTGCCTGATGGAGGCTGGAGAAGTGGAGATCAGGCAGTCAGGAGGAATGATGTGTTGCGGAGAGAGCTCTACTTCCGAGGCATCCGAGGAACGAGAGAGAGCATCGGCCCTAATGTTCTTATCGGCAGGGCGAAAGTAAATTTCAAAATTAAACTGGGCAAAGAACAGAGACCACCTGGCCTGGCGAGGGTTCAGCCGTTGGGCAGACTGGAGATAGGAGAGATTCTTGTGATCGGTGTAAATAATAACTGGAAATTTTGATCCCTCCAGCAGATGCCTCCATTCCTCAAGTGCTAATTTAATGGCCAGTAGCTCTCGATCCCCGATGGAGTAGTTCCTCTCCGCCGGAGAGAAGGTCCTAGAAAAAAAACCACAAGTAACAGCATGCCCAGAAGAATTTTTTTGTAGAAGAACCGCTCCAGCTCCTACTGAGGAGGCATCAACCTCCAATAGGAAGGGTTTAGATGGGTCAGGTCTGGAGAGCACGGGAGCAGAAGAAAAGGCAGACTTGAGCCGTTTAAAGGCGTCTTCCGCTTGAGGAGGCCATGACTTAGGATTGGCATTCTTCTTGGTTAAAGCCACGATAGGAGCCACAATGGTGGAAAAATGTGGAATAAATTGTCTGTAATAATTGGCGAACCCCAAAAAACGTTGGATAGCACGGAGTCCGGAGGGGCGTGGCCAATCTAAGACGGCAGAGAGTTTGTCTGGGTCCATTTGTAGTCCCTGGCCAGAGACCAAGTATCCTAGGAAAGGAAGAGATTGACATTCAAACAGACATTTCTCCATTTTGGCATAAAGTTGATTGTCTCGAAGTCTCTGAAGAACCATACGGACATGCTGGCGGTGTTCTTCTAGGTTGGCAGAAAAAATCAGAATATCGTCCAGATACACAACAACACAGGAATATAAGAGATCACGAAAAATTTCATTAACAAAGTCTTGGAAGACGGCAGGGGCGTTGCACAGGCCAAAGGGCATGACCAGATACTCAAAGTGTCCATCTCTAGTGTTAAATGCCATTTTCCATTCGTCCCCCTCCCTGATGCGGATGAGATTATAAGCACCTCTTAAGTCCAGTTTGGTAAAGATGTGGGCACCTTGGAGGCGATCAAAGAGTTCAGAGATAAGAGGTAGAGGGTAGCGGTTCTTTACCGTGATTTTATTAAGTCCGCGGTAGTCAATGCAAGGACGTAGGGAGCCATCTTTTTTGGACACAAAGAAAAATCCAGCTCCGGCAGGAGAGGAGGATTTGCGGATAAAGCCCTTTTTTAAATTTTCCTGGATGTACTCAGACATAGCAAGAGTCTCTGGGGCGGACAGAGGATAAATTCTGCCCCGGGGTGGAGTAGTGCCCGGGAGGAGGTCGATAGGACAGTCATAAGGCCTGTGAGGAGGTAGAGTCTCAGCTTGTTTTTTGCAAAATACGTCAGCATAGTCCATATAGGCCTTAGGGAGACCGGTTACAGGGGGAACCACAGGGTCACGGCAGGGAGTACTGGGAACCGGTTTAAGGCAGTCCTTGAAACAAGAGGTACCCCAGCTCTTGATCTCCCCTGTGGACCAATCCAGGGTTGGGGAATGGCGTTGAAGCCACGGTAGTCCAAGGAGAATTTCGGAAGTGCAATTGGGGAGGACCAAAAACTCAATTTTTTCATGATGAGGTCCGATGCACATTAGGAGAGGCTCCATGCGGTAACGTATGGTACAGTCCAATCTTTCATTGTTAACACAATTGATGTAGAGGGGTCTGGCGAGACTGGTCACCGGGATGTTGAACCTGTTGATGAGAGAGGCCAAAATAAAGTTTCCTGCAGATCCGGAATCCAAGAAGGCCATAGTAGAGAAGGAGAAGGTAGATGCAGATATCCGCACAGGCACAGTAAGACGTGGAGAAGCAGAGTTGACATCAAGGACTGTCTCACCTTTGTGCGGAGTCAGCGTGCGTCTTTCCAGGCGGGGAGGACGGATAGGACAATCCTTCAGGAAGTGTTCGGTACCGGCACAGTACAGGCAGAGATTCTCCATGCGGCGTCGTGTCCTCTCTTGAGGTGTCAGGCGAGACCGGTCAACTTGCATAGCCTCCACGGCGGGAGGCACAGGAACGGATTGCAGAGGACCAGAGGAGAGAGGAGCCGGGGAGAAAAAACGCCTCGTGCGAACAAAGTCCATATCCTGGCGGAGCTCCTGACGCCTTTCGGAAAAACGCATGTCAATGCGAGTGGCCAGATGAATGAGTTCATGTAGGTTAGCAGGAATTTCTTGTGCGGCCAGAACATCTTTAATGTTGCTGGATAGGCCTTTTTTAAAGGTCGCGCAGAGGGCCTCATTATTCCAGGATAGTTCAGAAGCAAGAGTACGGAATTGTATGGCGTACTCGCCAACGGAAGAATTACCCTGGACCAGGTTCAGCAGGGCAGTCTCAGCAGAAGAGGCTCGGGCAGGTTCCTCAAAGACACTACGAATTTCCGAGAAGAAGGAGTGTACAGAGGCAGTGACGGGGTCATTGCGGTCCCAGAGCGGTGTGGCCCATGACAGAGCTTTCCCAGAGAGCAGGCTGACTACGAAAGCCACCTTAGACCTTTCAGTAGGAAACTGGTCCGACATCATCTCCAAGTGTAGGGAACATTGTGAAAGAAAGCCACGGCAAAACTTAGAGTCCCCATCAAATTTATCCGGCAAGGATAGTCGTAGGCCGGAAGCGGCCACTCGCTGCGGAGGAGGTGCAGGAGCTGGCGGAGGAGATGATTGCTGAAGCTGTGGTAGTAGCTGCTGTAGCATCACGGTCAGTTGAGACAGCTGGTGGCCTTGTTGCGCTATCTGTTGTGACTGCTGGGCGACCACCGTGGTGAGGTCGGCGACAACTGGCAAAGGAACTTCAGCGGGATCCATGGCCGGATCTACTGTCACGATGCCGGCTGGCAGGAGGTGGATCCTCTGTGCCAGAGAGGGATTGGCGTGGACCGTGCTAGTGGACCGGTTCTAAGTTACTACTGGTGTTCACCAGAGCCCGCCGCAAAGCGGGATGGTCTTGCTGCGGCGGTAGTAACCAGGTCGTATCCACTAGCAACGGCTCAACCTCTCTGACTGCTGAAGATAGGCGCGGTACAAGGGAGTAGACAAAAGCAAGGTCGGACGTAGCAGAAGGTCGGGGCAGGCAGCAAGGATCGTAGTCAGGGGCAACGGCAGGAGGTCTGGAACACAGGCTAGGAACACACAAGGGAACGCTTTCACTAGGCACAAGGGCAACAAGATCCGGCGAGGGAGTGCAGGGGAAGTGAGGTATACATAGGGAGTGCACAGGTGAACACACTAATTAGAACCACTGCGCCAATCAGCGGCGCAGTGGCCCTTTAAATCGCAGAGACCCGGCGCGCGCGCGCCCTAGGGAGCGGGGCCGCGCGCGCCGGGACAGGACCGACGGAGAGCGAGTCAGGTACGGGAGCCGGGGTGCGCATCGCGAGCGGGCGCCACCCGCATCGCGAATCGCATCCCGGCTGGAGGCGGTATCGCAGCGCACCCGGTCAGTGGATCTGACCGGGGCGCTGCAGTAGCGAGGGTGTAGCGAGCGCTCCGGGGAGGAGCGGGGACCCGGAGCGCTCGGCGTAACAATGCGGTTCACCAGAAACAGACGCTGACCCGGCTGGGTCGCCTCAGACCACTTCAGATATTGCTGCCTGCCTTTCTATTAAGTTGCATATAATGCTTGCCCTAAAATGTTTTAAAGATGTTCATTTTATAGTTGTTAACCATATACCGTCTAACCATTTGACTCAATGGGTGCCCACAAACACCCTAGTTTTCATAATGCTCTTAATACTTGATGCTCCCTCTCCGAGTTCCTGGAGGGAGTTACCATTTGACTCCAACTAGGCTCTAGGAACTAGTCTTCCAGCATTTCTAATTGTATTGTTGAGTATGTTGATTTCAGATTTGTTGCCTCTTTGGTATCCCTTCCACATCACCCCCATTAGGGATGCAGTCAGTCTGGCACTGACTGTGCTTTTGGTCCTTATGACCACCTTTGTTAGTCCCTACATAGCTATCTCCTCCAGGTTGCTGCTGTTCTTCTACCCTCTAACTCTCTACTCTCCCCCCCTTCTCTTACTTCTAGGTATACCTCACGGATTGCATCTTCACCTCGGGCAGTGGTTACGCAGGCGGACCCCCGACGTCGTGGTAAGACTATTCACGCCTCTCTTTGCTTCACATGGGGGTCGACATTAAGGTAGCCTCATTTAATGTCAAGGGTCTGAACACTCCAGAAAAACGCTCCCAAATCTTATACTCCCTTCATAAACAGAGAACACATATCCTGGCTTTACAGGAGACTCATTTTATGGAGGGACACATGCCACACTTTACCAATCGATACTACCCGACCTGGATTAATAGTGCTAACCCAATGGCTAAGACTAAGGGAGTTGCCCTCGCCTTCCACAAATCCCTAAATGTTATAATCCTAGACACAAAAATTGATCCCAATGCGTGCTATCTGTTCGTCTATTGTGAAATCTCAGGCCAAAAATTCACTATTGCCTCCATCTACACCCCCAACCAGGGACAAACCTCTTTCCTCTGCACTACACTTGAAGCTTTGTCCTCCTTTGCAGTAGACCACATTGTCCTTTGTGGGGACTTTAACATTCCTTTACAACCACTCTCTGACACCTCTACGGGCAATTCGTACCTGTCTTATCGCCAACTACGCCTCATACGCCAAAAACTTACTTCTTTACAACTCAGCGACACCTGGCGTACCTTACACCCAGAGGGCCGGGACTTTACGTTTTATTCCCACCCTAGACAAATGTATAGCCGAATTGATTATACTTTCTGCTCTCACCACTTACTACCCTCTGTTACTTCCAGTCTGATCATAAAAATGATGACACCCCGCCTGTCGTCAAGTGGGAGGCCTTAAAATGTGTTTTACGAGGTGTCCTGGTCAAGCATGGGGCTCGGTTGAAGAGAGAGAACTTGGCTAAACTTGCATCTCTTCACTCTGAACTCACTATGCTAGAATCACTGCATAAACGAACCCTGCAGGAACAAACGTTTAGGGACCTGATCCGAGTCCGCCAAGAATTACTGTCCGTACTACTGAATTCAAAACACAGATACTACAAACAACTAACGGGACGATACTTTTCTGAATGGGGTAACAAGTCAGGTAAACTATTAGCGAAGGCTCTGAGAGAAAAGAGGTCCTCTCTTTTTGTCCCATCCATCAAAGACTCATCTGACAAGCTATCTCATCTGACTGATGATATACTGTCTGCCTTCAGACAATACTATTCTGATTTATACAACCTACCACCACCCTCAGTCACATCCCCCTCACTAGCCACTCCCATCTCCCTGCAACAATACATATCCTCCACGGCTCTGCCCACTCTTTCACCGAAAACCATCTCTTCCCTGGAATCCCCATTCTCTCCGGAGGAACTAGAGCTGGCGATATCTCATTTGCCAGCGGGCAAATCTCCTGGCCCAGATGGATATATGGCTGCATTCTATAAATCCCTCCGGACAGAACTCTCACCCTCACTCCTAGTGGCCTTTAACTCTATTCCTGACTCATCGCCTTTACCCCCTTCCTTTCTAAGAGGCTTCATCACGGTAATCCCTAAAGAGGGTAAGGACCTCACACTTTGCCAAAACTACCGCTCCATCTCGCTTCTAAATGTAGATGCCAAGCTCTTTGCGAAACTGATTGCTAATAGACTGGCTGTCCATATGGAGTCCTTGGTCCACCCGGATCAAGTTGGTTTTATCCCTGGAAGAGAGGCCAGACACTACACTGAGAGCGTTTTTCACCATCTACTACGCACGTAAGAATGCTCGACCTCTCTTCCTATTATCCTTAGATGCTGAGAAGGCCTTCGACCGGGTGGACTGGGGCTTCTTGGATGCTACTCTGACCCAAATAGGCTTGGGTTCCATGATGAAGGCTCGAATCATGCCCCTCTATTCCAATCCCCAGGCACAGGTCCGTGTTAATGGTCAACTGTCCTCACCATTCAGAATTTGCAATGGCACGAGACAAGGTTGCCCCCTTTCACCTCTCCTCTATGTCCTCTGCATGGAACACCTACTCAACGCGATCCGAGCAGACCATAATATCAAGGGACTGCAGACCCCCTTGTGCCATTGCAAGTGCTCGGCGTTTGCTGACGACATCCTACTCTTCCTCTCTTCTCCCGTCACTACCCTCCGTTCTCTGTTATCCACCATACACACCTACTCCCAATACAGCAATTATAAGATAAACCCATCTAAAAGTGAAGCTCTTAATATCACCCTTCCAGCACATATCGTAACACAGCTCCGCAACTCTTTTCCTTTCAAATGGTGTAATAGATCACTCACATACTTAGGAATACAGCTCCCCTCTAATCTAGCTGACACTTACCCTCTCAACTACCCACCACTGCTACCACTGCTACAGCTCTTGAGATCCGACTTGGCTAGGTGGGAGCGCAGGGACTTCTCCTGGCTGGGTAGAATCAATGTATTGAAAATGAACGTCCTCCCTCGCCTACTTTACTTATTCTCTACTGTTCCAGCCCTTCTGCCCAAGTCCTTTTTCGGGGGACTCTCTGCGCTCCTATCTGGCTTTGTATGGATCCATAGACGCCCGAGACTAGCCCGCAAAATATTATGTTGACGTAAATCGGACGGAGGTTTAGGCCTTCCGGACTGCCTAGCTTACCATTTAGCCTCAGTCCTCACAAGAGTTCTGGATTGCCATGCCCCTGCACCAGTAAAACTCTGGGTGACCCTGGAGCAAGATTCCAGCACTCTGGATCCTAAAACCTTCATGTGGCGTCCCTCCACATCCCATTCTTCCAATGCTCTATCTGACATGCCCCCGATACTAGCCACGATGGCCCAGACTAGATACGTTTACTTGTCTGCCACACGACTCTTCACCCCGGATGGCCCGTTGACACCGATGTTTGACAACCCGCTATTCCCCTCTACCTCAACTGCCTCCTCGTTCCTGGGCCTTGCCAAACACCACTCTCCTCCCTTTGCCAGCCTCCTGACGCAAAACGGTATACGCTCTTTGGAGGATTTGCTAGGCACTACTACCCCCACTTTTATACATTCCTTTCAATATGCTCAACTGAGACATTTCTACTCGAAGCATCATCACAAGCTACAGCTCCATCGTCCGCTATTCCCATTTGAGAGGTTATGTTCTTCTGGCTCCCGGTAATTCTGCCCGATTAGTTCTATCTATTCTCTCATCCTTGAGGAGACTAATAATGACCCTCTACCCTACAGAAGGGGATGGGAGAGAGAGTTGGGGACTGACTTCTCGGATGAGGAATGGCGAACTGCCCTCCGTCACTGTCACAAAACTTCCACCTCTTGTAAGGCCCAGGAGACTAATTATAAAATCCTGACCAGGTGGTATCGGGTACCGGCTCTGTTGTCTAAATTTTACCCGGGGATTCCCGACATTTGCTGGAGATGTGGAGAACCGGGCGGAACCATGACTCATATATGGCTTAATTGTCCAAAGCTTGGTCCCTTTTGGACGCAAGTGCTAGACGTGATCTACCAACTGACGTCAATCAGATTGGACATGGAGCCGGGACCCCTTCTACTTTCCATTCTCCATCCCCGTCTCCCAAGATGGTCTGCACGCTTAGCTAGCTTCATGTTACTAGCAGCCAGAACAGTCATCCCTAGATTATGGAAATCCACCTCCCCACCCTCATTTTCATCATGGATGCAAGAGCTCTCCCGCCTACATAGGATGGAGGAGCTAAAAGCGGATTCTAGATATCACCTAATCTGGGGCCTGTGGACCACTTTCATGTCCTCCCCTGAATACAGATCAATTTGGGGCCCTCAGACCCCCCGGGTTGATTGCCGTTAACGGAGTGTTCGTGCCCTTTCTCTCCCATTTCATGGTGACTGCCTGGTGTCGATACGCCATGTTAAGGGGTCTAACCTGTGCGCCCTGTCGTGAGGTAAGCCTTCTTCTCTCTGCATTCCTCTCCCTTCTTTCTTTTCCCCTTTTTTCTTACCTTTCTTCTACCTCTACCCTCCGACTTTATGCTTGGCTCCGCCACAATTATACAGCTGTGACACCGTAGGTGTGGCCCTCTGTCACCAGTGGCATCTCCAGCATTCATATTTAGGGGGGGCACATGGGGGTCCAGTGACAAAAGTGGGGGGGGGGGGGGGCAATTTTAAAACGTGTGTGTGTATGTGTAGATATATACACACACCGTGCAGAACATGTTTAATTTAAAAAAATAAAAAATAAAGATTTTTGCAGACTCCCTCTGCAAACTGCACTCTCAAATCCACCATATACACACATACACAGCCCCCATATACACAGCCCTCCATACGCAAACATACACAGCCCCCATATCCACACATACACAGCCCCCATATCCACAGCCCTCCATATACAAACATACACAGCCCCCATATCCACACATACACAGCCCCCATATCCACAGCCCTCCATATCCACACATACGCAGCCCCCATATCCACACATACACAGCCCCCATATCCACACATACACAGCCCCCATATTCACAGCCCTCCATACACAAACATACACATCCCCCATATCCACACATACACAGCCCCCATATCCACACATACACAACCCCCATATCCACATCCCTCGATACACAAACATACACAGCCCCCATATCCACACATACACAGCCCCCATATCCATACATACACAGCCCCCATAACACATACACAGCCCCCATAACACATACACAGCCCCCATATCCACACATACACAGCCCCCATATCCACAGCCCTGCATACACAAACATACACAGCCCCCATATCCACACATACACAGCCCTCCATATCCACACATACGCAGCCCCCATATCCACACATACACAGCCCCCATATTCACAGCCCTCCATACACAAACATACACATCCCCCATATCCACACATACACAACCCCCATATCCACACATACACAGCCCCCATATCCACACACACAGTCCCCATATCCACATCCCTCGATACACAAACATACACAGCCCCCATATCCATACATACACAGCCCCCATATCCACACATACACAGCCCCCATATCTACACATACACAGCCCCCATATCCACACATACACAGCCCCCATATCCACACATACACAGCCCCCATATCCACAGCCCTCCATACACAAACATACACAGCCCCCATATACACACATACACAGCCCCCATATCCACACATACACAGCCCCCATATCCACACATACACAGCCCCCATATACACACATACGCAGCCCCATATCCACACATACACAGCCCCCCATATCCACAAACATACACAGCACCATATCCACACATACACAGCCCCCATATCCACAGCCCTCCATATACAAACATACACAGCCCCCATATACACACATAGCCCCCATATCCACACATACACAGCCCCCATAACACATACACAGCCCCCATAACACATACACAGCCCCCATATACACACATAGCCTCCATATCCACAAGTACACAGGCCCCATAACACATACACAGCCCCCATATCCACACATACACAGCCCCCATATCCACAGCCCTCCATACACAAACATACACAGCCCCCATATCCACACATACACAGCACTCCATATACACAGCCCTCCATACACAAACATACACAGCCCCCATATACACACATACACAGCCCCCATATACACAGCCCTCCATATACAAACATACACAGCCCCCATATCCACACATACACAGCCCTCCATATACATACACAGCCCTCCATATACACACACAGCCCTCCATATACATATACACAGCCCTCCAGATACACACACAGCCCTCCATATACACACATACACAGCCCCATCCCCATATATACAGCCCTCCATACACACAGCCCCCATATACACACATACACAGCCCCATCCCCATATATACAGCCCTCCATACACACAGCCCCCATATACACAGCCCTCCATACATACAGCCCCATCCCCATATATACAGCCCTCCATATACACACACACAGCCCCATCCCCATATATACACAGCCCCCCATACACACAGCCCCCATATACACAGCCCTCCATACACACAGCCCCATCCACATATATACAGTCCTCCATATACACAGCCCCATCCCCATATATACACAGCCCTCATCCCCATATATACACAGCCCCCATATACACAGCCCTCCATGCACACAGCCCCATCCCCATATATACAGCCCTCCATATACACACATACACAGCCTCATATATACACAGCCCTCCATACACACATCCCCCATATACACAGCCCTCCATACACACAGCCCCATCCCCCTATACACAGCCCTCCATATACACAGCCTCATGCCCATATATACACAGCCCTCCATATACACAGCCCCATCCCCATATATACACAGCCCTCCATACACACAGCCCTCCTCCCCATATATACACAGCCCTCCTCCCCATATATACACAGCCCTCATCCCCAGTGCTTTCGACGAGGCACACCGCAGAAAAATAAAATTTCGCCGGTCACCCCTACCGAAGTTGGTGAGCAAAAAAAAAGGATTACACAATCCACAACAGGGGAGATTTATCAAAATCTGTCAGGAGTCAGGAGGAAAAGTTGCTGAGTTGCCCCCAGCAACCAATCAGATCACTTCTTTCGTTTTTCAGAGGCCTTGTTAAAAATGGAAGAGGCAATCTGATTGGTTGCTGTGGGCAACTTTTCCTCTGGACAGGTTTTGATAAATCTCCTCCAATATCTATTTATCAGTGGGTATGTAGTTTACAGTGCTGCATTATGCAGCAACTCACAAATGACGTCTTCTCTAATCAGTGTCGTTCTCTTCTCTTCTCCATCTGGTCTGCGCCATCATCACAGTTTCTTCCAGCCACAATTCTTCACCATTAAACCTGCAAAACAAACCTATTAGGCTCTGCATCAGTCTCCAGATTCCCCTTTTACAAGTGGAGAGGAATACAGGGGCGTATAGGTGTAAAGGGGTGTAGAGGAGTGTACATGGGTGACAGAGGAGTGTAGAATAGTGTACATGGGTGACAGAGGGGTGTAGAATAGTGTACATGGGTGACAGAGGAGTGTAGAATAGTGTACAGAGGGGTGACAGAGGGGTGTAGAATAGTGTACATGGGTGACAGTGGTGTAGAGGAGTGTACATGGGTGACAGAGGGGCGTAGAGGAGTGTACATGGGTGACAGAGGAGTGTAGAATAGTGTACATGGGTGACAGAGGAGTGTAGAATAGTGTACATGGGTGACAGAGGGGTGTAGAATAGTGTACATGGGTGACAGAGGGGTGTAGAATAGTGTACATGGGTGACAGAGGGGTGTAGAATAGTGTACATGGGTGACAGAGGGGTGTAGAATAGTGTACATGGGTGACAGAGGAGTGTAGAATAGTGTACATGGGTGACAGAGGGGTGTAGAATAGTGTACATGGGTGACAGAGGGGTGTAGAATAGTGTACATGGGTGACAGAGGAGTGTAGAATAGTGTACATGGGTGACAGAGGGGTGTAGAATAGTGTACATGGGTGACAGAGGAGTGTAGAATAGTGTACATGGGTGACAGAGGAGTGTAGAATAGTGTACATGGGTGACAGAGGAGTGTAGAATAGTGTACATGGGTGACAGAGGGGTGTAGAATAGTGTACATGGGTGACAGAGGGGTGTAGAATAGTGTACATGGGTGACAGAGGAGTGTAGAATAGTGTACATGGGTGACAGAGAGGTGTAGAATAGTGTACATGGGTGACAGAGGGGTGTAGAATAGTGTACATGGGTGACAGAGGAGTGTAGAATAGTGTACATGGGTGACAGAGGGGTGTAGAGGAGTGTACATGGGTGACAGAGGAGTGTAGAATAGTGTACATGGGTGACAGAGGGGTGTAGAATAGTGTACATGGGTGATAGAGGGGTGTAGAATAGTGTACATGGGTGACAGAGGGGTGTAGAATAGTGTACATGGGTGACAGAGGAGTGTAGAATAGTGTACATGGGTGACAGAGGAGTGTAGAATAGTGTACATGGGTGACAGAGGGGTGTAGAATAGTGTACATGGGTGACAGAGGGGTGTAGAATAGTGTACATGGGTGACAGAGGAGTGTAGAATAGTGTACATGGGTGACAGAGGGGTGTAGAGGAGTGTACATGGGTGACAGAGGAGTGTAGAATAGTGTACATGGGTGACAGAAGAGTGTAGAATAGTGTACATGGGTGACAGAGGGGTGTAGAATAGTGTACATGGGTGACAGAGGAGTGTAGAGGGGTGTACATGGGTGACAGAGGGGTGTAGAATAGTGTACATGGGTGACAGAGGGGTGTAGAGGAGTGTACATGGGTGACAGAGGGGTGTAGAGGAGTGTACATGGGTGACAGAGGAGTGTAGAATGGTGTACATGGGTGACAGAGGAGTGTAGAGGAGTGTACATGGGTGACAGAGGGGTGTAGAATAGTGTACATGGGTGACAGAGGAGTGTAGAATAGTGTACATGGGTGACAGAGGAGTGTAGAATAGTGTACATGGGTGACAGAGGGGTGTAGAGGAGTGTACATGGGTGACAGAGGGGTGTAGAATAGTGTACATGGGTGACAGAGGGTTGTAGAATAGTGTACATGGGTGACAGAGGAGTGTAGAATAGTGTACATGGGTGACAGAGGAGTGTAGAATAGTGTACATGGGTGACAGAGGGGTGTAGAGGAGTGTACATGGGTGACAGAGGGGTGTAGAGGGGTGTACATGGGTGACAGAGGGGTGTAGAGGAGTGTACATGGGTGACAGAGGGGTGTAGAGGAGTGTACATGGGTGACAGAGGAGTGTAGAATAGTGTACATGGGTGACAGAGGGGTGTAGAGGAGTGTACATGGGTGACAGAGGGGTGTAGAATAGTGTACATGGGTGACAGAGGGGTGTAGAGGAGTGTACATGGGTGACAGAGGGGTGTAGAATAGTGTACATGGGTGACAGAGGGGTGTAGAGGAGTGTACATGGGTGACAGAGGGGTGTAGAGGAGTGTACATGGGTGACAGAGGGGTGTAGAATAGTGTACATGGGTGACAGAGGGGTGTAGAGGAGTATACATGGGTGACAGAGGGGTGTAGAGGAGTGTGCATGGGTGTAGAGGAGTGTACATGGGTGACAGAGGGTGTAGAGGAGTGTACATGGGTGACAGAGGGTGTAGAGGAGTGTACATGGGTGACAGAGGGGTGTAGAGGAGTGTACATGGGTGACAGAGGGGTGTAGAGGAGTGTACATGGGTGGCAGAGGGGTGTAGAATAGTGTACATGGGTGACAGAGGGGTGTAGGAGAGTGTACATGGGTGACAGAGGGGTGTAGAGGAGTGTACATGGGTGAAAGAGGGTATAGAGGAGTGTACATGGGTGATAGAGGGTGTAGAGGAGTGTACATGGGTGACAGAGGGGTGTAGAGAAGTGTACATGGGTGACAGAGGGGTGTAGAATAGTGTACATGGGTGACAGAGGGGTGTAGAGGAGTATACATGGGTGACAGAGGGGTGTAGAGGAGTGTGCATGGGTGTAGAGGAGTGTACATGGGTGACAGAGGGTGTAGAGGAGTGTACATGGGTGACAGAGGGTGTAGAGGAGTGTACATGGGTGACAGAGGGGTTTAGAGGAGTGTACATGGGTGACAGAGGGGTGTAGAGGAGTGTACATGGGTGGCAGAGGGGTGTAGAATAGTGTACATGGGTGACAGAGGGGTGTAGGAGAGTGTACATGGGTGACAGAGGGGTGTAGAGGAGTGTACATGGGTGAAAGAGGGTGTAGAGGAGTGTACATGGGTGATAGAGGGTGTAGAGGAGTGTACATGGGTGACAGAGGGGTGTAGAGAAGTGTACATGGATGAAAGAGGGGTGTAGAGGAGTGTACATGGGTGACAGAGGGGTGTAGAGGAGTGTACATGGGTGACAGAGGGGTGTACATGGGTGATAGAGGGTGTAGAGGAGTGTACATGGGTGACAGAGGGGTGTAGAGGAGTGTACATGGGTGACTGAGGGGTGTACAGAGGGGTGTATAGGAGTGTACATGGATGAAAGAGGGGTGTAGAGGAGTGTACATGGGTGACAGAGGGGTGTAGAGGAGTGTACATGGGTGACAGAGGAGTGTAGAATAGTATACATGGGTGACAGAGGGGTGTAGAGGAGTGTACATGGGTGACAGAGGGGTGTAGAGGAGTGTACATGGGTGACAGAGGGGTGTAGAGGAGTGTACATGGGTGACAGAGGGGTGTAGGAGAGTGTACATGGGTGACAGAGGGATGTACATGGGTGACAGAGGGGTGTAGAGGAGTGTACATGGGTGACAGAGGGGTGTAGGAGAGTGTACATGGGTGACAGAGGGATGTACATGGGTGACAGAGGGGTGTAGAGGAGTGTACATGGGTGACAGAGGGATGTACATGGGTGACAGAGGGGTGTAGGAGAGTGTACATGGGTGACAGAGGGATGTACATGGGTGACAGAGGGGTGTAGAGGAGTGTACATGGGTAACGATGGGAGATGCAGGGAGAGGAAGGGATATGCAGGGGGACGCTGTGTGCGCACGCACAGCAAAGCGCACAGATACTTCCTTCCCCCGCCTGTGACTCACGGCGCGCAGGCCGAGCGGGAAATGAATTTTTTTTTAAAGTTCAAATTACCGTTACACCGGCGCAGCAATAGAGGAGCTGCTGCCGGTGTGAAGTGGGGAGGAACGGTCCGATTTTTCCACGGGTTTGATTTTTTCACCTCACACCGGCCCCAAAAAAAAACGTGACGGCAGCTGACTTTTGCATGGGTTTGAAAAATCCACCTCACACCGGCCCTGAATATATCTTAATTTTAAATGGGGGGGGGGGCACAAGGGGGGGCACAGCCTGATCTAGGGGGGCTATGGCCCCCTCTGGTCCCCCCCCTAGCGCTGCCACTGTCTGTCACCCTTGAATCGAAGTTCCCATTACCTGTGTATGCTCTAGTTGTTATTTATACACTTGTTCTTTACTTATTTTATGTAGACGATCATACGCATGCACTCAAGTATGTTTGTATATTTTTTGGAAAACTTTTAATAAATTTCTACTTTGAAAAAATAAATAAATAAATAAAGAGATACAAGTGACCCCCCGACCTATGATGGCCCCGACATACGATCATTTCAACATGCGATGGACTCTCAGAGGCAGCATCAACATACGATGCTTTTGTATGTCGGGGCCATCGCATAAACGGCTATCCTGCAGCGCAGACTGCGTCAGCTGACACCGGATAGCCGTTTACGGTGCCCCGTGTGCTCCGGTGATTGTCTCTTACCTGTCCTCGCGGCTCTGGCGCGTCCTCTTCGGGATCCTCTGCATCGTCGGCGCTCTCCATCGTCGTCATCACGTTGCTGCGCACGCCGTCCCATCATCCAATAGGAGCGGCGTGCATAACGACGTGATGACAGCGACAGACAGAGAAGATGCCGGGGAAGAAGAGGCCTTGCCAGAGCGTCGGGTCGCGGCGACAGTGATGGAAGGCGACATCCAGGGCAGCGGTGACTGTCCGGAGCGGGACAGGTGAGTACAACTTCCTCTACCAGTGGTTTTCAACCTGCGGACCTCCAGATGTTGCAAAACTACAACTCCCAGCATGCCCGGACAGCCAACGGCTGTCCGGGCATGCTGGGTGTTGTAGTTTTGCAACATCTGGAGGTCCGCAGGTTGTAGACCACTGTCCTATACTTTACATTGCACGGATCCCTCAACATATGATGGTTTCAACAAACGATGGTCCATTTGGAACGGAATACCATCGCATGTTGAGGGACCACTGTACACACCGACCAGCCATAACATTAAAACCTACTAGACAGTTAAGCAGTACCATACACAACAAGCAGCTGAGTCCAGTGTGATCTGACGCCTGTCAATCATAGCCAGCAGGAAGTTTTTCAGCAGTTTGCTCTACAGCAGCTCTTCTGTAGAATCGGACCAGATGGGCCTTCACCCCCACACATCAATAAGCCTTGGGCCCCCATGACTCTATCCCCGGTCTCTCATCGTCCTTTCTTGGACAATTTTGGTCGATACTAACCACTACATACCAGGACCACCCCACAAGACTGGAGATCTTGTGATCTGGAGATGCTTGGATCCAGTCGTCTACACTTCACTATTCGGCCCTGGTCATAGGCGCTCAGATCCGTACATCTGCCAGTCCATGTGCTGGTGTCAATGCCGAAGGCGGCCTGGATCCCTGTACTGAGCCATACAACAGAGTTTAAGCATGCTTTAATACTTGCCATATCTGCTCTGGACTTAAAGTGGTACTCCACCCCTAGACATCTTATCCCTTATCAAAAAATGATATAAGGCACGGATAGCAAAGCAGTTAGCACAGAGAGAATGCTAAGCAGTAACAGCTTGGGCAAACCCAGAATGGAGGACCATGGCTGAACTTTTTCACAGCAATATTGATAAAAAAATTTAATTAGTTTTAGTTGTTGGATGAGTAATATACAGAGGGTGAAATTTGTATTGTGTAGTGGCTCTGTTGCACCCCTGTACCCTAGCTGCCCTGGACTGTTGAGACCCAATTAGCTCCTAGCAGGCTATAACTACCCCTCCCCCTTATTACAATAATTAATTAAATAATAACTGACACAACAACAATTCAACTTTTTCTTGGGTGGGGATCGGCCACAGCTTTATTTATAAAATTACTTATATAAATAACAATTTAACTGTAACAAAGATATCGATTGGCTTCTTGCCAACCCGAGAGGTGCTGTCCTGTGTGGAGGTCTACCCCGGGTTGACCCCGCTTTCACCGTCTTCTTACCGCCAAGCTGTGACTTACAATAAACAGAGATACAAAAAAGGGAGGGAGGGTGGGCAAAATTCCAGGTCCTGGGCAGATTGAGGGGGGAAGGGAGGCACCACAGCTATAAATACCCAGGGGAGGGCCCCTGAAAGCCCGGGAAACTATTAAACACCTGATTGGTGCACTCCTTCCCCCCCACCCATGGGACATACCACTATAGTTACCAGCAAGTTTTACAGGCGGGGGAGGGGGCTAAAAACCTTGCCTGTATATTTCTTAACCCCTTAACTGCTCACCAGTCAGGGGGCAAGCTAGTTATGCACAGCTTGCCCCTCCATCCGGCAGACTCCATCCTTTTACCCCTGGGCCCTCCCTTACCTATGTCTTGTATATATTACCACCAGTGCCTATGATGTTGTCATGTGATTGTATCCAGGGAAGGTACCAGTGACCATGTGACCTACAGGGTGACCTATGGGACCCCTCCTAGTCTCCCCCATATAAGCCCTGGGTGGAGTTAGCTCAGTTTCTTGTGCTCTTCCAAGGTCAAGTCCTGTAAGAGTGCGACTGGAGTCCAGAGGAGGCCTAGCGTCTACCACACAGCCACGGATCCACAAGTCCACTACCCCCCAGGTCCAAGTCAAAACCTGATAAGCTACAAACGGGGTATAGTCAGTCTCAGTCAAGTCAGTCCAAGTCAATCTGACTTAAGTCAGCGTGGCCTGCATCAAATTGTCCAAGTCCACAATAAGTCCCAGCAAGCCCTGTGGTCTCTGAAGTCACTGGTCACTTCTTTGGGTCTAGCCAAGCTGTATAGACTGTTACATCTGTCTGACTCAGTAGAGCTGCCGTTGTTCCATAACTTGGCGTCGGAGACTTTATTTGCCCCCGTGCCTAGACCAGAATCCAGTGGTATTCCTTCGGGTGGTATAAAGGATAAACCACGCCCTGGCATCACGAACACAAGGGGTTAATGCCATTTGCCCCTAGTGTAATTCCATCTGCCCTAATCACACCCTCACCACAACTTAATACGTCACAATTTTTCTCATTAACTATTGTTTCTTTGAGACAACAGTCCCTGCTAATTCCAGGTCTTTTTGAAGCCTCCACAAGTGTCCTCGGCTCTTGGACAAATTTTCAAAAATCTTGTGAGGAGCACCAGGTCAAGGCAACTTTATGGTGAAATGATTGTCTTTCCACTTCTGTATTATGGCCCCAACAGTTCTCACTGGAACATTCAGAAGCTTAGAAATGCCTGTAACCAATGCCATTGTTATGTTTTGCTACAATTAGGTTGGAAAGGTCTTGAGACGGCTCTTTGCTTTTACCCGTCAAAATGAACCGGCTGATGACAATTTGCACTGACAATGGGGCTGGATTGCTTTTTAATAACTGATAGATTTCAGCTGTTGTCCTGGCTTTCTGGGCCTATTTGTACCTCCCTTTTTTCATGTGTTCGATACTTTTTCCCTGTGTCATTTCACCTTATTACACAAAACTTCATTTCTGAGCTCATTTGCTTTGGTTTTGTGGTGAGAGTGTGATGAGGGCAGATGGAATTACCCTAAGGGCAGACGGCATTAACCCCTTGGGTTCGTGACGCCAGGGCGTGGTTTATCCTTTACACCACCTGAAGGAATACCACTGGATCCTGGGCCAGGCATGGGGGCAAATAATTACTCCAACACCAAGTTACGGAACAACAGCAGCTTTACTTTACAGGTGTAACAGTCTATACAGCTTGGCTAGACCCATGGAGGTGACCAGTGATTTCAGAGACCTTAGGGCTTGCTGGGACTTATAGTGGACTTGGACAATTTGGATGCAGGCCACGCTGACTTGAGACAGGATGACTTGGACTGACTTGACTATGACAGACTATGACTGACTTCACCCCTTCTGTAGCTTACCAGGCTTTGACTTGACCTGTGGGGCAATGGACTTGAGAATCCGTGGCTGCGTGGTAGACTTTAGGCCTCCTCTGGACTCCAGACTCACTCCTTGGACTTGACCTCATTGCAACTCAGCAAAGTCTAAGAGAGAGACCAGAGGCTCCACCCAGGGCTTATATGGGGGAGACTCTGGAGGGGTCCCATAGGTCACCCTTAGGTCACATGGTCACTGATACCTCACGGGGTTACAATCACATGACAACAGGATAATCACATGTCAACTGTTCTTAAAGCTATATAACACATTTTATATACAATACACAGCATAACATAGGCATAGAAGTACAGGAACAAGGGGAACAGGTGACACTGTATGGAGTCTGCCTGACAGGACAGCAAGGGTTCAGGGGTACAACTTCTGTACTGGGCCACCACAGTTTCTTTGTATGTATGGATTACTTGGGTTGTTATCAACATCTGGTGAACATTTCAAATGTCAATAGCACTGTTGGAAAAATACTTAGTGAGAAAAACAGTGAAGTGTTCAATACTTATTTCACCAGCTCTAATCCATAAAGAAAAGTGTAAACATAAAAGTATTTATTATTTATAACAAGATGGTTCACTGTGGGATTTAAAGGGGTACTCCGGTGGAAAACGTTATTTTTATTTTACTTTTTTTTTTTTTTTTTTTTTTTAAATCAACTGGTGCCTGAAAGTTAAACAAATTTGTAAATTACTTCTATTAAAAAAAATCTTAATCCTTCCAGTACTTATTAGAGGCTGTATACTACAGAGGAAATTCTTTTCTTTTTGGATTTCTTTTCTGTCATGACCACAGTGCTCTCTGCTGACACCTCTGTCCATGTCAGGAACTGTCCAGAGCAGGAGTAAATCCCCATAGCAAACATATGCTGCTCTGGACAGTTCCTAAAATGGACAGAGGTGTCAGCAGAGAGCACTGTGGTCAGACAGAAAAGAAATTCAAAAAGAAAATAACTTCCTCTGGAGCATATAGCAGCTGATAAGTACTGGAAGGATTAAGATTTTTTAATAGAAGTGATTTACAAGACTGTTGAGACCCAATTAGCTCCTAGCAGGCTATAACTACCCCTCCCCCTTACTACAATAATTAATTAAATAATAACTGACACAACAACAATTTAACTTTTCCGTGGGTGGGGATCGGCCACAGCTTTATTTATAAAATTACTTATATAAATAACAATTTAACTGTAACAAAGACACCGATTGGCTTCTTACCAACCCGAGAGGTGCTGCCACACCGTCCTGTGTGGAGGTCTACCCCGGGTTGACCCCGCTTTCACCGTCTTCTTACCGCCACGGAGGAGCCCAGTTAGCCCTACACTGGGCTCCGACCCCCACCCAAGAGATACTGGATAGCCAACACCTGGGGCCACTTCAGCCCCCCGGACACACCCAACACATTTCCTCTCCAGGAAATCCGCTCAACACTTTTCCTCTCCAGGAAATCCGCTCAACACATTTCCTCTCCAGGAAATCAGAGGTACCTGCCGCCAGGACCATTTTTTTTTTTTTTTTTTTTCTTTTATTAAATAACTCGTGTGAACTCCACTCTCAGACTCGCCCCTACAGCGAAGAGTGCCGCAGCACTCGTACCACCTTCTGGAAAGCCGCTCTCAAAACAAAAACACATATGGGAAAAATCAAACTGGGCAAAAATAGCAACACAACATGCAGATCACCCGCGCCCCATGCACAGCGCTACCCTCTCCGGAAACCCAGCCACCTCCGCCGGCCCCGATACAAAAAGAGAGCAAATCCCGAACTCACAAAAACCCCATCCTATCAAAGAAAAGCCAAAACCCAAAACAGACAAAAAACTTGGAACTGAATAATCGGGGGCGGGGAGCAAAAGAAAAACGGGGAGGGGCCCCACCACCGCCCAGGCAACAATAGGAGGACAATGGAAAAAAACAGTCATCCGCGGACCCTCATGCAGCACAAGCTGCGTGACCCCGATCGCCTAAGCAGTCTCGGACCGACGGGCCTTTTTTAAAATTTATTTAATTTATTTATTTTTTACTTTTTCCGTGAAACCACAAGATAGGTGCCCAAAAACACAGACACCCAAGTCCCATGGAAGGGGACGAGGAGAAAGGAAGTGCCCCATCCACATAGCCCCGAAAAAAGCTAACGCAAAACCTCGGATCAGAGAAAATGACGCAAAAGCGACAACCAAAAAACCCGACCCGCAGCCGCCGCCAAGCGACCCAAAAAACTGATAGGAAAAACCGGTCGCCGACAGCAAGGCCACCCACTCACGGGCCCAGCCCCTAGGTATACACCAACCGCAAAACAGAAAAGAAAACACCCCCGCCATGTGCCATGCGGCAACCGCACCCCACTGGATCGCAGCACAGCGGGAAAGCCACCCAATTTTTTTTTATTTTTATTTATTTATTTTTTTATTAGCAGGTGATTCACATGAACAGGTGAAGATACCCAGCGTCACATACTAAGAATGTTATTTGGATTCACGGAGAACACAGTCCAAATCTCGAACCTCCTTAGAGAGGTGACACAGCAGTTAACGTCCGTTAACACAACCTATTAAAACGAAATAGGAAATCAAACATCAGAGCCTCGTAAGGTTACCACAAGGGGCATTCCAGGTAAGAAAAACAAATCCCCTATCCACAGACCATTGGGAACCTCCGGGACCCTCCTCGGCTGTAGACATCCCGGCCTCCACACCAACACCAACCACTCGCAAGCGCCTTACCGTGAGTCGCAGGACCCACCAAAGCGGACCAAGAAATACACCACTCTGCACAATGACACATGGGCCAGCCACACAAGCAAACCTTCCAACTCCACCCAAGGGAGCAACCTCCGGAACCACTGCCAGAGAAAACGGGACAAAGCATCAACACCCAGTACCGACCCCAAGGAGCATAGCCCCAAAATAACTCGTAACTCCAAACAGCGAAGAACTGGGTGCAACAAACCGAGCACAGGAAGAAAGCCGAAAAAGAGATAATAGCAGAGACAACGCCCCGAATGTCAGACCGACAACACACCACGATCACTCAAATCACACCCTAGAAAAGAAGAAAAGTATCACCAAATTAGAGCGCAACCAAGCGCAAAAGAGTCCTCTTGAGTCTGGCGCCTTAGACCGCTCGGCCATGTTTTAGAGGCCACGCCAACCCACACAGTACCGTTACAATTCTAGAACATGAGCTGCCGAAGCAAGCACCCAAAGTCCCCACAACCAATACCAAGGGAAAAACGCATACAAAACCCAAGCATGGCAGAAACCCCCCGACTACTAAGACCCAGGGGTAAACCACCCCGCAGCACCACTGGGAAAACCAAACACCACACCAACAACCAACCAAACCAGCCACATCTGAGAACAGAGCAAGCTCCCCGTGAGCCGCAACCGGGGACTGAAAGCAGGCCTGTCCACTGCACAACTCACGAAAAACCCCAAGCAACCGAAACGTCAGCCCTTAGCGCACCCGGGGCACATATGCAGGGGCACAGACACCACACACCCTCGGCAGCCAGAGACAACCTGGAGGAAAAAACTCCACCCAGAACCATAGTCCCCGTGTAACATTCAGTAAATTAGCAAGGACCGGAACCAGGGCACCTACAAGCCCAGAGGAAACCAAAAACAGAGAATTTATTTTTTTATTTTTTATATTTTATTTTTATTTTTTTTATTAATTTTGTTATTTTTTTAAACTTTTGAACGCAATCACTCCCTAACCACAGGAAAGCAGCAGACCAACACCAACGCGGCATGCGGAAGCCATGCTAATCTTTACTGTATCGTTCCAATTATAACATACGTGCTGCCGAAGCGAGCACAAAATATGGAACACTTCACAAAGTTGCATGTCAGCCTTGCAGCAATAAACCACACCCCAACAAGCGTGGAGCACTGGAGAATCACCCTCCGGAATACCACCACGAAAAGAACTCACAAGGGTGGACAAACGGCTACTCAAGCGAAACCTATCCACTGAAGACTCAAGCAAAATCTACCCACCGCCACATCAGCTAAAGCACCCAGCACAACATACAGGAGTCGCAGCGGAGAGAGACTACAACCAAGATGGAGAGATAAACCAAACAAAGGGGGAGAAAACCAAAAGAAACAAAACCGTAACTTGGTGGCAACCATTGATCCAGGATAAGGAACAAGCCTCGGGAGCGAAGTCCGCCAAACCCCGGCCACCCAGAGTTTAAGGCCAAAAGACCACTCACCCAAGTGCACACCGCGCAAGATGAAACCCTACCAAAGCACCCCATCAAGAAGAGACTTACCCAACTCACCACCAGAGACCAAAACAGACATACATCCATATCCGAGACCCAAACACAACAAACGCACGGGAACAAAAGGACGAACACTAAACAGAACGTCCGCAGGCATGGGACAAGGCACGCTGGAGACCGCCGGGTAGCAGGCACTCGGCCGCCGCCCGAAACGGTGCTGGAAACCATGCCGGGAAACCAACAGTAGAGGACTCCGAGGCACTGTATGAGGCAGAGGAGGATGAGGGAGAACCACTGCGGGAAGAACCGAAACACCTACTCCCTGCAGGTTAGCAGAAGGTCCAAAAATAAATAAAAAATAATAAATAAATAAATAAAAACGCCGCCTCCCAGGGCCAGAGCGAGAGCGGCGACGAATAAGTCTATGCTCCCATCCGGCCCCAGAGGGGGAAGAGCAACATGAAATCAGGGGAGCACTCCCTACCCCTCCACGGGGGGCACTGGAGAGGCAGGAGGAAGAAGGACAGCAGCGGCAGCAGGGGGGGGGGAAGGGGGGGGTTGGGAACTTGGGACGGGGAGGTAATGGGGAGGCGGGGGGGGGGGCGTGGCTGCAAGGATATGGGGAGCACTAGAAAAGCAGAGGGAGATAAGGGGGGGGGGCGCTAGTGTGGTGGGGGTAAGGAGCTGGGTAAATGAGTGGGGACGATATGAGGGCTCATACAGTTTGCGCCGTGATCTGAAGTCGTACGTGGTACCAGCGTCATTTTGATCAGATGATGAGATCACTGTTTATACATATTTACAGTACAAAAAGCGATCAAAAACACGCTAATTAGGACTGTGAAATATGTTTATTCAATTATTTATATTTGTAGCTATTTATGTATCGTAATTATTTAATAATTTATTATTTTTTTAATTATTTTTATTAAATTATTTTTTTTTTATGTATTAAATTATCTATTTTATTTTTTTTTATTTTTTTTATTTTTTTATTTGTTTTTTTATTTTTATAAATTTATTTATGAATTTTTTTTTTTTTTTTTTTTTTTTTGCACATACGCCATAGACGGAGCGCTTCAATCGATGATATATTGTTATATTTCGGTCATGTACGCACGTGGCGATACCAAATATGTGTGTGTTTGTTACAATATACAGTACTTAATTTATGTGCACACACACACATATACACATATACATATATACACATATACACATATACACACATACATATACACATATACACACATACATATATACACACATATACATACAAACTTTTATTGAAAGGGTTAAACTTAACTGTTGAATTTTTTTTTTTTTTTTTTTTTTTTTTTTTTTTGCACTGACATAGCTCCCACAGGGAGCTATGTCACTGCACTCACTGAACCTGACACTGATCACTTGCCATGTATGAACATGGCAACGATCAGTGCTAACAACGATCGACTGCTCAAGCCTGAATTTCAGGCTTGTAGCAATCAATCACGAGCGGACGCGCAGGAGGCAGGTGAGTGGCCCTCCTGCTGCGTCCCAGCTGATCGGGACATCGCGATTTTATCGCGATGGTCCCGATCAGCCCGACTGAGCAGCCGGGATGCTTGCAATCGCCACGTCTAAAGATGCAATGCCGGACATCTGCCCGATCGGCGATGTCCGGCATAGCATGAGTCCTGGTTGCTAATAGCAACCGGGACTCACGGCTATGATGCGCGCTCGCCTTGTGAGCATTACAGCTGGGGACGCGCAAATGGACGTTAATAAACGTCCATTTGCGCAGGAAAAAAGGGGGGGTTAAGCCAGCAGCAGCCACCCAGGGGCCGCCACCTCCAGAGACGGAGGGGACAACAGGGGGGGGGGACAACAGGGGGGGACCAGAAAGAAACCAGAGCATGCTCATAAGGAGCATGCCTGGGAAGAGGGATGAAGGTACAGGCAGGGGAGAGGGCTCGGGGCAGGGAAGAGGGCAAAAAGAGCGGGTGGGACAGGCCGCACAGGGACTACAGGGGAAAGGAGAGCGGGACTGTGAGAGGTCCGCCAGCCTCCCGAACCCAACACCTGCGCAACAGGAGGGGAGGCCAGCTCAGCCACAAGGGAGCATGCCAGCCCTCACCCTCCTGCTCCATCCAGGCCATAAATAAGGGGCAGTAACATACCAACCAGCAGACAAAACTCCGGGTCCTGGGCAGATTGAGGGGGGAAGGGAGGCACCACAGCTATAAATACCCAGGGGAGGGCCCCTGAAAGCCCGGGAAACTATTGAACCCCTGATTGGTGCACTCCTTCCCCCCACCCATGGGACATACCACTATAGCCACTGGCAAGTTTTACAGGTGGGGGAGGGGGCTAAAACATTGCCTGTATATTTCTTAACCCCTTACTGCTCACCAGTCAGGGGGCAAGCTAGTTATGCACAGCTTGCCCCACCAATCTGTTTAACTTTCTGGCACCAGTTGATAAAAAAAATAAAAAAAAGTTTTCCACCGGAGTACCCCTTTAGTATGCTTAACCAGAGTATAGGTAAACCTATAAGAAATCGTTTTTATTCGCAAATCTCTAATACAATAATCACTAAATAAGGTATAGCCCTTGATAAAATGACATATGAATAAATACATAAAAGATAGAATAAATGATGGAATAAATAAGTTGAAATAATAACAGCATCCGCCACTAGATGTCACTAGTAGCATAAAAGCAAATATCGAGCTGGAATAGAAGTAGATACAGTATACGAAGTTTTTTTATTTGGCACCAGAATACCTTTACTGAACGCCTGTTCTCTCCGGTCTCAGCCCCACAGAACTGTGCATTAAAAGGGGTACACTGCCCTTATACAGTGACCCCCCCGACCTACGATGGCCCCGACATACGATCATTTCAGCATACGATCACTCTCAGAGGCAGCATCAACATACGATGCTTTTGTATGTCGGGACCATCGCATAAACGGCTATCCGGCAGCGCAGACTGCTTCAGCTGCCCCCGGATAGCCGTTTACGGTGCCCCGTGTGGTCCGCTGACGATCACTTACCTGTCCTTGGGGCTCCGGCGCGTCCTCTTCGGGATCCCCTCCATTGTCGGTGCTCTTCATCGTCGTCATCACGTCGCTGCGCACGCTGTCCGGTCATTCAATAGGAGCGGTGTGCTTAGCGACGTGATGGCGGCGACGGAGAGCGTGGATGCCGGGGAAGCAGAGGCCTTGGTGGAGCAGCGGGGACACCCCGGGGACGCGGCGACAGCGATGGAAGGCGACATCCAGGGCAGCGGTGACGAGCGGCGACGGTCCGGAGCGGCGGGGACACGTGAGTATAACCAATACCAGTGGTCTTCAACCTGCGGACCTCCAGATGTTGCAAAACTACAACTCCCAGCATGCCCAGACAGCTATTGGCTGTCCGGGCATGCTGGGTGTTGTAGTTTTGCAACATTTGGAGGTCCGCAGGTTGTAGACCACTGTCCTATAGTTTACATTGCACGGATCCCTCAACATACGATGGTTTCAACAAACGATGGTCCATTTGGAACGGATTATCATCATATGTTGAGTGACCACTGTACTGTACATGTTATCCCCCATCCCCATGGCTGGACCTACTATGATCTCTGGGCCTGCGCTGCGCCGTTACGGTCACAGAAACCTGGGGCTTCCATGATTGTGACTTCACGCCCCCTCTATTCATGTCTATGGGAGGGGGCGTGACTGCTAGTACACAGCCATCACGCCTCTTCCCAGAGATATGAAAGGAGGGGGAGTGGCGGCTGTGTTCACCAGTCATCCGGCACTGCACATAGTCTCGTCCGTGCATTGGAGATCCGCGGCCGGACCCCAGCAATCAGACATGTTATTCCTTATCCTTTGGATACGGGATAACATGTCTAGCAGCGGAGTACCGCTTTAAGAGATGGAGCTTACAGCTCTGTATCCGCAGCACTCGTCTCCAGCGCAAGACCCAGCACCATAGAATCTCATTACACTGGGTCTGCAGCGCTGGAGACGGGTGATGTAAATCTCCTAATACACAGCTATATGCGGCGGGGAGCTAAGGGAACAGGCGCTCGGTAATGGTCTTTCAGCATGAAATTCATGATGCTGCCTCCAGCCACAAGAATGACTGACAGAACAAGGAGCCAATGACGTTTAACTGTAAGGAGAATGGATAGATAAAAATAGGGAATTGTGTAGAGCGCTTCTGCTGGCAGGGAACGGACTCAAGACGCCACGGTTAACACAGGACAATTTGTTGAGATTTTTTCGGACAACGCGTTTCGGCACTCACATGCGCCTTCATCAGGTCCACAAACATATAAATTAGATGCATCCTGCAGTGCTTCCTGTGCATGAGGGGCTTATACTAGCGTTTAACTGTAAGTGCGTCTTTAGGATGCATTAACAGTTGAAGGGGTTGAAAAACACAAACTGGATCACATATAAGTAGGCCTATCCAAAGCCAAGCATAGACAATACCTCAAGGCATAAAAAGTCAAAGAAAATTCCCAAAATAAAGTGCCGGAAAATATAAGTTTTAATGATATGTAGGTAAAATACACCCAAAATTACAAAAATTGTGTAAAACCCACAACGTAAAACAATAATTGAACCTTTGGTTAGTTCATACAGGATATGCAAAGTTGTACCATAATTGCATACTGCAGTGTTTCCCAACCAAGGTGCCTCCAGCTGTTGCAAAACTATAACTCCCAGCATGCCCAGACAGTCTTCTTTTTGCAACAGCTGGAGGTTGGGAAACGCTGACATATACTGTATATCAACCTGGACGTCCCTTTAGTTAAACACACACAGGACTGTAAACACCTCCCAACGCATTTCTGTTGCTAATTTTCCTGAGCGCTTTCTCCCCTGAAGACGATGCTCACATTAGCAACAGAAACACGTTGGGAGGTGTTTACAGTTCTGTGTATTTAACTAAAGGGACAGTGCTGCAGCACATTGGCATATCTAGGTTGGTATGTGCATTTATGGTATAATTACAAACATCTTCTATGAACCAATCGGAGGTTTGAATATTATTTTACTTCAATTGTTTGTCATTTTGAGTGTATTAGTTATATTTTAAGGTATATGTTTATGGGAATTTTCTTTTGAGGTAAAGGGGTACTCCGAAGGAAAAAAACATTTTTTTCAAATCAACCAGTGCCAGAAAGTTCTCCAGATTTCTAAGTTATTTCTATATAAAGAACTGTCAATAGCAGGAGTGGTTCTCTATGTTCTGGACATTTCCTGACACGGACAGAGGTGTCAGCAGAGAGCACTCACTGGGGTCATACTAGAAAGAACTACACAACGTCCTCTGGAGCATACAGCACCTGCTAAGTACTGGAAGGATTAAGATTTTTATATAGAAGTAATTTACAAATCTGTGTAATTTTTTGGAAACAATTGATTTGACAACATTTTCTTTCCTCCGGAGTACCCCTTTAAAAAGGTTTTCCAATGGAAAACAACTTCCACAAGAAAGAGGATAAGTGTCTGATCGTTGAGGTCCAACTGCTGAGAGCCCTGGAATCTCCAGAGTGGGGCCCGGCTTCCCGTACATCCTGGAGCTGCAGATTCCACATCATCCATCCATTTGTATTGAAGCACCAGAGCACTTGTACAGCAATCAGGTATCTCTGGCGCTCTCAGAGAAATGAATGGATGACGTGGTGTCTGCAGCTCCTGGTCACTCGGAGAGTTGGGACCCCGTTCTGGATGGGGGATACAATGTTTTTGGACAACCCCTACTAAAGGTCCAAGTGAAGCACCCAGAGCCAAGTGGAGTTGGAGGCCTCAGAACTTGGCAGGTTTGCCAGATGCTGTCCCCCTGACCCTGCTCTTTAGTATGGCCCATGCTACTCTCATTGTTAGTATATAGAGGACACATGGCTGTGTGCTTGATTTTTTATGCATCTGTGTTCAATAAGCGTGGCACAAACCAAATCACAATAATGTGAAGGGGGGGGGGGGTGTGCAATGATTTTAAAACAGTGTTGCAAAATGACAACTCCCAGCAGGCCCAGGGAGCCATCCAGGCATGCTATGAGTTGTAGTTCTGGAACAGCTGGAGGCACAATAACAACATTTTTTTCATCTATTGTTATTACATTGACATTTATGGGACCACAGATGGAGAAAATAGTAAAAAATTGTAAGAAAAAAAAACAAAAAAACTTTTGTCTTCTGTGACATCCATTGCTGCAATGTATTGTAACATCATTGTAAAAAAAAATAAAAGGGTGGTGTGCACATACTTTTAGCCATATACAATGGTGTATATCACACTAAACACAGTATAATCTACAATTATAAAACTTTCCCTCACAATCCCCCTCGTTCTGACCTTGGGTACGCCATATACAGCAGATTAGGTGACGGCTATCACCACCTTGTGTCTGTGATCTCCAACAGAAGTATCAGACATGTGTCGTCTTGTCATTCGCCAGATACTTTATGTGACCTTTTGTATCGTCTTTCAGATCTTCTCGAGATATTGTATACTGTCACCGGACAATAACATTAGTATCTTACAGATAATCCTCCCGTTATGGGTCCATTGTCACCAAAAATCCCACTGCGACTGAATAACGTCAGAGTCATCCCAATCATGTCGCTCTCAAACTGTTGTAGAACTACAACCCCCAGGATGCCCTGACAGCTGGCAGGTTGGAAAACATTGATTTTAAAGCAGTGTTTCCTAACCAGGGTGACTCCAGCTGTTGCAAAACCACAACTTCCCAGCATGCCCTGGCAGCCGACAAGTTGGGGAGCAATGATTTTAAAACAGTGTGTTTCCCAACCAGTGTTGCAAAACTACAACTCCCAGCATGCCTGGACAGCCGTCCAGGCATGCAATGAGTTGTAATTTTGTAACAGCTGGAGGCACAAGAACATTTTTTTTTTCATCTTTTGTTATTACACTGACATTTATGGGACCACAGATGTAAAAAACTAAAATTGTAAAAAAATTTTTACTTTTGTCATCCGTGACATCCATTGCTACAGTGTATTGTAACATCAATATTAAATAAAAATAAATAAATAAATAAAAATTAATGGGATGGTTTAAGGTGACAGTATTGCTGTGTTTCCCAACCAGTGTGTCTTCAGCTGTTGCAAAAACTACAACTCCCAGCATGCCCGGACAGCCAAAGGCTGTCCGGGCATGCTGTGAGTTGTAGTTTTGCAACAGCTGGAGGTGCACTGGTTGGTAATGATGCACTGTATAGAATGATTTCCAGTCACACATAAATAACCTTGGTCATCACCACTGATGATTATCATCATCATTAACATTATTATTATATTTATTATGTTATTATTAACATTATTATTATTACTATTACTAACATTATTGTTATTAGTAACATTATTATTATGATTATTATTAACATGATTATCATTATTAGTATTATTTACATTAATATTATATTAACATTAATATTATTTAAATTCTAATTATTATTGTTATTAACATTATTATTTACATTATTATTATTTACATTATTATTTTCATTTTTATTATTATTATTAATAATAATTGCATTATTATTATGAATATTATCATTATTATTATTATTATTATTATTATTAACATTATTATTATTAACATTATTAACATTGTTATTAACATTATTATTATGATTATTACTAACATTATTATCATTATTATTATTATTTACATTAATATTATATTAACATTAATATTATTCACATTATAATTATTATTATTGTTATTAACATTATTATTTACAATATTATTTTCATTTTTATTATTATTATTATTATTAATGACATTATTATTATTAATATTGTCATTATTATTGTTATTGTTATTATTAACATTATTAACATTGTTACTATTAACATTATTACTAACATTATTATCATTATTATTATTTACATTATTATATTAATATTATTATTTACATTATAATTATTGCTATTAACATTATTTACATTATTATTATTTACATTATTATTTTCATTTTAATGATTATTATTATTATTAATGACATTATTATTATTATTGTTATTATTAACATTGTTATTATTATGATCATTAATAACATTATTATCATTATTATTATTATTTACATTAATATTATATTAACATTAATATTGTTTACATTATAATTTTTGTTATTAACATTATTATTCACATTTTTATTATTATTAGTATTATTATTATTATTAATAATGAGATTAATATTATCATTACTATTATTGTTGTTATAATTAACATTATTATTAACATTATTAACATTGTTATTATTAACATTATTATTATGATTATTACTAACATTATTATCATTATTATTATTTACATTAATATTATATTAACATTAATATTATTATTTACATTATTATTATTTACATTAATATTATATTAACATTAATATTATTATTTACATTATTATTATTTACATTATTATTATTATTATTAAAAGGTTTATTATTAATAATATTATTATTATTGTTGTCGTTATTTAACATTATTATTGTTATTATTATTATCAAAGGACGCCAATAGTTGTGACCAGGTCCCGAGTTCCCAGTCAATGAGAATATTACTGCAGTTTAAAGCATTTTGTAATCATAGTCAATGACACCTATTACTGCCCCCTATTGGCCAACATGTGGACAGCATGAGATATTATACAGCCCCCTCTGAATAAAACTGTGTGACCTGAAATCCCCCTTATTTATATGTCCTTGTTTTTCATCACATCTATGAAAGTAAGAAGTAATAACGCCGTGTACTGAATGTTAGAATGTATCCTGTGATAAATAATACCGCAGTGTAACTATACCACCTCCATCTATCTGTCCACAACCCACAGTGATGATTGTTAGCTGGTAATGTTCTCCCTGTCACCGGACAGACAGCACTGTGTCTGATATAGAACTAAATGTATCCACAGATATATAGAGACTTCATAAAGGCCACGCACCCCTTCAGAACCATCATTGTTATATATTATTAGTAGTTATATTCTTGTATATAGGGGGCAGTATTATAGTAGTTATATTCTTGTATATAGGAGACAGTATTATAGTAGTTATATTCTTGTATATAGGAGCAGTATTATAGTAGTTATATTCTTGTATATAGGAGACAGTATTATAGTAGTTATATTCTTGTATATAGGAGCAGTATTATAGTAGTTATATTCTTGTATATAGGAGCAGTATTATAGTAGTTATATTCTTGGATATAGGAGCAGTATTATAGTAGTTATATTCTTGTATATAGGAGCAGTATTATAGTAGTTATATTCTTGTATATAGGAGCAGTATTATAGTAGTTATATTCTTGTATATAGGAGGCAGTATCATAGTAGTTATATTCTTGTATATAGGAGACAGTATTATAGTAGTTATATTCTTGTATATAGGAGCAGTATTAAAGTAGTTATATTCTTGTATATAGGAGCAGTATTATAGTAGTTATATTCTTGTATATAGGAGCAGTATTATAGTAGTTATATTCTTGTATATAGGAGCAGTATTATAGTAGTTATATTCTTGTATATAGGAGCAGTATTATAGTAGTTATATTCTTGGATATAGGAGCAGTATTATAGTAGTTATATTCTTGTATATAGGAGCAGTATTATAGTAGTTATATTCTTGTATATAGGAGCAGTATTATAGTAGTTATATTCTTATATATAGGGGCAGTATTATAGTAGTTATATTCTTGTATATAGGAGCAGTATTATAGTAGTTATATTCTTGTATATAGGAGCAGTATTATAGTAGTTATATTCTTGTATATAGGAGCAGTATTATAGTAGTTATATTCTTGTATATAGGAGCAGTATTATAGTAGTTATATTCTTGTATATAGGGGCAGTATTATAGTAGTTATATTCTTGTATATAGGAGGCAGTGATATAGTAGTAATATTCTTGTATATAGGGAGCAGTATTATTGTAGTTATATTCTCGTATATAGGAGCAGTATTATAGTAGTTATATTCTTGTATATAGGAGCAGTATAATAGTAATTATATTCTTCTATATAGGAGGCAGTATTATAGTAGTTATATTCTTGTATATAGGAGCAGTATTATAGTAGATATATTCTTGTATATAGGGGGCAGTATTGTAGTAGTTATATTTTATTCTTGTATATAGGAACAGTATTATAGTAGTTATATTCTTGTATATAGGAGCAGTATTATAGTAGTTATATTCTTGTATATAGGAGCAGTATTATAGTAGTTATATTCTTGTATATAGGAGCAGTATTATAGTAGTTATATTCTTGTATATAGGGGCAGTATTATAGTAGTTATATTCTTGTATATAGGAGGCAGTATTATAGTAGTAATATTCTTGTATATAGGGATCAGTATTATTGTAGTTATATTCTCGTATATAGGAGCAGTATTATAGTAGTTATATTCTTGTATATAGGAGCAGTATAATAGTAATTATATTCTTCTATATAGGAGGCAGTATTATAGTAGTTATATTCTTGTATATAGGAGCAGTATTATAGTAGATATATTCTTGTATATAGGGGGCAGTATTGTAGTAGTTATATTCTTGTATATAGGAGCAGTATTATAGTAGTTACATTCTTGTATATAGGAGCAGTATTATAGTAGTTATATTCATGTATATAGGAGCAGTATTATAGTAGTTATATTCTTGTATATAGGAGCAGTATTATAGTAGTTATATTCTTGTATATAGGAGCAGTATTATAGTAGTTATATTCTTGAATATAGGAGCAGTATTATAGTAGTTATATTCATGTATATATAGGAGCAGTATTATAGTAGTTATATTTTTGTGTATAGGGGGCAGTATTATAGTATTTATATTCTTGTATATAAGAGCAGTATTATAGTAGTTATATTCTTGTATATAGGAGCAGTATTATAGTAGTAATATTCTTGTATATAGGGGCAGTATTATAGTAGTTATATTGTTGTATATAGGGGGCAGTATTATAGTAGTTATATTCTTGTATATAGGAGCAGTATTATAGTAGTTATATTCTTGTATATAGGAGCAGTATTATAGTAGTTACATTGTTGTATATAGGGGGCAGTATTATAGTAGTTATATTCTTGTATATAGGAGCAGTATTATAGTAGTTATATTCTTGTATATAGGAGCAGTATTATAGTAGTTACATTGTTGTATATAGGGGCAATATTATAGTAGTTATATTCTTGTATATAGGAGCAGTATTATAGTAGTTATATTCTTGTACATAGGAGCATTATTATAGTAGTTATATTCTTGTATATAGGGGGCAGTATTATAGTAGTTATATTCTTGTATATAGGAGCAGTATTATAGTAGTTATATTCTTGTATATAGGAGCAGTATCATAGTAGTTATATTCTTGTATATAGGGGCAGTATTATAGTAGTTATATTCCTGTATATAGGAGCAGTATTATAGTAGTTATATTCTTGTATATAGGAGCAGTATTATAGTAGTTATATTCTTGTATATAGGAGCAGTATTATAGTAGTTATATTCTTGTATATAGGAGCAGTATTATAGTAGTTATATTCTTGTATATAGGAGCAGTATTATAGTAGTTATATTCTTGTACATAGGAGCAGTATTATAGTAGTTATATTCTTGTATATAGGAGCAGTATTATAGTAGTTATATTCTTGTATATAGGAGCAGTATTATAGTAGTTATATTCTTGTACATAGGAGCAGTATTATAGTAGTTATATTCTTATATATAGGGGCAGTATTATAGTAGTTATATTCCTGTATATAGGAGCAGTATTATAGTAGTTATATTCTTGTACATACCCTTAATAAAACTGGATACTGATATCCCAGGGCTACAGATTAATGATTTCTGCATGTACCTCGCATAAAATCATGTACTTTGTACTGAAGTAGGAGACTCCAAGAGGACAAGCATTCAGTATTCTCTGTCCATTAGATTTTATGATATCCTATCAATATGAATAATGATAACAACATCTAGATTTCAATGACATTGAGGTTATTATTGATGAGATTATAATTAATACTTTAGTATTTTTTGTTTGTTTTGTAAATAATAAAAGTTGCATGTATTTTGGTATTACACACTTGGGGATTTTGATATAAATATTTATCAGTGGTGAAATGTGGGGACGTAAAGAGCGTATAAATCTAGATCAAGAACATACAGTGACCATATAGCGGTAGATATCAGCTCTGCACAGGGTCTGCAGACTATATAAGTGAAGTGACTACAGTTCAGCTACATCCAGTGACTCACAGGTGTCGTCTTTTCTGATGGAGTTGTTCTCTTTCCTTTCCTTCTTTATTTAGCCCAGACCGCCATGACATATTTAGCCCAGCCACGCCCCTAACCACACCCTCAGACATGCCCCCATCCACACCCTCAGACACACACCCTCATACACGCCCATAAACACATACAGCCTCCTACAGCCTCCTTCTTTAACCCCTTAAAGGGGTACTCCACTGGAAAACATCAACTGGTGCCAGAAAGTTAAACAGATTTGTAAATTACGTCTATTAAAAAATCTTAATCCTTCCAGTACTTACCAGCTGCTGTTATGATCCACAGGAAATACTTTTCTTTTTGAATTTCCTTTCTGCCTAAAATGGACAGAGGTGTCAGCAGAGAGCACTGTGGTCAGGCAGAAAGGAAATTAAAAAAGAAAAGAACTTCCTGTGGATCAGCAGCAGCTGATAAGTACTGGAAGGATTAAGATTTTTTTTTAATAGAAGTAATTTACAAATCTGTTTAACTTTCTGGCACCAGTTGATAAAAAAAAAATAATAATAATAACTCCATTGGAGTACCCCTTTAAGGACGCAGCTCATTTTCACCTTAAGGACGCAGCCCTTTTTTGCAAATCTGACCACTGTCACTTTATATATTAATAACTCAGAGATGCTTTTACTTTTCATTCTGATTTTTTCGTGACATATTCTACTTTAACCCCTTCCCGCTATTGGACGTATGCATATGTCCAGGCGAATTACACGTTCGCGCAAATGGACGTATGCATACGTCCAAGCGATCTCCTGCTCTGCCGCGGGCAGCGCACGAGATCGCGGGTGGGACTCAGCTGTCAATCACAGCCGGAGTCCCACCGCAGCTGCCGGGGCCGCGATCGCGCCGGTCCCGGCAGCATTAACCCCATAGATGCCGTGATCAGTTCTGATCACGGCATCTATGGTGTTTGCAGGGGGAGCGCTCTCCCCCTGCCCATCAACGGCGGCTCCGCGATAAAATAAGGGGGATCGAGGGTGTCCAAGACACCCTCGATCCCCCTTGAAGAGATAGGAGTGAGGTGGCAGGGTTGTCACCCCTCCTATCCCTGCTATTGATCGGTCGAGCGACCGACCAATAGCTGACTGGGGGCGGGGGTCTAAAATATTTATTTTTATTTTTTTACATATGCAAAAGTAATGAAACACCTGTGGGGTATTAAGGCTCACTTAATTCCTTGTAACGTTCCTCAAGGGGTCTAGTTTCCAAAATGGTATGCCATGTTTTTTTTTTTTTTGCTGTTTTGGCACCATAGGGGCTTCCTAAATACAACATGCCCCCAAAAAACCATTTCAGAAAAACGTACTCTCCAAAATCCCCTTGTCGCTCCTTCGCTTCTGAGCCCTCTACTGCGCCCGCCGAACATTTTACATAGACATATGAGGTATGTGCTTACTCAAGAGAAATTGGGCTACAAAATCAAGTATAAATTTTATCCTTTTACCCCTTGTAAAAATTCAAAAATTGGGTCTACAAGAACATGCAAGTGTGAAAAATGAAGATTTTGAATTTTCTCCTTCACTTTGCTGCTTTTCCTGTGAAACACCTAAAGGGTTAAAACACTTACTGAATGTCATTTTGAATACTTTGGGGGGTGCAGTTTTTGTAATGGGGTCTTTTATGGGGTATTTCTAATATGAAGACCCTTCAAATCCACTTCAAACCTGAACTGGTCCATGAAAAATAGCGAGTTTGAAAATTTTGTGAAAAATTGTAAAATTGCTGCTGAACTTTGAAGCCCTCTGATGTCTTCCAAAAGTAAAAACTTGTCAATTTTATGATGAAAATATAAAGTAGACATATTGTATATGTGAATCCAAAAAAAAAATATTTGGAATATCCATTTTCCTTACAAACAGAGAGCTTCAAAGTTAGAAAAATGCAAAATTTTCAATTTTTTCATCAAATTTTGGGATTTTTCACCAAGAAAGGATGCAAGTTACCACAAAAATGTACCACTATGTTAAAGTAGAATATGTCACGAAAAAACAATCTCGGAATCAGATTGATAACTAAAAGCATTCCAGAGTTATTAATGTTTAAAGTGACAGTGGTCAGATGTGCAAAAAAGGGCTGCGTCCTAGAGGTGAAAATGGGCTGTGTCCTTAAGGGGTTAACAGCAAGCTGCTGTGTGGGCATGCTGGAAGTTGTAGTTTTGCAAGATCTAGAGGGCCACAGTTTAGGGACCACCGCACAGTGATCTCCAGACTGTACCCCTTTAATATTACTTTTGTACTACTGTACACAACACACTACACATACACAACCATCACTCCAACCATGGTTTATGGAGAAATTCCTCTCCACTGGTCCACTCTCTTCATTTATGGAGAAATCACTCCTCTATTCTGGTGATTGGTGGGTGTCCCATCAGTCAGACCCCAATAATCACTAGTGATGAGCAGCAGGGGCCATATTCGAATTCGCAATATTTCACGAATATATGGAGGAATATTCATCCTATGTTCGCGAAATTTGCCTATTCGCTATGTTCGTTCTCTTTTTTTTTTTTTACAATGAGAAAATTCGTAAGGAAGTTCGCATAGTGCGCATGCGCAATTATATCTTTCACCTAAAATAAGGGAGGGATCAGTGTCCAGTCTGGAAGTGCCGATATTCGCATAAATATTCGCATAAACTCGCATAAAAAAAACTACGAATATTCGTCATTACGAACATACATCACTATATTCTAAGTATTTGAGAAATCGGGTGCGAAGTGCCGATATTCGGGGTAAAAATTAGCATTTCGAATATTCACGCTCAACAATACCAATCACCTTGATATCCCCTATCCTGAGAATAGGGGATTATTTAAAGGAGTAGTCCAGTGGTGATTCAGTGGTGAGCAACTTATCCCCTATCCTAAGGATAGGGGATAAGTTGCAGATCACGGGGGGTCCGACCGCTGGGGCCCCCTGCGATCTCCTGTACGGAGCCCCGACAGCCCGCGGGAAGGGGGCGTGTTGACCTCCGCACGAAGCGGCGGCCGACACGCCCCCTCAATACAACTCTATGGCAGAGCCGAAGCGCTGCCTTCGGCAATCTCCGGCTCTGCCATGGAGATGTATTGAGGGGGCGTGTCGGCCGCCGCCTCGTGCGGGGGTCGACACCCGCTATCTCGACGGAGAGCCGGGGCCCCGTACAGAGAGATCGCAGGGGGCCCCAGCGGTCGGACCCCCCGCGATCTCAAACTTATCCCCTATTCTTAGGATAGGGGATAAGTTTTTCACCACTGGACTACCCCTTTAAAGGGGTTATCCAGGGGAAAAAAAAAAACTTTTTTTATATATATATCAACTGGCTCCAGAAAGTTAAACAGATTTGTAAATTATTTCCATAAAAAAATCTTAATCCTTTCAGTACTTATGAGCTTCTAAAGTTAAGGTTGTTCTTTTCTGTCTAAGTGCTCTCTGATGACACGTGTCTCGGCAACCGCCCAGTTTAGAAGCAAATCCCCATAGCAAACCTCTTCTAAACTGGGCGGTTCCCGAGACACGTGTCATCAGAGAGCACTTAGACAGAAAAGAACAACCTTAACTTCAGAAGCTCAGAAGTACTGAAAGGATTAAGATTTTTTTTAAAAGAAGTAATTTACAAATCTGTTTAACTTTCTGGAGCCAGTTGATTATATATAACTTTTTTCCTGGATAACCCTTTTAAAATGTTGGGAAAATCTTTGGACCGAACCAATGCACAGGCACTACCTACAATAATGGACTGACCCAATGAACTGTCCCAGCTGTTCTGAATATGTTAGTAGTGTCTAGCCTGAAAGTAATTGTAACAAACTCTCAGCTGTGAAAAATCAGCTTTTATGGCATTTTTTTTAAAACAGTGGGTCTCCAGCTGTTGCAAAACTACAACTCCCAGCATGCCCGGACAGCCGTTGGCTGTCCGGGCATGCTGGGAGTTGTAGTTTTGCAACTGCTAGAGACACGCTGTTTGGGAAAATACTGTTTTATGGTCTTCCCATGATAACTTTATGCCTCCTATAAAATACATTGTGACAGGCGTAGCCGGACGTCCGAACTGATACAGTCATGTGACCTGCATCCTACATAAACATTAAGTGGAAAATCCATTGTTCCAGGAGTGCGGTGTTGACACGACGCCAACAGATCTCCGGACACATCACCGAGCCCAGCGATGTAACCGTATGGTAAATACATCAAAATAATAGTCTGCAAATGTAAGAACACCTGAATTAGAGATGAGCGAACTTACAGTAAATTCGATTCGTCACGAACTTCTCGGCTCGGCAGTTGGTGACTTATCCTGCATAAATTAGTTCAGCTTTCAGGTGCTCCGGTGGGCTGGAAAAGGTGGATACAGTCCTAGGAAAGAGTCTCCTAGGACTGTATCCACCTTTTCCAGCCCACCGGAGCACCGGAAAGCTGAACTAATTTATGCAGGATAAGTCATCAACTGCCGAGCCGAGAAGTTCGTGACGAATCGAAAATACTGTAAGTTTGCTCATCTCTAACCTGAATGTAACAGCTTCCACAATGTTATATAAAGGGAAACCCTTTAAAAGGGGTATTCCAGGATTTTTTTTTTATTTGACTATGCTACAGGGGCTGTAAAGTTAGTGTAGTTTATTTGACTATGCTACAGGGGCTGTAAAGTTAGTGTAGTCCATAATATAGTGTCTGTACCAGTGTGTGACGGTTTTCCCACAATTCTTCTGTGATTTTCACCCCAATATTTCTTTTTAACAGCATACAAAATGACTGTTGTCTCAGATTTTTCCCAAGTTGCAATGCGGCCGAGACATTACATCACTAGTCAGCTGATGACAGGGAGCCTGTCTGCTTCAATGGGTGAAGCGATCACTTGGTGGGAGAGAGATCAATCTGCAACTAATGCAACAGCTGTAGGCACCCTGATTGAAAACCACAGGTCTTTTGAATGGATGCAGCTCATTTATGTTTCAATGGGCGGGGTGGCTGATGTGTGGGAGGGTAGAAGATGGAATTATGGGATTTGTAGGTAAAAGAAGAAAACTCAAACAGGAAATACCTGTTCACAAATAGCTAGCCACAGTGTTATGGTAATCTCACAACAGGTACGTACTAATATCACCTTATGGTTGAGAACCCCTTTAAAGCGTATATAAACTATGGGACCATTGTTGGTGTCTCCCCAGCTTCTGCAGAACAATATACCAAGTGATCTGTGTAGAAAATTAAAGGGGTACTCCGGTGAAAACCTTTTTTCTTTTAAATCAACTGGTGGCAGAAAGTTAAACATATTTGTAAATTACTTCTATTAAAAAATCTTAATCCTTCCAGTACTTATTAGCTGCTGAATGCTACAGAGGAAATTCCTTTCTTTTTGGAACACTGATGACATCACGAGCACAGTGTCCATTTTAGCAACCATGCATAGCAGATGTATGCTAAGGGCACTATGGTGGCTTAGTGGTTAGCATTGCTGCCTTACAGTGCTGGGGACTTGGGTTCAAATCCCACTAAGGACAACTATAAATAAAGCGTTATTATTATTATTATAATAAAGTCAGCAGAGAGAACTGTGCTCGTGATGTCATCAGAGAGCATTCCAGAAAGAAAAGAATTTCCTCTGTAGTATTCAGCAGCTAATAAGTACAGGAAGGATTAAGATTTTTTAATTGAAGTAATTTACAAATATGTTTAACTTTCTGGCACCAGTTGATTTAAAAGAAAAAAGGTTTTCACCAGAGTACCCCTTTAAAGCACAGAAGTAGAACACCATATCATTAAAGGGTATGCCCACTTCAAGATGTTATTTACTATCCATAAGGATAGGTAACAATCTAATAAAGGGGGTCCGACTGCTGAGACCACCCCCCCCTGCCAATCCAGAGAACAAGGACAAAATGGTCTCCATGAATGGCGTGCACTGTGCGTGCATGGCGAGCAATCCAGTCATTCTCTATTTTGTTCCTGTCCACGAAATTGGTGGGGGACCCCTCCTCCATGATCAGCTTGTTATCCTCTGTTCTATGGATAGGGGATAACATCTTAACATTGGAATACCCCTTGCAACAAATTGCTGTATATCCTGATCTCATAGAGATAGCAGCAGTATACATATAGAGCTGTAGGGGAGGTGTATAACTAAAAGTGGGTGCCCTTCCAGGACAACAGGATATCACACCAAAAGTCTGAATGTCCGGCTGGATCCGGGATGGTTGGGAGCTATGCTACGATATATACTGATCCTATAGAGATAGCAGCAGTATACAGATAGAGCTGGAGGGAGGTGTATAACTACTATATATCCTGATCCTATAGAGATAGCAGCAGCAGTATACAGATAGAGCTGGAGGGGAGGTGTAAAACTACTATATGAAGTGATCCTATAGAGATAGCAGCAGTATACAGATAGAGCTGGAGGGAAGGTGTATAACTACTATATAACCTGAGGTCATAGAGATAGCCACAGTATACAGATAGAGCTGGAGGAGAGATGTATAACTACTACATATCCTGATCCCATAGAAATAGCTGCAGCAGTATACAGATATAGCTGGAGGGGAGGTGTATAACTACTATATATCCTGATACTATAGAGATAGCAGCAGTATACAGATTGAGCTGGATGGGAGGTGTATAACTACTATATAAACTGATCCTATAGAGATAGCAGCAGCAGTATACAGATAGAGCTGGAGGGGAGGTGTATAACTACTATATATCCTGATCCTATAGAGATAGCAGCAGCAGTATACAGATAGAGCTGGAGGGGAGGTGTATAACTACTACATATCCTGATCCCATAGAAATAGCTGCAGCAATATACAGATAGAGCTGGAGGGGAGGTTTATAACTACTATATATCCTGATCCTATAGAGATAGCAGCAGCAGTATACAGATAGAGCTGGAGTGGAGGTGTATAACTACTATATATCCTGATCCTATAGAGATAGCAGCAGCAGTATACAGATAGAGCTGGAGGGGAGGTGTATAACTACTATATGAAGTGATCCTATAGAGATAGCAACAGTATACAGATAGAGCTGGAGGGAAGGTGTATAACTACTATATAACCTGATGTCATAGAGATAGCAACAGTATACAGATAGAGCTGGAGGAGAGATGTATAACTACTACATATCCTGATCCCATAGAAATAGCTGCAGCAGTATACAGATAGAGCTGGAGGGGAGGTTTATAACTACTAAATAAACTGATCCTATAGAGATAGCAGCAGCAGTATACAGATAGAGCTGGAGGGGAGGTGTGAAACGACTATATAAACTGATCCTATAGAGAGCAGCAGCAGTATACAGATAGAGCTGGAGGGGAGGTGTGAAACTACTCTATAAACTGATCCTATAGATATAGAAGCAGCAGTATACAGATAGAGCTGGAGGGGAGGTTTATAACTACTATATATCCTGATCCTATAGAGATAGCAGCAGCAGTATACAGATAGAGCTGGAGTGGAGGTGTATAACTACTATATATCCTGATCCTATAGAGATAGCAGCAGCAGTATACAGATAGAGCTGGAGGGGAGGTGTATAACTACTATATGAAGTGATCCTATAGAGATAGCAACAGTATACAGATAGAGCTGGAGGGAAGGTGTATAACTACTATATAACCTGATGTCATAGAGATAGCAACAGTATACAGATAGAGCTGGAGGAGAGATGTATAACTACTACATATCCTGATCCCATAGAAATAGCTGCAGCAGTATACAGATAGAGCTGGAGGGGAGGTTTATAACTACTAAATAAACTGATCCTATAGAGATAGCAGCAGCAGTATACAGATAGAGCTGGAGGGGAGGTGTGAAACGACTATATAAACTGATCCTATAGAGAGCAGCAGCAGTATACAGATAGAGCTGGAGGGGAGGTGTGAAACTACTATATAAACTGATCCTATAGAGATAGCAGCAGCAGTATACAGATAGAGCTGGAGGGGAGGTGTGAAACTACTCTATAAACTGATCCTATAGAGATAGCAGCAGCAGTATACAGATAGAGCTGGAGGGGAGTTGTGAAACTACTATATAAACTGATCCTATAGATATAGAAGCAGCAGTATACAGATAGAGCTGGAGGGGAGGTGTGAAACTACTCTATAAACTGATCCTATAGAGATAGCAGCAGCAGTATACAGATAGAGCTGGAGGGGAGTTGTGAAACTACTATATAAACTGATCCTATAGATATAGAAGCAGTATACATATAAAGTTGGGAGGGGATCTGATCGGTGATGATGTCATCCTGCACTTCACAGGAAGTCAGCTGACCCAGCAACAACCATTTTGGCTAGGCTTCCACACAGGTTTTTTTCTGGTGCTTTTTGGAAAATTTCCACTGCAGGGTTTGAGCCAAAGCCAGAAGTGTAGTCAAAAGGAATGGGAAATATTACGGAAGCGCTTACACGTCTCCTTCCTGCTGGATCCACTTCTGACTTTGGTGCAATAAAAAAAAAAAAATGTAAAAAATAAAAATCTGAAAAATTAACATTAAGGAGTTTCAGCAGCCGATATTTCCGCCACTGAATATGTACCGCGCAAGGAAAGGAACATGTTAATTATTTGTGCTTTAGTCCGCGAGCGCTGCACAGCTGTCAATGGTGACGGCGCAGTGCCGTGCGCTCCTACCGCAGAAGTGTTTTTTTTGCCGGCGGCGGCGGCCAGATAGAATCTCCACTCGCGAAATTTTGTGCGTGGAGATTACACAGTGTGACCATACCCTTAAAGGGTTACTCCGCGCCTAGACATCTTATCTCCTATTCAAAAGATACGGGATAAGATAGCGGAGTGCAGGAGTCCTGCCGCTGCTGCACCCGGCGTTCGTTTAGAGCGTCAGGTGATGTCACGGCTGCGGCCTGCTTGTGACTTCATGGCCATGCCCCCTCAATGCAAGTCTATGGGAGGGGGCGTGACAACGTCACGCCCCCTCCCATAGACTTGCATTGAGGGGGCATGGCCGTAACGTCACGAGCGGGGCGTGACCGTGACATCACTAGTCTCTTCTCTGCATCTCATCATCCGGCACAGAGCGAATTTCGGATGTCTGGGGTTCCGCACCCGAGATTGCGTGGGGGGGGGTCTCCATCGGCGGGACCCCACCATCAGACATCTTATCTCCTATCCTTTGGGTAGGAGATAAAATGTCTAGGGGCAGAGTTCCCCTTTTAAACTCTGATTTTCTGTGGATCATACTGGTGATCACATGACCCAGTTACAGTAATGAAACGCATGGAGGCAGCTTAGCATGCCGGGACAGCCAGCTGTGCACTTTATTCATGGTAAAAGGGATCTTGATTGAATCTATATAACCGTAATGGTTTCTTATCACCTGAGACTTGTTTGTGATTGTATCGTGTGTGGAACGTTGTCACCGGAATTTGCTGCATTTGACCTTTTGAATATATATATATATATATATATATATATATATATATATATATATATATTTACTTTTGTATTTATTTTATTCCATACACTCACAGGCAGCGGCACCAGCACGGAGCTCTCCTGTCCTGGTCTGAACTTCTTTCACAATGAGATATTGCACCAGATCTTCAGCAGAATAAGGAACTTAAAGGGGTACTCCGGTGGAATTTTTTTTTGTTTGTTTGTTTTAAATCAACTGGTGCCAGAAAGTTAAACAGATTTGTGAATTACTCCTATTAAAAAATCTTAATCCTTCCAGTACTTATTAGCTGCTGAATACTACAGAGGAAATTATTTTCTTTTTGAAACACAGAGCTCTCTGCTGACATCATGACCACAGTGCTCTCTGCTGACATCACGAATACAGTGCTCTCTGCTGACATCATGACCACAGTGCTCTCTGCTGACATCACGAATACAGTGCTCTCTGCTGACATCACAAGCACAGTGCTCTCTGCTGACCCCTCTGTCCAGTTTAAGAACTGTCCAGAGTAGGAGAAAATCCCCGTAGCAAACATATTCTGCTCTGGACAGTTCCTAAAATGGACAGAGGTGTCAGCAGAGAGCACTGTGCTCATGATGTCAGCAGAGAGCTCTGTGTTTCAAAAAGAAAATAATTTCCTCTGTAGTATTCAGCAGCTAATAAGTACTGGAAGGATTAAGATTTTGTAATAGAAGTCATTTACAAATCTGTTTAACTTTCTGGCACCAGTTGATTTAAAAAAATAAATAAATAAAAAAAAGGTTTTCCACCGGAGTACCCCTTTAAAGGGGGTTATTGTTTATGAATGTAAACAAGGATAACAGCCAGCAGAGAGGTTAAAGGGGTACTCCGGTGGAAAACCTTTTTTTTTTTTTTAAATCAACTGGTGCCAGAAAGTTAAACAGATTTGTAAATTACTTATATTACAAAATCTTAATCCTTCCAGTACTTATTAGCTGCTGAATACTACAGAGGAAATTATTTTCTTTTTGGAACACAGAGCTCTCTGCTGACATCATGAGCACAGTGCTCTCTGCTGACCCCTCTGTCCATTTTAATAACTGTCCAGAGTAGGAGAAAATCCCCGTAGCAAACATATTCTGCTCTGGACAGTTCCTAAAATGGACAGAGATGTCAGCAGAGAGCACTGTGCTCGTGATGTCAGCAGACAGTTCTGTGTTTCAAAAAGAAAAGAATTTCCTCTGTAGTATTCAGCAGCTAATAAGTACTGGAAGGATTAAGATTTTGTAATAGAAGTCATTTACAAATCTGTTTAACTTTCTGGCACCAGTTGATTTAAAAAAATAAATAAATAAAAAAAAGGTTTTCCACCGGAGTACCCCTTTAAAGGGGGTTATTGTTTATGAATGTAAACAAGGATAACAGCCAGCAGAGAGGTTAAAGGGGTACTCCGGTGGAAAACCTTTTTTTTTTTTTTTTAAATCAACTGGTGCCAGAAAGTTAAACAGATTTGTAAATTACTTCTATTACAAAATCTTAATCCTTCCAGTACTTATTAGCTGCTGAATACTACAGAGGAAATTATTTTCTTTTTGGAACACAGAGCTCTCTGCTGACATCATGAGCACAGTGCTCTCTGCTGACCCCTCTGTCCATTTTAATAACTGTCCAGAGTAGGAGAAAATCCCCGTAGCAAACATATTCTGCTCTGGACAGTTCCTAAAATGGACAGAGATGTCAGCAGAGAGCACTGTGCTCGTGATGTCAGCAGACAGTTCTGTGTTTCAAAAAGAAAAGAATTTCCTCTGTAGTATTCAGCAGCTAATAAGTACTGGAAGGATTAAGATTTTGTAATAGAAGTAATTTACAAATCTGTTTAACTTTCTGGCACCAGTTGATTTAAAAAAATATTGTAGAAAACATAAAAAATGAAATCTTGAACAAATGCCTCATAGAGAAGTAAAGTTCACACGTTTCCAGTCCCTTGTGGAGGCGACAGATGTTTGTGATGGAGGAAGTCGGCCAAACGTCCAATACTCCAGATCTTGTGCAAGAAACTGCTGCTGATGTTTCCATTGAAGATCATGAAGAAATGACCTGACAAAAACATTCAGCCATCGTAAATGCCTCTGTACTTTCGGTGACTTTTCCTTTGTTGCAGAATCAGAGTAAATTTATTTAACCCCTTCAGTCCAGGACAATGTTTTGCACTGACATCATTTTGCTATAAATTCCTTGAGAAATTGTGTTTTGTTTCGTTTTTTCTTAAAGGGGTACTCCGGCGCTTAGACATCTTATCCCCTATCCAAAGGATAGGGGATAAGATGTCTGATCGTGGGGGTCCCGCCGCTAGGGACCCCCGTGATCTTGCACGCTGTACCCCATTAAAATCAGTCCCCGGAGCGTGTTCTCTCCGGGTCTGATTACTGTCGATCACGGGGGCCGGAGCGTTGTGACATCACGGCTCCACCCCCGGTGTGACGTCACGCTCCGCCCCCTCAATGCAAGCCTATGGGAGGGGGCGTGACGGCCGTCACGCCCCCTCCCGTAGACTTGCATTGAGGGGCGGAGTGTGACGTCACACGGGGGCGGTGTCGTGACGTCACGCTCTTTCGCTCGCGTGGTCGGGTTCCGAAGCCTCCAGCGTTGCTGGAAGCCATTGAGGTGGGTGCTGCACCCGAGATCCCGGGGGTCCCCAGCGGCGGGACCCCCGCGATCAGGCATCTTATCCCCTATCCTTATCCCCGTACCCCTTTAAAGGTGTGGTGACCCATGGTGAATGGCAGGACCACAGGGTGTAGCTGTGTAGGTGGATGGGGCAAGATGTCATCAACCCAAGGGGCAAGGTGTTATTCACCCCTAATGTTTGTGACGCCAGAATGTTTTTTTGGGTACCGTAACCACCCAAACGGTATCTCCGCTATCCCAATAGATAGGCAGTGAAAATGAGAGTCCACAACCAGGTTATGGTTTAACGGAGGCTTTACTGAGGTCAGATTGGTGTTATTATCTTCACGGCTCGGCCAGATTCCCAGAAAGGTGGCCAGGGACACAGAAGGACCTCGCAGCTTGCAGAATTGTAATGGCCGCCCCCTTATGTAGAGGGGGGCTGAGCCAAAGCCCATTGGTCAAGCTGCAGGTCATGTGTTAAACTCGTGCCCTCTAGGTAACATGTGATAACATAACATGTGACATTTCACAGGTCCCTTAGACATTTACATTTACTGGAGTCCTCCAAAGGTCTTTTATACTGACTATACATTAATACACTGACTATAATCCTATGACAATAAATTACAGTATAATAACAGCAAGGGAGACACTGCAGGAGAGACCCAAGTCACTGAGGGACTCAACCTGACAGAGTGTAGTGCAGGACCATGTCCTGTACTGGGACATACAAAGGGTTACTCCACAACTAGACATCTTATCCCCTATCCAAAGGACCTCCGCAATGTCGGCTGCAGCACTCCAGACATCCGGGGCACGGAGCGAACTTCCCTCTGTGCCGGATGACTGGCGAGGCTCGTAACGTCACGGTCAAGCCCCGCTCATGACGCCATGGCCATGCCCCCTCAATGCAGGGGACATCACGCCCCCTCCCATAGACTTGCATTGAGGGGGCGTGGCCGTGGCATCACGAGCAGGGCGCGATTGTGTCGTCATGAGCCTCAGGCGCTGCACCCCACTCTCTAAACGAACACCGGGTGCAGCTGGACCCCGCGATCAGACATCTTATCCCCTATCCTTTGGATAGGGGATAAGATGTCTTGGGGAGGAGTACCCCTTTAAATACAACCATTGATTCTACATCCATTATATCACCATTTACTAAGATACCTATAGAGGAGTGTATGGAAAATCCGGATGACATGATACTGAAAAAAAAACTATGAAAAAAAAAAGATAAAGCTGTAAGCCGCAATACAGACTGCCAAGCAGCCGAGCCTGGTCGTAGCACACGATTGCGTAGACTCTTAATGGTAGATAGCGTGATGGTGGACATGTGTGCTAATTTTCACATTGATCCGACCAAGAATTTCAGAGAAAAAAGGGTCTGTAGAATATTGTGCAATCCAATATGGCTGCCAAACCATTAGATCATATTGGAGTTGTGGTGTCCCGGTACCGTATTGCATAACGTTCCTTGGTTAGGGGTCCCCAAAGTCAGAGTTCCTAGTAACTGTGGGGTCCCGCTTCTTTAGTCATCCCCTAGTCACCCCTCATATAGTTAAAGGGGTACTCTGGTGAAAAGCTTTTTTCTTTTAAATCAACTGGCTCCGGAAAGTTAAACAGATTTGTAAATTACTTCTATTAAAAAATCTTAATCCTTCCTGTACTTATTAGCTGCTGAATACTACAGAGGAAATTCATTTCTTTTTGGAATGCTCTCTGATGACATCACGAGCACAGTTCTCTCTGCTGATGTTATTATAATAATAATAGCTCTTTATTTATTGTTGTCCTTAGTGGGATTTGAACCCAAGTCCCCAGCACTGCAAGGCAGCAGTGCTAACCACTGAGCCACCATGCTGCCCTTAGCATACATCTGCTATGCATGGTTCCTAAAATGGACAGAGATGTCAGCAGAGAGCACTGTGCTCGTGATGTCATCAGTGTTCCAAAAAGAAAGGAAATTCCTCTGTAGTATTCAGCAGCTAATAAGTACTGGAAGGATTAATATTTTTTAATAGAAGTAATTTACAAATATGTTTAACTTTCTGTAGCCAGTTGATTTAAAAGAAAAAAGGTTTTCACCGGAGTACCCCTTTAATATATCGCTAAATTAAATGTAAATACTGTATAGAAAGTGTATACTTACCTTGCATAGCGTCGCAGGGCCTGCGGGTCATGTGACTGTGGTTTAGTCTCTATGGTAGGTTAAAGGACCTTTGGAGGTTCATGGGTCAGGTGATTACCCACAATGCCTTGTAAAGCTGATTGACAGATGGTGTGGACCAATCCTAAAATGGCCAGCCCCTGCCTATATAAGGGAGCTGCAGCCAATAGACGCTCTCTTGGGTTACGGATCATTGGAGAGTCAAGATCTGCGCAACTTTCAATGACAAATACTAGGCCAAAGCCTGACGGCCTCGGCCTAAAGCTAAACAGTGAGTTCTTACAAACTTCCCCGAGACCTCTGGACCTAAACTGAACCCTAAATCCAGTGGATCTGTGCATACTAAATCCTACTAAGCTAAAGAACTTACAAAAGTCCCAACCATACGCTCAATCTCAGCTGAGCTGTATATAGACTCTGTTATAAAGACCGTTCCTGTATTCGCATGTTACAGAAAATCTTCAGTAAAGTTTACGTAAGTTTTCAGCAAAGCTCTGGTTGTGGACAATACTTTATTCTGCATCTACCTATCGCTCTTGGGAAGGGTGGCGATAGGCCAAGCCATACAGCAATTAACCCTCACCCTGGCGTCACGACTGACAAGAGTTAATTATAACCGTGATATACCTCACAGCAACACCCCAACTGCCATACATACACCCCACAAGGCACCACAAAGCCAAGAGCACAGTGTAACCTTACACAGCATTTTGTACATCTCTAGCTCTAATGGTTACAGAGAGGCACGTCTTTGGATATGGTACTTTATATTATGACCTAAATCAAGATGGCTGCCAGATCATGTGACCTAGGACCTTCATGTTGGAAAAGGCAATGCACAAAATAGTTTTTTCTTTAACAATGTGCATAGTAAATGCATTTGGCCCCTTAAATATCTACATGTAATTGGCGTGCGGTGGCCATATTGAATATGCAAATAAACCAACTTGGTAGACGAGGTCGCTGTGGACATATGTGCCAAGTTTAAATTATTATAAGAAATGGATTGAGAGAAGATGTCTGTAGAATATTGTGCAATCCAATATGGCCGCCGCCAAGCCATGTGGTCAATAAATCTGTAACCAAATTGATATATGTAGTGTAACCACATAAAACAATTTATACTTCTGTAGCGTTAGTGGTTTCAGAGAAGAGGATTCTTGAATGTGCAAAAAACCAAGATGGCTGCCAGCCAGATCATGTGACCTATAACCTTTATGTTGCATAAGATTACGCCCAGATCAGTAATCTACCATGATGCAAAGCTTCATAGGTAGAATATATTCAAGGTAGCGTACCGTATTTTTCGCCGTATAAGACTCACTGGGGGGAAAAAGTCGGTGCGTCTTATACGGCGAATACACACCTATCGCGGCGGTCCCTGCGGCCATCAACGGCCGGGACCCGCGGCTAATATGGAGGGGCAAGCTGTGCATAACTAGCTTGCCCCCTGACTGGTGAGCAGTTAAGGGGTTAAGAAATATACAGGCAAGGTTTTTAGCCCCCTCCCCCGCCTGTAAAAACTTGTTGTTAACTATAGTGGTATGTCCCATGGGTGGGGGGGAAGGAGTGCACCAATCAGTGGTGTAATAGTTTCCCGGGCTTTCAGGGGCCCTCCCCTGGGTATTTATAGCTGTGGTGCCTCCCTTCCCCCCCTCAATCTGCCCAGGACCCGGAGTTTGCTGGCTGGTATGTGTCTGCCCCTTATTTGTGGCCTGGATGGAGCAGGAGGGTGAGGGCTGGCATGTTCCCTTATGGCTGAGCTGGCCTCCCCTCCTGTTGCACCCGAGGCGGGTTTGGGAGGCTGGCGGACCTCTCACAGTCCCGCTCTCCTACCCACTATAGTCCCTGTGAGCCCTGTCCCGCCCGTTACTTTTGCCCTCTTCCCTGCCCGTGGCCAAAGCCCTCTCCCCTTCCTGTGCCTGTATCCCTCCCTATGGGCATGCTCCTTATGAGCATGCTCTGCTGTTTTCCTTGTCCCCCCCCTGTCCCCCTCCGTCTCTTTTTCCTCTTTGCGGTCCCCTCCGTCTCTTCCCCCCCCCCCCCTGTTCCCCTCCGTCTCTTTCCCCCCCCTGTCCCCCCCCCCTGGCTCTGGAGGCAGCGGCCCCTGGGGGGCTGCTGCTGTTTTAACTCCCTATGTGCAAATGGACGCTTATTAAGATGGTGAGCGCGCTCACAAGGTGAGCGCGCGTTATATCCGTGGGGTCCCGGTTGCTCTTAGCAACCAGGACCCATGCTACGCTGGACATCGCCGATCGGGCAGATGTCCGGCATTACATCTTTAGACGCGGCGATCTAAGTTCATCGCCGTGTCTGAAGGTGTACTTTCAATCATCCCGGCTGCTCAGTCAGGCTGACCGGGACAATCCCGATCTAATCGCGTTGTCCCGATCAGCTGGGACGCAGCAGGCGGGTCACTTACCTGCCTCCTGCGCGTCCGCTCGTTGATTGATTGCTCCAAGCCTTAAACCTTAAGTCAATAAAGGTCATTTAACCGTAAATAATAAAAGTTTGGTTTGCCCCCTTTTCCCCATCCAAAAAATAAAAAATAAATAAATAAATAAATAATACAAATAAAAAAAAAATAAAAAAATAAAAAATATATATATATATATATATATATATATATATATATATATATTTAAACAAATGGAAAAAAAAATCGATAAATAAATAAAAGTGTATATATGTGTATGTATGTATATATAGGTATAACTAAAAAAAAAAATAATTAAATAATAAAAAAAAAAAAAAATGTGTGTTGCAGACATGCATGTATGTGGTATCTCCGCATGAGTGCATGTCTGGGGTATAACAATATGTCGTCGCTTGAAGTGTTCCGTCTATGGCGTGCACGCAAATATAAATAAATGAATAATTCAAATAAAATAATTTTAAATTAAAAGAAATAAAAAAATATTAAATTTCACTATACACGTGATATACATAATAAATAATATTGGTAATTTAATACACATATGACATTTCTGTTTAGCATATTCGGTCAATTTTCCTACTGTATGTATTAATAAACGGCGTTCACAAAAAAATAAATAAATAAATAAAACAATCCGAAAATGCCAAGGGTACTGCGGGCTCTTTCGGATTACGGCGCAAACTATTTGAGCTCTCCTTTCGTCCCCTCTCATTTACCCAGCTTCTCACTCCCCTTACCACACCCCCTGCCCACTGCATCTGCCCCCCCCCCTATCACCTCTCCGCCCCGTGTTCCCAGATCTCCCCCCCCCCTTCTTCCTCCTGCCTCTCCAATGCCCCCCGTGGAGGGGTAGTGAGTGTGGTGGCGGAGTGCCCGCGACCCGGCGGTCTCCGACTTGCCTTGTCCCACGCCTGCGGCGGTGGTGAAGTGGTTCTTCCAGCTGTTGGCTTCTCCATCTTCTGGAATTGGTGAGTGTTCTGATGCGGGGCTTGGCTCCTTCCCCGGTTAGTGTGCTTATGGCTGCGTTCTGTGCAGTGTTCGTCCTTTTGTTTCTGTGTGTATGTTGAGTTTGGTCTCTGGTTGGGAGTTGGGTACGTCTCTTCTTGGGTTCTGGCTGTAGGTCAGTGGTCTGAGCAGCCATCAGTTGAATGTGTATTGTGTGGGAGACCAGAGTTCTAATCCTGCTTTCCTCCTCTATTTCAGGGTGCTTTGGTAGGGTATCATAAAAAAGTAAAAAAAAAAATATATATGTTTTCTGCGGTGAGTGCTCTTTTGGCCTTACGCTCTGGGTGGCCGGGGTTTGGCAGACTTGGCTCCTGCGGCTTGTTCCTTTTCCTGATTCGGTGGGTGCCGCCCAGTTACGGTTTTGTTTCTTTTGGTTTTCTCCCCCTTTTGTTTGGTTTATCTCTCCGTATTTTCCCAATCTCTGGTAGGCATGGGACTTCTGTATGTCGTTTTGGGTGCTTTAGCTGATGTGTTCGGTGGGTAGGTTTCGCTTGAGTCTCCGGGGGTAGGTTCGCTTGAGTCTCTGTTTGCCTTGCCTTGTGAGTTTTTCTGTTCATGGTGGTATTCCGGAGGGCGATTCTCCTGTGCTCTGCGCTTGTGGGGGTTTGGTTTGTTGTTGCAAGGCTGACATGCAAATTGTGAAGCGTTCCATATTTGGTGCTCGCTTCGGCAGCACATATGTTAAAATTGGAACAATACTGAGTAGATTAGCATGGGTTCCGCATGCCGCGTTGGCGTTGGTCTGCTGCTTTCCTGTGGTCAGGGTGTGATTGCGTTTTCTCTGTTTTGGTTTCTTCGGGGCTCGCTGGGTGCCCTGGTTACGGTCCTTGCTGGTTTCCTGATTGTTCCATGTGGAATATGGTTCCGGGCGGAGTTTTTTCCTCCAGGTTGTCTCTGGCCGCCGAGGGTGTGTGGTATCTGTGCCCCCGCATATGTGCCCCGGGTGCGCTAAGGGCTGACGTTTCGGCTGGTTGGGGTTTTTTCATGTGTCGTGCAGTGGACAGGCCTGCTTTCTGTCCCCCGTTGCAGCTCATGGGAAGCTCGCTCTGTTTCCGGATGTGGCCGGTTTGGTTGGTTGTTGGTGTGGTTTGGTTTCCCTGTGGTGCTGCTGGGTGGTTTAGCCCTGGGTCTTGGTAGTTAGTGGGTTTCTGCCATGCTTGGGTTTTGTTAGCGCTTTTGCCTTGGTATTGGTTGTGGGACTTTGGGTGCTTGCTTCGGCAGCTCATGTTCTGGACTTGTAACGATACTGTGTGGGTTGGCTTGGCCCCTGCGCTTGGTAGCGCTCTAATTTGGTGTTACTTTTCTTCTTTTCTGGGGTGCTTTGAGTGATCGTGGCGTGTTGTCACTGATATTACTCTTGCGGATTTCTTCCTGTGTTCGGCTTGTTGCACTTAGTGCTTCGCTGTTGTGAGTTACTATTTATTTTGGGGCTGTGCTCCCTGGGGTCGGTATTGGGTGTTGATGCTTTGTCTCGTTTTTCTCTGGCAGTGGTTCCGGAGGTTGCTCCCTTGGGCGGAGTCGTAAGGTTTGCCTGTGTGGCTGGCCCGTGGGTCATCGTGGAGTTTGGTGTGTATTTCTTGGTCCGCTTTGGTGGCTCCTGCGACTTGGTCACACTCACGGTAAGGCGTTTGCGAGTGGTTGGTGGTGTGGAGGCCGGGATGTCTACAGTGGAGGGGGGTCCCGGAGGTTCCAAATGTGTCTGTGGATAGGGGATTTGTTTTTCGTACCTGGAATGCCCTTTGTAGTTACCTTCCGGGCTCTGATGTTTATTCCTATTTAGTTTTCATATGATGTGATGACGGAAGTTGACTGCTGTGTCACCTCTCCAAGGAGGTTCGAGATTTGGGCTGTGTTCTCTGTGCATCCAAATAACATTCTTAGTACATGACGCCGGGTATCTTCACCTGTTCATGTGAATCACCTTCTATAAGATAAAAAAAAAAAAAAAAAGGAGAAAACAGGTGGGTGGCTTTCCCACTGTGCTGCGACCCAGTGGGGTGCGGTTGGCGCATGGCGGGGGGTAATTTTTTATTTTCTACTTTGCGGTTGGTGGGATGTTGGTGCGTACCTAGGGGCTGGGCCCGCGAGTGGGTGGCCTTGCTGTCGGCGACCGTTTTTTCCTATCAGTTTTGGGTCACTTGGTTGCAGCTGCGGGTCGGATTTTTGGTTGTCGCTTTTGCGTCGTTTTGCTCACCCGAGGTTTGCGCTGGCTTTTTTCGGGGCTATGTGGATGGGGCACTTCCTTTCTCCTCATCTGGGACTGGGGTGTCTGTTTTTTGGGTGCCTATTTTATGCGATTTGCGACACATAAAAAAAAAAATAAATAAATAAATAAATAAAATAAATAATAATAAAAATTAAAGGCCCCATTTTTTGTCCGAGACTGCTTCGGCGATCCAGGTAGCGCAGCTTGTGCTGCATGGGGGTCAGCGAATGACTGTTTTTTCGGGTTGTCGTCCTATTGCTTGACGGGGCGGCTGTGGGGCGCCTCCCCCTTTTTTCTTTTTTGCTCCCCGCCCCGATTATTCAGTTTCGAGTTTTTTGTCTGTTTTGGGTTTTGCTTTTCTTTGATAGGATGGGGTGTTGTGAGTTTGAGATTCGCCCTCTTTTGTATCGGGGCCGGCGGAGATGGCTTGGTTTCCGAAGAGGGTAGCGCAGCGCGTGGGGCGCTGACGATCTGCATGTTGCGTTGCTATTTTTGCCCAGTTTGATGTTTCCCATATGTGTTATGTTTTGCGATCGGTTTTCCGCAAGGTGGTGCGAGTGCTGCGGCTCTCTTCGGTGTTTGGGTGAGTCTGAGAGATGTGTTCGCACAAGAGTTAAAAAAAAAAAAAAAAAAAAAAAAAGATTAATAAATACTGTAAAATGAATGAATACAAATTAGTATAAGAAATAGGTCCTGGCGGCAGGTACCTCGGTTTTCCTGGAGAGGAAAAGTGTTGGGCGGTTTTCCTGGAGAGGAAAAGTGTTGGGCGGATTTCCTGGAGACGAAATGTGTTGGGCGGATTTCCTGGAGAGGACATGTGTTGAACGGATTTCCTGGAGAGGAAATGTGTTGAGCGGATTTCCTGGAGAGGAAATGTGTTGGGTGTGTCCGGGGGGCTGAAGTGGCCCCAGGTGTTGGCTATCCAGTATCTCTTGGGTGGGGGTCGGAGCCCAGTGTAGGGCTATACTGGTCTCCTCCGTGGCGGTAAGAAGACGGTGAAAGCGGGGTCAACCCGGGGTAGACCTCCACACAGGACGGTGTGGCAGCACCTCTCGGGTTGGCAAGAAGCCAATCGGTGTCTTTGTTACAGTTAAATTGTTATTTATATAAGTAATTTTATAAATAAAGCTGTGGCCGATCCCCACCCACGGAAAAGTTAAATTGTTGTTGTGTCAGTTATTATTTAATTAATTATTGTAATAAGGGGGAGGGGTAGTTATAGCCTGCTAGGAGCTAATTGGGTCTCAACAGTCTGGAGGGGCAAGCTGTGCATAACTAGCTTGCCCCCTGACTGGTGAGCAGTTAAGGGGTTAAGAAATATACAGGCAAGGTTTTTAGCCCCCTCCCCCGCCTGTAAAAACTTGTTGTTAACTATAGTGGTATGTCCCATGGGTGGGGGGGAAGGAGTGCACCAATCAGGGGTTTAATAGTTTCCCGGGCTTTCAGGGGCCCTCCCCTGGGTATTTATAGCTGTGGTGCCTCCCTTCCCCCCCTCAATCTGCCCAGGACCCGGAGTTTTGCCCTCCCTCCCTCCCTTTTTGTATCTCTGTTTATTGTAAGTCACAGCTTGGCGGTAAGAAGACGGTGAAAGCGGGGTCAACCCGGGGTAGACCTCCACACAGGACAGTGTGGCAGCACCTCTCGGGTTGGCAAGAAGCCAATCGGTGTCTTTGTTACAGTTAAATTGTTATTTATATAAGTAATTTTATAAATAAAGCTGTGGCCGATCCCCACCCACGGAAAAGTTAAATTGTTGTTGTGTCAGTTATTATTTAATTAATTATTGTAATAAGGGGGAGGGGTAGTTATAGCCTGCTAGGAGCTAATTGGGTCTCAACAGTCCAGGACATCACCGATCGCGGTGATGCCCTGTATTAACCCTTCAGACGCGGCGATCAAAGCCGCATCTGAAGCGAAAATAACACTAACCCGGCTGTTCAGTCGGGCTGTTCGGGACCGCCACGGTGAAATTGCGGCGTCCCGAACAGCTTACAGGACACCGGGAGGGACCTTACCTGCCTCCTCGGTGTCTGCTCCGTGCCGGGATCCCCTGCATGGCCGGTGCTCTCCTTCGTCGTCATCACGTCGTCGCGCATGCCGTCCCGTCATCCAATAGGAACGGCGTGCGTAGAGACGTCATGGTGGCGACGGAGAGCGAGGATACCGGGCAGCAGAGACGTTCCGGAGCGACGGGGACACCCCGGGGACGCGGCGACAGCGATGGAGGGCGACATCCAGGGCAGCGGTGATGGGTCTGGAGCGGCGGGGACACGTGAGTACTACCTCCTATACCAGTTGTCTTCAACCTGCAGACCTCCAGATGTTGCAAAACTACAACTCCCAGCATGCTCGGACAGCCGTTGGCTGTCCGGGCATGCTGGGAGTTGTAGTTTTGCATCATCTGAAGGTCCGCAGATTGAAGATCACTGTCCTATACTTTACATTGTATTTGGTTCAGAATCTTTATTTTCTAGATTTTTATCCTATAAAATTAGGGGCGTCTTATATGACGAAAAATGCGGTATATTTACGTCCTGCGCCGGCGCCCGCGATATAACGCATGGTCATGTGGAGACCCCGCGTCATATCGGGTCGGTCCCGGCGGCCATCAACAGCCGGGACCCATGGCTAATACCGGACATAACCGATCGCGGTGATGCTCGGTATTAACCTTTCAGACGCAGCGATCACAGTTGACCGCCGCATCTAAAGTGAAACCGAAAGCATCCCGGCAGCTCAGTCGGGCTGTTTGGGGCCACCGCGGTGAAATCGCGGCATCCCGAACAGCTTGCAGGACACCAGGAGGATCCCTACCTGCCTCCTGCGTGCCCGATCGCCGAATGACTGCTCCGTCCATTAGATCCAATCAGGAGCAGTCGAGCGCCGATAACAATGATCAATGCCATGTTAATGAATGACAGTGATCAGAGTAGGAAATCAGTGTGTGCAGTGTTATAGTCCACTATGGGAGCTATAACATTGCAAAAAAAAAGTGAAAAAAAGTATTAATAAATGCGATTTAACCCCTTCCCTAATAAAAGTCAGAATCACCCCCCCATTTCCCATGAAAAAAAAAATGTAAATAAATATAAACATATGTGGTATCGCCGCGTGCGTAAATGTCCAAACTATAAAAATATATTGTTAATTAAACCGCACAGTCAATGGCGTACACGTAAAAATATTCCAAAATCAAAAATAGTGTATTTTTGGTCACGTTTTGTACCATTAAAAAATGAATAAAAAGCGATCAAAAAGTCTGATAATAACAAATATGGTAACGATAAAAACTTCAGATCACAGCGCAAAAAATGAGCCATCATAAATCCCCATATGCGGAAAAATAAAAAAGTTATAGAGGTCAGAAGAGGACATTTTTAGACGGATAAAGTTTCCTGCATGTTTTTCCAGAAGTGCGACAAAATCAAACCTATATAAGTAGGGGATCATTTTAACCGTATGGACCTATAGAATAATGTGTCATTTTTACCGAAAAATACACTGCGTAAAAACGAAAGCCCCCAAAAGTTACAAAATGGCGTTTTTTCTTCAATTTTGTTGCACAATGATTATTTTTTTTCTGTTTTGCCGTGGATTTTTGGGTGAAATGACTAATCTCACTACAAAGTAGAATTGGTGGCACAAAAAATAAGCCATCATATGTGTTTTTAGGTGGAAATTTGAAAGGATTATGAAAGGTAAGGAGGAAAAAACAAAAATGCAAAAACTGAAAAATGCTGAGCCCTTAAGGGGTTAAAAAATGTTTAAAAAAAAAAAGTAGTGAAATTTTTTTTTTTTATGGGAATAAGTACCTCCCCCCACCCAAAAAAAAAAAATCACCCCCTATTCCCATTTTACAATATAAACACTTGTTTTGTTTTTTAATAGTACAGAAATAGAAAATCATGTATTAAATATAACATTTCAGTTTTACTATTAAATGTTCTGCGTAAAAAGAACAAATCCAAACGCAGCTAAATTTCGGTTTTCTTTTCACCCCCCCAACAAATAATATTTTTTTGGGTTGCGCAATACATTCTACAGTACAATCAAATATGTAATTACAAGGTGCAATTGGTCACAAAAAAATTAAAGGGGTATTCCAGGCAAAAACTTTTTTATATATATCAACTGGCTCCAGAAAGTTAAATAGATTTGTAAATTACTTCTATTAAAAAATCTTAATCCTTTCAGTACTTATGAGCTTCTGAAGTTAAGGTTGATCTTTTCTGTCTAAGTGCTCTCTGATGACACGTGTCTCGGGAAACGCCCAGTTTAGAAGAGGTTTGCTATGGGGATTTGCTTCTAAACTGGGCGTTTCCCGAGACAAGTGTCATCAGAGAGGATTTGGACAGAAAAGAACAACCTTAACTTCAGAAGCTCAGAAGTACTGAAAGGATTAAGATTTTTTTTATAGAAGTAATTTACAAATCTGTTTAACTTTCTGGAGCCAGTTGATATATATAAAAAAAGTTTTTGCCTGGAATACCCCTTTAAGCCCTCCTATGGGTGCGTTGAGAAAATAAAAAAGCGTTATGGCTCTTAGAAGGCGAGGTGGAAAACGGAAACGCAAAAAATGAACATTGGCCGTGTCTTGAAGGGGTTAAAGCTCTTGATGGTGTCAGAGTATCACTAGGGCCATCGGAGACAAACCTCAGAACATGTTGTGGTTCCGGGCGCAGTTCTTGATCTTTTCCCCACAGCGGCGGCCCCGGCGGGGAGCTTATGGTTAACCAAGTAATGAATCACTGCCGCATGTAAACTGGCAGCGGGAAGGCATTATGAAACCCGGGAGAAGATATTTACAGTGTGATAAGAAGATGGCAGGGAGAACAAAAAGTAATTGGAATTATTTCTAGTGGATTATTAAAGGAGAACTGCGGCGTACATTTTTTAAGTTCCCCAGTGCCCGGGCCGCAGGAAGAAGGCGGGCATAACAGTGCGCTCAACCTATCACCAGCCGAGGCGGGACATCACTGCGGACAGCGATACGCTGCCTGCACTGTGACGTTTCGAGCCTAAGAAGCCAGCAGCAACGGAGGAACTGGACACCGATATCTCCGCAACGGGGGAACGTAGAAAGGGGAGTTAAAGTTTGTTTTTTATGTTTTTGCAGCCCGGGCACAGGGAGACTTTAAAAATTTACACCCGCAGTTCTCCTTTAAGAGAGTAAAGCTTCTCCCACCACATAGGCTGCTTCTAACGTCCCCTCATAGACCACTGCTCAGTACCCCCCCATATAGACTGCTGCTCAGCACCCACATACAGACTGCTGCTCAGCACACCCCCATATGGACTGCTGCTAAGCACACCCCTCCCATATAGACAGCTGCTCAGCACTGCCCTTTATAGACTGCTGCTCAGTACACCCCCATATAGACTGCTGCTCAGTACACCCCCATACAGACTGCTGCTCAGCACACCCCCATATGGACTGCTGCTAAGCACACCCCTCCCATATAGACAGCTGCTCAGCACCGCTCCTTATAGACTGCTGCTCAGTACACCCCCATATAGACTGCTGCTCAGTACACCCCCATATAGACTGCTGCTCAGCACACTCCCATATAGACTGATGCTCAGCACACTCCCATATAGACTGATGCTCAGCACCCCCATACAGACTGATGCTCAGCACCCCCATACAGACTCGTGCTCAGCACCCCCCCCCCCCCCATATAGACTGCTGCTCAGCACACTCCCATATAGACTGATGCTCAGCACACTCCCATATAGACTGATGCTCAGCACACTCCCATATAGACTGATGCTCAGCACCCCCATACAGACTGATGCTCAGCACCCCCATACAGACTCGTGCTCAGCACCCCCCCCCCCATATAGACTGCTGCTTAGCACTCCCCCCCATATAGACTACTGCTCAGGCCCCCCACATAAACTGCTGTATTGCCATCTATGAGAAAGAGCTCCCAGTGCTCCACTGTCAGGACAATGTCCACACATTTTCCATGCAGACATTATCCCAAGTTAACATAGCCTTATGCTCATGACCCCCTCCACATAACCTGCTACCAAGCCCTTTCCCTTATACCAGGGGTCTCAAACTGGTGGCCCCCCAGATGTTGCAAAACCTCAACTCCCAGCATTCCCGACAGCCATTAGCTGCAGCAAATAGCTGTCTGAGCATGTCCAAGCATGCAGGGAGTTGAAGTTTTGTAACATCTGGAGGGATGCCAGTTTGAGACCCCTGCCCTATACAGACTGCTGCTCAGCCCCCCCCCCCCCACATAACTTACTACTCAGCCCTCCCCCTATACAGACTGAAGCTCAGGCCCCCACATAAACTGCTGCTCAGCCCTCCCCCATACTGGCTGCTGCATAGGCCCCCTATATAACTGCTGCTAAACCCTCCCCCCCATACAAACTGCTGCCCAGGCCACCCATACAGACTGCTGCTCAGCCCTCCCCATACAGACTGCTGCCCAGGCCCCCACATAAACTGTCGCTCAGCCCTCCCCTCTATACAGACTGCTGCTTAGCCCCCCCATAAAGAATGCTGCCCAGGCCCCCACATACACTACCGTTCAGCCCTCCCCTCTATACAGACTGCTGCTCAGCCATCCCCATACAGGCTGCTGCCCAGGCCCCCACATAAACTGTCGCTCAGCCCTTCCCTCTATACAGACTGCTGCTTAGCCCCCCCATAAAGACTGCTGCCCAGGCCCCCACATAAACTGCCGCTCAGCCCTCCCCTCTATACAGACTGCTGCTCAGCCCTCCCCATACAGACTGCTGCCCAGGCCCCCACATAAACTGCCGCTCAGCCCTCCCCTCTATACAGACTGCTGCTCAGCCCTCCCCATACAGACTGCTGCTTAGCCCCCCCCCATAAAGACTGCTACTCATTTTGTGAGTGACTGCACAAAAAAATTGTGACAATTTTAAGCTGTCTCATTTAATATATTAGCAACCGTAACAAAAGTGAAAACACTTTTGACTTCAACCACACGACTTCTACAAAAGGAACTTATGCAGAAAATGTGCAAACCTTTTGCGCAAATAACCCTATTGCGCAAACATTTGTGACAACAGAGAAGAAAAACCATAAATTTCCAACATGGACGAAAACCATATGAAACCTGCCGCGCACGTGTGTGTTTTTTTTCAGTTGCTGCGCACAATGTCTTATGTTGCGCACGTCACTTCATAAATTTGTGCAATTGACAGGAAGCCCCGGGATAGTACAATAAGGGTAAAAAGCTCACACAAATTACTACACCAGCCGGTCACTAGAGTACATTTGTGCAAAAATTGGCTCAAAATAATTTTTGGGCGTAAATGATAAATTTAGAGCACCAACCAGCGCATCTTCTAACTACGCCCCCTGGATGTGCAACAAGAAAAATGATGAAATCAGGGAAGACAACATGAAAATAGCACAAAATTGGATGATAACTTTGGCGCAAGTCAATGTGCAAAATTAAAACACACCGCATGCGCAATTTTGCAGATGCACGCCATAGTATCAATTCCTTCTTGGACATGATTCAATGGAGCAAGCAGCAAAGTGAAAATTTGCTGTAATAACCCAAATAAACGTCGGCCAGCGACCTGCTCCACTAGTTCTAGTCACTATTCCAGGGACAAAACTCCACCTCCAGCTCCACTACATCTACCCGACTCAATATTAGCTCAGGGCGGTGCTCGGCGTTATCTGGTGTTTTTGTGCCACGTCCCCGCAGTCGCTTATCGTACACGAGGCGAGGAGCTGGCCGACAAAATAGAACTTCAAGTCAACCCAGCTATGAAACCCTAGAGGTGACCCAGCTCCACCCAAACCTGCTGTGACCATCACCTGGACTGTACGCAACTGCAGCAAACCCTCAGCTGTGAGATTTCTGGACCATTTTTTAGCCTCTGGATGCCATCAGGAATGTTCTCTTTTCAAGCAAGCAGAGATCTTACAGTGACTAACTAATTTGGTACTTTTCATACAGTGTGTCTCCGGCTGTTGCAAAACTACAACTCCCAGCATGCCCGGACAGCCTTCGGCTGTCCGGGCATAATGGGAGTTGTAGTTTCCCAACAGGTGGAGACACACTGTTTGGAAAACACTGGACTTAAAGTTAGCATTCCGCATAGCAACCAGATTCCACTGCTGCTGGTTGCTATGGACAACATCACCAGGATATTTAAATAAAGTTTTTATTTATTTATGTCCGGGCATGCTGGGATTTGTAGTTTGGCAACAGGCAGAGACACCCTGTTTGGAAAACACTAGACTAAAAGTTAGCATTGCGCATAGCAACCAGATTCAACTGCTGCTGGTTGCTATGGACAACATCTCCAGAATGTTTAAATAAAGTTAATTTTTTTTTTATTTATGTCCGGGCATGCTGGGAGTTGTAGTTTCGCAACAGGTGGAGACACGCTATTTGGAAACCACTGGACTAAAACTTAACATTGCACATAGCAACCAGATTGCACTGCTGCTGGTTGCTATGGACAACATCTCCAGGATGTTTAAATAAAGTTTTTTGGTTTTTTTTTTTCCATATATTTATGTCCGGGCATGCTGGGAGTTGTAGTTTCCCAACAGGTGGAGACACACTGTTTGGAAAACAATAGACTAAAAGTTAGCATTGTGCATAGCAACCAGATTTCACTGCTGCTGGTTGCTATGGACAACATCACCAGGATGTTTAAATAAAGTTTTTATTTATTTATGTCCGGGCATGCTGGGATTTGTAGTTTCGCAACAGGCAGAGACACCCTGTTTGGAAAACACTAGACTAAAAGTTAGCATTGCGCATAGCAACCAGATTCAACTGCTGCTGGTTGCTATGGACAACATCTCCAGAATGTTTAAATAAAGTTTTTTTTTTTTTTTATTTATGTCCGGGCATGCTGGGAGTTGTAGTTTCGCAACAGGTGGAGACACACTATTTGGAAACCACTGGACTAAAACTTAACATTGCACATAGCAACCAGATTCCACTGCTGCTGGTTGCTATGGACAACATCTCCAGGATGTTTAAATAAAGTTTTTGTTTTTTTTTTTCCATATATTTATGTCCGGGCATGCTGGGAGTTGTAGTTTCCCAACAGGTGGAGACACACTGTTTGGAAAACAATAGACTAAAAGTTAGCATTGTGCATAGCAACCAGATTTCACTGCTACTGGTTGCTATGGACAACATCACCAGGATGTTTAAATAAAGTTTTTATTTATTTATTTATGTCCGGGCATGCTGGGATTTGTAGTTTCCCAACAGGCAGAGACACCCTGTTTGGAAAACACTAGACTAAAAGTTAGCATTGCGCATAGCAACCAGATTCAACTGCTGGTTGCTATGGACAACATCTCCAGAATGTTTAAATAAAGTTTTTTTTTTTTTTTTTTATGTCCGGGCATGCTGGGAGTTGTAGTTTCGCAACAGGTGGAGACACACTATTTGGAAACCACTGGACTAAAACTTAACATTGCACATAGCAACCAGATTCCACTGCTGCTGGTTGCTATGGACAACATCTCCAGGATGTTTAAATAAAGTTTTTGGTTTTTTTTTTCCATATATTTATGTCCGGGCATGCTGGGAGTTGTAGTTTCCCAACAGGTGGAGACACACTGTTTGGAAAACAATAGACTAAAAGTTAGCATTGTGCATAGCAACCAGATTTCACTGCTACTGGTTGCTATGGACAACATCACCAGGATGTTTAAATAAAGTTTTTATTTATTTATTTATGTCCGGGCATGCTGGGATTTGTAGTTTCCCAACAGGCAGAGACACCCTGTTTGGAAAACACTAGACTAAAAGTTAGCATTGCGCATAGCAACCAGATTCAACTGCTGGTTGCTATGGACAACATCTCCAGAATGTTTAAATAAAGTTTTTTTTTTTTTTTTTTATGTCCGGGCATGCTGGGAGTTGTAGTTTCACAACAGGTGGAGACACACTGTTTGGAAAACACTGGACTTAAAGTTAGCATTCCGCATAGCAACCAGGTTCCACTGCTGCTGGTTGCTATGGACAACATCTCCAGGATGTTTAAATAAAGTTTTGTTTTTTTTTCATATATTTATGTCCGGGCATGCTGGGAGTTGTAGTTTCCCAACAGGTGGAGACACCCTGCTTAGAAAACACTAGACTAAAAGTTATGATTGCGCATAGCAACCAGATTCCACTGCTGCTGGTTGCTATGGACTTCATCACCAGGATGTTTAAATAAAGTTGTTGTTTTTTTCATTTAAGTCCGGGCATGCTGGGAGTTGTAGTTTCACAACAGGTGGAGACACACTGTTTGGAAAACACTGGACTAAAAGCTAGCATTGTGCATAGCAACTACATAGTAACATAGTTCATAAGGTTGAAAAAGAGCAGAGTCCATCAAGTTCAACCTATAACCCTAATGAGTCCCTACTGAGTCCAGAGGAGGCAAAAAACCCTCATACTAGAGGTAAAAATTCCTTCCCGACTCCAAATATGGCGTCAGAATAAATCCCTGAATCAACGTTCTGTCCCTATAAATCTAGTATATATATCCAGCGATGTTATTATTCTCCAAAAATGCATCCAGACCCCTTTCCTCTAGACGTAGAGGATGCCCCCTTGTTATAGACACAGTCCTGGGTATAAATAGATCATGGGAGAGATCTCTGTACGGTCCCCTGATATATTTATGTGATACAGGGTGTGAGATGCAGGGCAGATGGAATTACCCTAGGGGCAGATGGATTAACCCCTTGTATTTGTGGTGGCCCAGTACGGGATGGTGTTTCCCCGTACCTTTCCTGCCCTGTCAGGCAGTGTCCCTCAGTGTCCCCAGGGCCCCCTGCAGTTGTTTCCCCCATGTATATAGGTTATGTATTATATTGTGTATTGTACCTTTAATAAATGTACCATGTGATTGTTACCCAGTACTAGTGACCAGCTGACCCCAAAGGTGACCTATGGGCTCCCTGCTAGCCTCCTCCATATAAGCCCTGAGTGGAGCTAGCCTTACGATCTTTGAGCTCTGCTCTCTCTTTGTGCTGAGGTCCAGTCCAGTCAAGTCCCGTAGCCTCACGTCAAGTCCTGCAGCCTCAAGTCAAGTCCTGCAGCCTCAAGTCCAGTCCTGCAGCCTCAAGTCCAGTCCTGCAGCCTCAAGTCCAGTCCTGCAGCCTCAAGTCAAGTCCTGCAGCCTCAAGTCAAGTCCTGCAGCCTTAAGTCAAGTTCTGGAGACTCAAGTCAAGTCCTGCAGCCTCAAGTCCAGTCCTGCAGCCTCAAGTCAAGTCCTACAGCCTCAAGTCAAGTCCTGCAGCCTCAAGTCAATTTCTGCAGCCTCAAGTCAAGTTCTGCAGCCTCAAGTCAAGTCCTGCAGCCTCAAGTCAATTTCTGCAGCTTCAAGTCCAGTCCTGCAGCCTCAAGTCAAGTCCTACAGCCTCAAGTCAAGTCCTGCAGCCTCAAGTCCAGTCCTGCAGCCTCAAGTCCAGTCCTGCAGCCTCAAGTCAAGTCCTGCAGCCTCAAGTCAAGTCCTGCAGCCTCAAGTCCAGTCCTGCAGCCTAAAGTCAAGTCCTGCAGCCTAAAGTCAAGTTCTGGAGCCTCAAGTCCAGTCCTGCAGCCTCAAGTCAAGTCCTGCAGCCTCAAGTCAAGTCCTGCAGCCTCAAGTCAAGTCCTACAGCCTCAAGTCAAGTCCTGCAGCCTCAAGTCAAGTCCTACAGCCTCAAGTCAAGTTCTGCAGCCTCAAGTAAAGTTCTGCAGCCTCAAGGCAAGTCCTGCAGCCTCAAGTCAAGTCCTGCAGCCTCAAGTCAAGTCCTGCAGCCTCAAGTCAAGTTCTGCAGCCTCAAGTCAAGTCCTGCAGCCTCAAGTCAAGTCCTGCAGCCTCAAGTCAAGTGCAAGTAAGTTGAAGTCACAGTCCTGTCAGTCAAGTCAAGTCTTCTGTCTACACAGCGTGGCCTGCACTAAATTCTCCTGTCTATTACAAGTCCCAGCAAATCTGCGAGGTCTCTGTGTCACTGGTCACCTCCTTGGGCCCCGGCTGTACTGCATAGACTGTAACAACTGTCGACCCTCAGTAAAGCTACCTTTGTCTGTAACTTGGCGTCAGTGTCTTCATTGCCCCCTTGCCTAGCCCAGGATCCAGCGGTATGCCTTCGGGTGGTTAAGGCTAAACCACGCCCTAGCGTCACGAACACAAGGGGTCAATACCATCTGCCCCTAGGGTAACAACATCTGCCTTGCACCACACACCCTGCCACCACCACAACTTTTGGCGTCACGAACAGGATATGGGTGTGTGCCTTATGCAACAAGTCCTCCCCTCTAGTCTGAACTGTGTCCAGTATTGTCTTCAAGAAAATCGAGCAAAGTTTGCGCCAAAAAGTGTACGGGACTTTGTCTGTGGAAAGTGTTTTCCTCAATGCGCTTGTGAAATAGAGGGGAAGGTGAAGAAAAGACTGTCATCTGTTATTGAGGAAAACTTTGAAGTCGTGAACATTATGTGCAAAATTCGTACTGAAGCAATGTTACGTGCCAAGATGTCTGCCGTCATACCTGAAAGGGTTAATCTGTTGGAAGAAAAGCGTCAGACCCCCGGGCGTGGAAGACAAGTCACAGTTCCTAGTCCCAAGTGGAACTTGAAAGGTCTGCCGCTTGGTGCTAGGGGGGCGGAAGAAGAGGATGCACCGCTGAGTCACTGTTGATCCCAGGCCCTGCTGATTACGAAGTTCCGGCCAGCGGCCATTTTGCTGGATACTGGTATAAGAAGCGGAGCAGAGCTTGACCTCTTCAGTCTTGTGGAAGTTCCTGGTGAGAGCAAGAAGATGGCGGATGCGCAGCAGACTACCCGAGCAGAGTCCCAAGCGGACCGTCTTCAGAAGATCTCCCTCGGGGCCGAGGAGGCCTGCTATCAAGTCCCACTGCCCGAGGACAGCGGAGACTGGCCTGCAACCCCGGCGGAGGGTACGCCGAAGTCTTCAAGAGAGCCGTCGCCGGTGTGTCACCCCATCACCGGACCTGGGGATCCTGGGCGGAGATCTACACGGAGGAGTCGGAAGTGAGTACCCTGTCTGAGGCTGCGTTTTCTACCCCTCCATCTACCCCCAGTCCAGAGCCAGTGCCCCAGGTCCAGCAGCCCACAGCACGGCCCCAGTCTCCACCGCTACCAAAGTGGTTATTCGGCGACGAGCCAGCATTAGTCCAGTTCATGAGGGACCATCTCCTTGCCCGGCCAGGGAAGTTCCATCCTCCCGTCCCAGCAGCCCAGGTCGAAAAGGCCAAACGTGAGGCTGAAGTGGCTGCTATAATGGAAGAGTTAAGGATGTAGAGGAGAAGGGAGTATGGCCCTAAAGTTATGCCGTATGAAGTACGAGAAGTCCAGCAACAGGACACCAAGAGCCTTGAGGCCTTATATATCAGAAGGCTAGAACAACCCCAAGAGGGAGAGCCACCCCTAGAGCGGCAAAGAGCTACAGTTGTCAACTTTGACAGCCTGAGGGGGTATGGCACCTTAATGGACTGCCACCATGGTGGTACTATTCTGGTCAACAGGAGAATGGTGAAGAGAGACTACCTCCCTCCACCTCTACACTCCCTAGAGAGTGGGGAGATTGTAGAATACACCCTGTACAGAGCCTGCGAGGGGAATGGGCAGCAGCCGTCGCCAGGCCCAAAAATCCTACGCAAATCCCTTTCGCCTATTTCCCCTCTGAAGATTGAGACTCAGATACATTTGGTCTCCTGCCTCCAAGCGTCAAGGGGAAGGTCGTCCAAGAGGAATGGTATTCTGAGTCACCTGCTATGGACCCCAGATATCTGCGTCGAGGGTCTTCTACAGATGTGCACAAGCCTACTCCTGTGGTCAAGGAGGTTTGGCCTAACCAACAGGCACCAACTAAAGTGCCTCGGCCTACTCCTGCTGTGGAGGAGGTTTGGCCTAACCAATAGGCACCTACACGTGATCCCCCAATGGCACAAGCTGCTGCTGTACAAGTGGTGATCACTGTGAGCCTGACCGTCACTGAATCCAGTTTGTCCCATGTATCGTGGGATACTCATGTCATCCCCACAGAGGGGGCACAGTCTTGTGGTCCTAGGTACATGTCCCAGCCTAGGAAGCAAGGTGACCGTCAAGGTTGGGATGGATTGCCACAGTATTGTACAGGACTTTGTGATTGTAATGTGCTTCTGCCGTGGCGTTGTAGCCCAGAGGCAGATGGTGTTAACCCCTAAATGTTTGTAACACCAGGGCGTGGTTTTACTGAGAACCACACGAACGGTAGCACCGCTAATCCTAGTTAGGAAGGGCAAATAAGAGTCCAAGGCCAGGTCAGGGTTAACGGTAGCTTTACTGAGGTAAACAGATGGTACAGTCTTTACAGCTAGGCCAGGATCCCAGAGAGGTGACCAGTAACACAAGGGACCTCGCAGCTTGCTGGGACTTGCAGTGACTTTGACAGACTTTAGCACAGCCACGCTATGAAGTCAGTTAGACATACGACCAAGTCTGGTGAAGTTATTGTACAGGAGTACACAAATAGAACATTTTTTCAGGATAGAGGATAGATAGATTGACAGGCCTTTGCAATATCTTGGCCTATGTTGTCCTTTGCTTGCACTTTCAGGGTAAGGTTTTCCATCATCTTGGTGCGGATCTGACAGACTTGTTGATGCTGGACTTAAGATGTGTTTTTGGACTGATTGTTGCACTTCTTTGTGAATGCAATGCAGAAGAGACGAAGATGGTAGCCATCAGTAGTCTCTACATCCACATGCGCTTTGATCTTGGTCCACCGTTTCTTTATAACAACTAAGCCCTTTAACAATCTGGGGGCTACTGGCCCTTTAAGTGGCTTCGGGGGTTGCTGCAACGGCTTGGTCAGGGCTGGCTGGGACCCCCCCATGTGATCCTTCCCCACTATGCTGCAGCTCTCAAGGGGCGCTGCTGGATGAAGGATAAAGATAAAGGATGAATTTCCCCCCCCCCCCCCCCGGCCCCAGCGACTTACTTTGCACAATCGTTGACGTATGCAGAGTCTGCGCAGCAGCCGGTGCTTGTGCGGGACTTCTGGAGCCGGGCGCAGCCACTGGGATTCGCTGTACAGCTGCGCCCAGGAAACTTCCTGCTTCTGTCCCCTCGGTAACGGGCTCTGCACCACTTCTTTCACTGGTCAACCCCCCAAAATGGCCGCTAGCCGGAAGGACGTCATCAGCGGGGCCTGGGACCGGAAGTGACTGAGCGGTGCATCCTCTTCATTCCCCCCCCCAGCAACAAGGGGCAGACCTTTCGAGTTCCACCTCGGACTGGACACAGCAACATGATCCCCACGCCAGGGGCGGGACGCTGGCTTTGGCAGGAACCTTTTGCTTGCTTCTCAATCAACTGGTTAACCCTTTCAGGTACAACGGCAGACATTTTGGCTCGTAGCATAGCTTCAGTTCTGATTTTGCACATTGTCGGTTTAGCTTTTACAGGCTTTCCAATAATACATGTTACGCCGAGCGCTCCGGGTCCCCGCTCCTCCCCGGAGCGCTCGCTTCACTCTCCCCGCTGCAGCGCTCCGGTCACATCCTCTGACCCGGGGCGCTGCGATTCCGCTGCCAGCCGGGGTGCGATTCGCGATGCGGGTAGCGCCCGCTCGCGATGCGCACCCCGGCTCCCGTACCTTACTCGCTCTCCGTCTGTTCTGTCCCGGCGCGCGCGGCCCCGCTCCCTAGGGCGCGCGCGCGCCGGGTCTCTGCGATTTAAAGGGCCACTGCGCCGCTGATTGGCGCAGTGGTTCCAATTAGTGTGTTCACCTGTGCACTTCCCTATATCACCTCACTTCCCCTGCACTCCCTTGCCGGATCTTGTTGCCCTTGTGCCTAGTGAAAGCGTTCCCTTGTTTGTTCCTAGCCCGTGTTCCAGACCTCCTGCCGTTGCCCCTGACTACGATCCTTGCTGCCTGCCCCGACCTTCTGCTACGTCCGACCTTGCCTTTGTCTACTCCCTTGTACCGCGCCTATCTTCAGCAGTCAGAGAGGTTGAGCCGTTGCTAGTGGATACGACCTGGTCACTACCGCCGCAGCAAGACCATCCCGCTTTGCGGCGGGCTCTGGTGAAAACCTGTAGTGACTTAGAACCGGTCCACTAGCACGGTCCTCACCAATCCCTCTCTGGCACAGAGGATCCACCTCCTACCAGCCGGGATCGTGACAGTAGATCCGGCCATGGATTCCGCTGAGGTGCCGCTGTCAAGTCTTGCCGACATTTTCACGATGATCACCCAACAAAATCACCAGCTGGCATACTTGTCCTCCGTGGAACAGCAACTGAAGTCACAGTTACAGCAGCTGCTGCCACTGACACAGCAGCTGCAACTGCAACAACCATCTCCTCCGCCGTCTCCTGCAACTCCTCCGCAGCGTCCGGCCATGGATTCCGCTGAGGTGCCGCTGTCAAGTCTTGCCGACATTTCCACGATGATCACCCAACAAAATCACCAGCTGGCATACTTGTCCACCGTGACACAGCAACTGAAGTCACAGTTACAGCAGCTGCAACTGCAACAACCATCTCCTCCGCCGGCTCCTGCAACTCCTCCGCAGCAACCGGCCGCTCCTAACCCCTGCTTGTCTCTGCCGGACAAATTTGATGAGGACTCTAGACTCTGCCGTGGTCTCCTTTCTGGAAAGGCCTTGTCTGGGGCCACACCACTCTGGGACCGCAATGATCCTGCCACAGCCACAGTCCAGTCCTTCTCCGCTGAGGTCCGTGGTGTCTTCGAGGAGCCTGCCCGAGCTTCTTCTGCCGAGACTGCCCTGCTGAACCTGGCCCAGGGTGTTTCTTCCGTTGGCGAGTACGCCATTCAGTTCCGTGCTCTTGCTTCCGAGTTGTCCTGGAATAGTGAGGCTCTCTGCGCGACCTTTAAAAAAGGCCTATCCAGCAACATTAAAGATGTTCTGGCCGCACGAGAAACTCCTGCTAACCTACATGAACTCATTCATCTTGCCACTCGCATTGACATGCGTTTTTCCGGATGGCGTCTGGAGCTCCGCCTGGATATGGACTTTGTTCGCACGAGGCGTTTTTTCTCCCCGGCTCCTCTCTCCTCTGGTCCTCTGCAAACCGTTCCTGTGCCTCCCGCCGTGGAGGCTATGCAGGTCGACCGGTCTCGCTTGACACCTCAAGAGAGGACACGACGCCGCATGGAGAATCTTTGCCTGTACTATGCCGGTACCGAACACTTCCTGAAGGATTGTCCTATCCGTCCTCCCCGCCTGGAAAGACGTACGCTGACTCCGCACAAAGGTGACACAGTTCTTGATGTCAACTCTGCTTCTCCACGCCTTACTGTGCCTGTGCGGATATCTTCCTCTACCTTCTCCTTCTCTACTATGGCCTTCTTGGATTCCGGATCTGCAGGAAATTTTTTTTTGGCCTCTCTTATCAACAGGTTCAACGTCCCTGTGACCAGTCTCGCCAGACCCCTCTACATCAATTGTGTTTACAATGAAAAATTGGACTGTCTCGTGCGTTACCGCACGGAACCCCTCCTAATGTGCATCGGACCTCATCACGGAAAAATTGAGTTTTTTTTCCTCAGGTTCTTTGGCCCCAAGAAGAGGGGGAGACCCAAGGGGGGGGGTACTGTTACGCCGAGCGCTCCGGGTCCCCGCTCCTCCCCGGAGCGCTCGCTTCACTCTCCCCGCTGCAGCGCTCCGGTCACATCCTCTGACCCGGGGCGCTGCGATTCCGCTGCCAGCCGGGGTGCGATTCGCGATGCGGGTAGCGCCCGCTCGCGATGCGCACCCCGGCTCCCGTACCTTACTCGCTCTCCGTCTGTTCTGTCCCGGCGCGCGCGGCCCCGCTCCCTAGGGCGCGCGCGCGCCGGGTCTCTGCGATTTAAAGGGCCACTGCGCCGCTGATTGGCGCAGTGGTTCCAATTAGTGTGTTCACCTGTGCACTTCCCTATATCACCTCACTTCCCCTGCACTCCCTTGCCGGATCTTGTTGCCCTTGTGCCTAGTGAAAGCGTTCCCTTGTTTGTTCCTAGCCCGTGTTCCAGACCTCCTGCCGTTGCCCCTGACTACGATCCTTGCTGCCTGCCCCGACCTTCTGCTACGTCCGACCTTGCCTTTGTCTACTCCCTTGTACCGCGCCTATCTTCAGCAGTCAGAGAGGTTGAGCCGTTGCTAGTGGATACGACCTGGTCACTACCGCCGCAGCAAGACCATCCCGCTTTGCGGCGGGCTCTGGTGAAAACCTGTAGTGACTTAGAACCGGTCCACTAGCACGGTCCTCACCAATCCCTCTCTGGCACAGAGGATCCACCTCCTACCAGCCGGGATCGTGACAATACACAGCACAGTTTTCTTCACGGCCCCCTCTCCTTTATCAGCGCCACGGTCGAAGCACATTACAAAGTGCCATACAGTTTTCTGGCGCAAACTTTTTCACATCGGCATGCGATTTTTCTTGGAAACAATTCAGACTCAGACTAGGGGAAAGGATTTGTGGCTTTATGGTTAAGGCACACACCCGTATCCTGTTCGTGATGCCAAAGTTTGTGGTGCACCAAGGGGGTGCGATGAGAGGTGGATGGGGCAGATGTTATAGCCCAGGGGCAGATGGTGTTAACCCCTAAATGTTTGTGACGCCAGGGCGTGGTTTTAACTGAGAACCACATGAACGGTAGCACCGCTAGTCCTAGTTTAGGCAGGGCAAATAATAGTCCAAGGCCAGGTTAGGGTTAACGGTAGCTTTACTGAGGTAGACAGATGGTACAGTCCTTACAGCTAGGCCAGGATCCCAGAGAGATGACCAGTAACACAGGGGGACCTCACAGCTTGCTGGGACTTGCATTGACTTGATAGACTTTAGGACAGCCACGCTGACTAGAATAGACTTGACTTGACTGAAGATTAGTACCACCCCCTCTTATAAAGGGCCCCCCCTGAACAAAGAGCCCATAGGCTAGCTGGGGTCATCTGGTGCTCTCTGGGTAACAAAACATGTGACTTTAACATGTGACAATTACCATGTGACCATTTCAAAGGTCCATTACACATAACATGCAATTATACAGATTATAGGGGTACAGTACAGGTGAGCCCTGGGGACGTGCAGGGACTCAAGCTGATAGGACTGTGAGATGTATATCCAGTACTGGGACATCACAATTGCGCATAGCAACCACATTCCACTGCTGCTTGTTGCTTTTTAATCTATTTATTTATTTTTCATTCAGTTGTTGCAATCTACCATATACCTTATTGATTTTTTCCGTGAAGTTTGATCACATGACCAGGTTGGCCATACATGACGTGACGTACAGCCTTTAATTTTCCAAAACTGCATTTTCACATATGGCGTTTCCCCCCCCCCCCCCCCCCCCCCCTGCAACTTTTGGCTGGCGATTTTTTTTTTTTTACCTAAAAATAAAGGCGCAAAAAAAAAAATACATTTGGAAGATGACGGTGACGGGACTGGGACGAGTACACAGAATATTCTGTGGGGGATGTGTGGGTGAGTGACAGGTGGACGGGTGCACCTGGTTCGTCGGGGTGTCACCGATGCTGTTCACCCCCAAACCCCCCCCCCCCGGAGAGGGGAAGGAGAGGGGAAGCAGAGTTCCGGCTGTCATTTTTACTCATCGGACCCCCACAATTGTGCTGCAGGTGGTCCAATGAGTAAACACAAGCACCGCAACTGCTTTAGATCAGTATTGATCACGGTATCTGAAGGGTTAATAGCAGGTATCTCAGCGTGATTGCTGATGTCCGCCATTGCCAGTGAGGTCCCAGTTGCTGTATATAAGGATTCATAGTCTGAATGCCACTTTTATGTTCATCCTGGTAAGTTAGGTTCCAGTCCGCCACAATGTATATTTACCTCCAATGTCGTTAAGGGGTTAAAAGATGTCACCCAGGAATAGTCACTTATACAAACATTAATTACCTAAGCGTTACAATCACATGTATAGCATTCATGTAATCACCCACAGTAGCAAGCGCTATCCATCAGACCATGTAGTATATCTTACTGGGGAAATATCAATGTTGTGTAAGCTGATTGGGACCACTATGCGGGGTTCCGATCAGCTTACCTGACGGCCGGAGGGCTCCTACCTGCCTCCATGCCATCTGATGTCTTCTCTGCTGCTCTGGCCTGCGCAGATAACACTGATCAATGTTGTGTAATAGCCCAGCATTGAACAGTGTTAGCAATCTAAAAATTCCATGTTATAGGGACTAAAAAAAAAGTGTAAAAAATAATTAAAATAAAAAATGTGCATAAATCCCCCCGCTCCCAGAATAAAAAATTTCATCACTTTCTCTTTTCCTATTTGTCAAATAACATAATGCAAACAAAAATAAACATATGTAGTATTTCTGTGTGTGTAAATGTCCGTACTAGTAATATATAACATCAATTAAATCGGATGGTCAATGGCGTAGACGTAAAAAAAAAAAAAATACTAAAGTCAAGAATTGCAGATATTTGGTCACTTCATAGACCAGAATTTTTTTTTATAAAAAGCGACCAGAAAGTCCCATCAAAACAAAGATGGTACCGATACGAACTACAAATCCCAGCACATAAAATGACCCTCATGTAGCCCCGTATACAGAAAAATAAAAAAGTTATAGGGACCAGGAAAGGAAAATTTTAAATATACCAAATTTCATACAAAAAGTTATAATTCTTTTAAAGTAGTAAAGTGTGGTGTCCCGGTACAGTATTGCATACAGTACCTAGTGTAGAGGTCCCCAAAGTCAGAGTAACTACGTTCAGGTAGGGTTCCTCAGGTGGGACAGCCCCTAGTCGCCTCTCCTAAAGTCTATCTTTAATAATAATAAATGTATATATTAATAATTATATATATGTTTTATAGTAATGTATAGTACTTACCTTGTTCAGCGTCGCAGGACCTTCTGTCATGTGACCATGCTAGTAACCTCTATGGTATGTTGCAGGACCTTAGGAGGTCCTTGGGTCACGTGTTACCCACAAATCTCTGTAAAGGTTATTGACATCAGTTTGGACCAATTAGCATTAGTCCAGCCCCTGCCCATATAAGGGAGCTGCGTCCAATTATCACTCTCTTGGGTTGCTGCTCTCATGGATGCCGCACTGACAGGACGGTGTGCTACGCAACTTTCAAAGATACGATAGGCCTCAAAACATACGGCCTCAGCAGAACCAAAAATCGTGAGTTCAAGTCTAATTCCTGTTAATGCTAGCGTGACTACTGGACCGCAACTAATTCCCCTAAATCCAGTGGAACAGCGCAAAAGACTAAAAGACTCTTAAAGCTAAAGTCCCAACCATTGTCAATCTCCAAAGGAAGCTATTGTTATGATAAGAGACTGTTATGTTGTTGAAGTGTACAGAAAATCTTCAGTAAAGTTAACGCTGTTTACAGAAGCTTTCCGGTTGTGGACAATCCATTATTACTACCTACCTCAAACCTATTATCATCTCCCTCCCTATTGTTCCTGGGAAGGGCAGGGTAGGAAAAGCTTTATTGAGGAGCCCTCACCCTGGCGTCACGAATAGCAAGGGTTAACAAGCACCCTTTAATAACTGCACAGCTACACTCCCCATACCCTACACCCCCAGGCTATCACAAAAGTAAAACAAAACCTATACAAATTGGGTATCCTTGTAATCGGATGGAGCAACAGAATAAAGATAACTGCGTAGAAATGAAACCCCCAAAGTTGCCAAATGGCTTTTATTTTTCAATTTAGGTTTTGTGGTAGATTTTGTGGTAGATTTTGCTTTCTTAACAAAGTAAAATTGGTGGAACAAAAAAACAAGCCCTCATATAGGTCTGCAGGTGGAAAATTGAAAGTGTTATGATTTTTAAAAGGTGAGGAGGGAAAAAAAAGTGCAAAACTAAAAAAAAAATACCCTATACCCTTGAAGGGGTACTTTGCTGGTCAACTGGTGCCAGAGAGTTAAACAGAATTCTATATGAATTCTATAAAAAAAAATCGTTATCCTTCCAGTACTTATCAGCTGCTGTATGCTCCACAGGAAGTTCTTTACTGTTTGAATTTCCTTTCTGTCTGACCACAGTGCTCTCTGCTGACACCTCTGTCCATGTCAGGAACTGTCCAGAGCTGGAGCAAATCCTCATAACAATCCCCCCCCCCCGCTCTGCACAGTTCCTAAAATGGACAGAGGGGTCAGCAGAGAGCACTGTGGTCAGACAAGAAGGAAATTCAAACAGAAAAGAACTTCCTGTGTAACATACAGCAGTTGATAAGTACTGGAAGGATTAAGATTTTTAAATAAAAGTAATTTACAAATCTGTTTAACTTTCTGGCATCAGTTGATAAAAAAAATAAATAAATAAATAAAATATATATATATATATATATATATATATATATATGTTTTCCAGCAGAGTACCCCTTTACCCTCTTGGGGATGTAGGGCATATGCGCTCTATCCTCCATCCTTAACCACATAGGGACCCAGGGAGTACAGGTACGCCTTTGGTCCCTGGTACTTAAGGACCCAGGGCGTACATGTACGCCCGTGGGAATTTCAGTGACCGCCGCGCGCCGGGCGGGGACCACACTGGGGTGACTGCTGTTATCGATCAGTAGGCACCCCGCGCAAATGCCCAGGGGGGTCAACAGACCCCCTATGTCGGCAGTCGGCGCATATCGCAAGTGAATTCACACTTGTGATTTGCGCCTATTCCGGGTCATACGGGTCTATGGTGACCCGGAATATAAGGGGGATTGCGGTTGTCCAAGACACCTACGATCCCCCTGAAGGGATAGGAGTGAGGTGGCAGGGGCGCTACCCCTCCTATCCCTGCTATTGGTCGTCAGAAGCGACGACCAATAGCAGATGGGGGGCGGGGAGGTTAACTTTCCTTTTTCCCCGATCTGCCCACCCACAATAGGCAGGGCAGGACGGGGAAACCGACAGGGACCGGCGCCGAAGTCCACTCACCCATCGGCGACGGCAGCGGGCTGCAATCGGGACGGGGATCGGTGGAAAAAGAGGACGGCGATGCGACTCCCTGGATCCTACGGAAGCCGGTGAGTTGCCTAGCAACATCTGGAGTGCTACAGTATGAGACCACTATACAGTTGTGTCTATACTGTAGCCCTCCCGATGTTGCAAAACTAAAACTCCCAGCATGCCCAGACAGCTTTTTGCTGTGTGGGCATGCTGGGATTTGCAGTTTTGCAACAGCTGAAGGGCTACAGTTTGGAGATCACTGTGCAGTGGTCTCTAACTGTAGCCCTCCAGATGTTGCAAAACTGCAAATCCCAGCATGCCCAAACAGCAAACAGCTGTCTCGGCATGCTGGGAGTTGTAGTTGAGTACCTCCAGCTGTTGCATAACTACATCTCCCAACATGCACTTCGGCGATCAGTACATGTTGGGAGTTGTAGTTTTGCAACAGCTGGAGGCACACTGGTTGGAAAATACTGAGTTAGATAACTGAAGGTTTGCCTCCAGCTGTTGCAAAAGTACAACTCCCAGCATGCACGGTCTGTCAGTAATGCTGGGAGTTTTAGTTTTGAAATAGCTGGAGGTTTGCCCCCCCCATGTGAATGTACAGGGTACATTCACACAGGCAGGTTTACAGTAAGTTTTCTGCTTCAAGTTTGGGCTGCGGGAAACTCACCGTAAACGCTCGTCAGTGTGAATGTACCCTAAAAACACTACACTACACTACACTAACACATAATAAAGGGTAAAACACTACATATACACCCCCTTACACTGCCCGGGGGGGGCAGTGTAAGGGGGTGTATATGTAGTGTTTTACCCTTTATTATGTGTTAGTGTAGTGTAGTGTAGTGTTTTTAGGGTACATTCACACTGACGGGCCCCAATAAAAATGAAAAACATATTGTACGGCAGTGTTTCCAAAACAGAGCCTCCAGCTGTTGCAAAACAACAACTCCCAGCATTTCTGGACAGCCACTGACTGTCCAGGCATGCTGGGAGTTTAGCAACAGCGCGAGTAGAATACCCCTATGTCCACCCCTAAGCAATCCCCATGTAGTCCTCAAATGCACATGGCGCTCTCTCACTTCGGAGCCCTGTCGTACTTCAAGGAAACAGTTTAGGGCCACATATGGGGTATCTCCGTATTCGGGAGAAATTGCACTTCAAATTTTGGGGGGCTTTTTTCCTTTTACCCCTTATGAAAAGGAAAAGTTGGGGGCAACACCAGCCTGTTAGTGTAAAAAAAAAAATTACACTAACATGCTGGGGTACATTTTCTCCCATTACCCTTTGTAAAAATGATAAATTTGGGGAAAAAACTGCACTTTAGTGACAAATTTTTTTTTTTCATTTACACATCCAACTTTAACGAAAAGTCGTCAAACACCTGTGGGGTGTTAAGGCTCACTGTACCCCTTGTTACATGCCTTGAGGGTGTAGTTTCCAAAATGGTATGCCATGTGGGGGTTTTCTGCTGTTCTGGCACCATAGGGGCTTCCTAAATGTGACATGCCCCCCAAAAAACATTTCAGCAGAACTCACTCTCCAAAATCCCATTGTTGCTCCTTCCCTTCCGTGCCCTCTACTGCGAACACTTGACATCCACATATGAGGTATTTCCTTACTCGAGAGACATTGGGTAACACATTTTGGGGGGATTTTTCTTCTATTACCCCTTCAAAAACAAAAAAATTCTAAAACTGGGTCTACAAGAACATGCGAGTGTAAAAAATGAAGATTTTGAATTTTCTCCTTCACTTTGCTGCTATTCCTGTGAAACACCTAAAGGGTTAAAGGACAGCTGCAGCGGTATGACACTTATTCCCTATCCACAGGATAGGGGATAAGTGTTTGATTGCGGGGGGTCTGACCGCTGGGATCCCCCTCGATCTCCCTAACGGGGCGCCGCCATTAGCGCTCATGGTGACGATGACGCCCCGTCTCCTCCCCGTCCCCATACAGTTCTATGGGGGAGAGGGGGAGGCACGAATGCTGCCTCTCCCATAGAGATGTATGGAGGAGGCGTGCCGGCTACAACGTCATGCTGCGGCTGGCACGCCCCCTGCACGGGACAGCTGCGGCCCCGTACAGGAGATCACAGGAGGTCCCAGCGGTCGGACCCCCGCGATCAAACACTTATCCCCCCTGTGGATAGAGGATAAGTGTTAATCATGCTGCAGATGTCCTTTAACCCCTTAACGACGCATGACGTATATTTACGTCCTGCGCCGGCTCCCGCGATATGAAGCGGGATCGCGCCGCGATCCCGCATCATATCGCGTGGGTCCCGGTGCTAATCAACGGCCGGGACCCGCGGCTAATACCACACATCGCCGATCGCGGCGATGTGCGGTATTAACCCTTTAGAAGCGGCGGTCAAAGCTGACCGCCGCTTCTAAAGTGAAACTGAAAGTATCCCGGCTGCTCAGTCGGGCTGTTCGGGACCGCCGCGGTGAAATCGCGGCGTCCCGAACAGCTGATCGGACACCGGGAGGGCTCTTACCTGCCTCCTCGGTGTCCGATCGACGAATGACTGCTCCGTGCCTGAGATCCAGGCAGGAGCAGTCAAGCGCCGATAATGCTGATCACAGGCGTGTTAATACACGCCTGTGATCAGGATGAGAGATCAGTGTGTGCAGTGTTATAGGTCCCTATGGGATAACAATGATCAGTATAAGAGATCAGTGTGTGCAGTGTTATAGGTCCCTATGGGACCTATAACACTGCAAAAAAAAAGTTTAAAAAAAGTGTTAATAAAGGTCATTTAACCCCTTCCCTAATAAAAGTTTGAATCACCCCCCTTTTCCCATAAAAAAAATAAAAGTGTAAAAAAAAATAAAAATAAACATATGTGGTATCGCCGCGTGCGTAAATGTCCGAACTATAAAAATATATCATTAATTAAGCCGTACGGTCAATGGCGTACGCGCAAAAAAATTCCAAAGTCCAAAAAAGCGTATTTTGGTAACTTTTTATAACATTAAAAAATGAATAAAAAGTGATCAAAATGTCAGATCAAAACAAAAATCATACCAATAAAAACTTCAGATCACGGCGCAAAAAATGAGTCCTCATACCGCCCCGTACGTGGAAAAATAAAAAAGTTATAGGGGTAAGAAGATGACATTTTTAAACGTATAAATTTTCCTGCATGTAGTTATGATTTTTTCCAGAAGTGCGACAAAATCAAACCTATATAAGTAGGGTATCATTTTAACCGTATGGACCTACAGAATAATGATAAGGTGTAATTTTTACCGAAATGTGCACTGCGTAGAAACGAAAGCCCCCAAAAGTTACAAAATGGCGTTTTTTTTTCGATTTTGCACAATGATTTTTTTTTCCGTTTCGCCGTGCATTTTTCGGTAAAATGACTAATGTCACTGCAAAGTAGAATTGGCGACGCAAAAAATAAGCCATAATATGGATTTTTAGGTGGAAAATTGAAAGGGTTATGATTTTTAAAAGGTAAGGAGGAAAAAACAAAAGTGCAAAAACGGAAAAACCCTGAGTCCTTAAGGGGTTAACACACTTACTGAATGTCATTTTGAATACTTTAGGGGGTGCAGTATTTATAATGGGGTCATTTATGGGGTATTTCTAATATGAAGACCCTTCAAATCCACTTCAAACCTGAACTGGTCCCTGAAAAATTGTGAGTTTGGAAATTTTGTGAAAAATCGGAAAATTGCTGCTGACCGTTGAAGCCCTCTGGTGTCTTCCAAAAGTAAAAACTCATCAATTTTATGATGCAAACATAAAGTAGACATATTGTATATGTGAATCAATGTATAATTTATTTGGAATATCCATTTTCCTTACAAGCAGAGAGCTTCAAAGTTATAAAAATGCAAAATTTTCAATTTTTTCATCAAATTTTGGAATTTTTCACCAAGAAATTATTCAAGTATCGGCAAAATTTTACCACTAACATAAAGTAGAATATGTCACGAAAAAACTATCTCGGAATCAGAATAAAAGGTAAAAGCAACTTGGTTAACAACTTGCAAAGTGGTTAACAACTTATCCCCTATCCTAAGGATAGGGGATAAGTTTGAGATCGTGGGGGGTCCGACCGCTGGGGCCCCCCGCGATCTCCTGTAAGGCGCCCCGACAGCCCGCGGGAAGGGGGCGTGTCGACCTCCGCACGAGGCGGCGGCCGACACGCCCCCCTCAATACAACTCTATGGCAGAGCCGAAGCGCTGCCTTCGGCAATCTCCGGCTCTGCCATTGAGATGTATTGAGGGGGCGTGTCGGCCGCTGCTTCGTGCGGAGGTCGTCACCCGCTATCTGTCCGGAGAGCCGGGGCCCCGTACAGAGAGATCGCAGGGGGCCCCAGCGGTCGGACCCCCCGCGATCTCAAACTTATCCCCTATCCTTAGGATAGGGGATAAGTTTTTCACCACTGGACTACCCCTTTAATGTTTAAAGTGAAAGTGGTCAGATGTGCAAAAAATGGCCGGGTCCTTAAGGTATAAATGGGTCCTTAAGGGGTTAAGGACTCAGGGCGTACCTGTACGTCCTGGTCCAGTTTAAGGGGTTTAAACTGTTCTCACCGGCAGAGAACGGGTTAAACCTGGTGGATCCTGTTTGCTATGGGCAGCCAGCACCCATGTCTAATGCCGGGCACGGCCGATCCAGCCCAAAATTAACCCTTTAGACACCTCGATCAAAGTAAAAGAATCCTGGCAGCTCAGAGGAGCTTATCGGGACTATCGCGACAATATTGCGATGTCCCGATCAGCTTACCGGACGACGGGAGGGTCCTCACCTGCCTCTCCGTTGTCCGATGGGCGATGCCATGCCAGGCTAGTGCAGAAGAGCATCGGTTACACTGATCAATGCTGTGCAATGGCATAACACTGATCGGTGTATGCATTCAGAAGATTGCATGTTGTAGTCCCCGATGGGGTTTAAAAAAAAAAAAAAAAGTGTAAAAAAAAAATGTCATCAAAGTACATTAACCCTTTTTCTCATTTTTTAAATAAAAGAAAGTAGTAAAGAATAAAAATAATCAAATGTGGTACCACCGTGTGCGTAAATGTTCGAACTATTAAATTATAAGCTTAGCTAAACCACATGGTTGATGGCGTAAACATTAAAAAATACCAAAGTCCCAAAAAAAAAAATATATATATATATATATATATACCAACAGCCACCCCAACCTCAGGTTGTGTGTGGTATTACAACTTGCCTCCATTCACTTCAATGCAACAGAGCTGCGATACCACACACAACCTGCGGACAGTGGGCGGCGCTGTTTCTCTATGCCCCTTGTGCGGCTCTCCTGCGCTGTTTATATCGAATGACAACTCCTTGTTTATTGCGGACACCTGGGGGAGGCGCCGGGAGCGGCGCGCTCCGATTGGCTGGCGTGGGCGAAGCTTGTTTTGTTGCTCTCGCGCCCAGCCACGCCCGCGTGTTGGCGGTGATTGGCCGGGACGCGGAGCCCGCACGCGCTGGCCACGCCTCCCGCTGTGACTGACAGCGGCTTTCCACCAATCGCCGTCGCGGGCAAGATTGTCTCGGGCGTCCAATGGCGGCGGATGACAGAGAAGGGGGCGTGGCCGGCTGTGTAGGGGGTTTGGTGAACGCCGCCTGGTAAACAGTGAGGACCTCGTGTGAGAGAGGAAGAGGAGCTGGGGCCTGCTGCTGCTGCTGCTGCGTGTGTGCACGGCGCTGTACGTATACCATGCATGCCACCTATGGGGCTGGAGGGAGGCGTGGAACTACAACTCTCAGCATGCCCTGACAGCCGGAGGCTGTCAGGGCATGCTGAGAGTTGTAGTTTCACGCCCATTGCCAGGTTGCAGGAAGGGGGTGTGGTGGAGGGCAGACCCTAAATACCTACATTGTAGCAGTGTATTCTATAGGATGGAAACTTTGTAGCAACAATGTAACAGCGCAAAGACGTTGGTGTTTGTATTAGCTTTACTCTTTTTCTATATGTATTATGTTTTATTTTATGTTCTATCTATATTATGCACCAGATGTCAGCAGCACAACTATGGGGAGGGTTGGAAATGTTCTATTGTATGGAGTATCGACAATAGTATATATATGTGTGTGTATATATAGATATATATTATAATATACGGGATGTCCCAATACCGTACTCGCCGATACCAATTACCGATACTTTTTTCAATGTCATGTGACAGTGTTTTTGCTTTCATGTTGTTTTTTTTTATTTTTTATATATTTATAAATTTTTGTATTTTTTTTTTTTTTTTTTTTTTTTTAAATGAGGGCTTTTTAATAAAAAAAAAAAAATGTGTCAAATTTGAAAAGGGGGTGATTTAAGATTTTTTTATTAGGGAAGGGGTGAATTCACATTTATTCTATAACATGCACTCTGTAGATGGCGTACACTGATCGATGCTCTGCCATAGCATAGCACTGATCAGCGTTAGGCTGCATTCACACGACGTTTTTGCAATAGAGTTCCCGTATCAGGTTTTTTTTTTTTAAATGAAAAATGGATTCCTCAAAGCCGGACTTAACTGTATCAAAATGTGTGTACAAATTTCAACCCTCTACGGGTTAAAAATCGTATACGGTTTGAAAAGTGATGTCCGGCTGCATCCGTTTTTTTTAAGAAGGGGGGGAAAAAGAATAATTTTTTTTTTTTTTTTTTTTTTTTTACTTTTCACTCCATTTTGAATAAAGTTTCACTTGTTTGATTGAAATGCCAAGAAAAAAAAAAACCCGTGCAAAGTCAAAAACCGGATGGAACCGTACGCACATACAGTTCTGTACGGTTCCCATTGACTCCCATTAAAAAAAATAAAAATAAAAAAAAGATACTGTTTAATACAGTTTTTCACCTGGACCAAAAAAAAAAGACGTGGTAGACCACAGTTTTGGATACGGGTAAAAAAAACGTATGACGCAAAACGGACTAAACCGGATGATGCGTTTGACACACGGTTTACAATGTTAAGTCAATGCATACGGTTTTCTATACGGTTCTGTATGTTTTTTTAGCTTGATACGTATACGGGAACTGTATATAGCAAAAACGTGTTGTGCGTGCAGCGTTATCGGCGCTACTTTACTACTGCCTGCAGGTGGCCTACCGCACCTCCATGGTATCTGCTGGCGGGAGTCACGCCAGCAGGTATCAGGGACACTTGCACAAGTACTTGTGCAAATCTCCAGTATCAGTCCCGATACCAGTATCTGTATCAGGATATCCCAAATATATAGTATGTAATGTGGGGACGCACTAAAAATGCTAACGTATTTGCCTGATATGTACACTAAACTCTAGTGGGCGTGCATATACCTATTTCTAATTCATATATCTGTATAGTGTTATATATTTCAAAATATATATTAAAAATGTGGGGGATACACTTCAAAATGCTAATGTCTTTGCTAGATAGGTACATTCAGATAGAGCGAGCGTGCATATACCTATTCATAATCCACATATCGACCATAGTCTAGTAAATTGTGAGGATGCACTTAAGGTGCTTAAAGGGGTACTCCAGTGAAAAAAAAAAAAAAAAATTTTTATCAACTGGTGCCAGAAAGTTAAACAGATTTGTAAATTACTTCTATTAAAAAATCTTAATCCTTCCAGTACTTATTAGCTGCTGAATACCACAGTGGAAATTATTTTCCGTATGAAACACAGAGCTCTCTGCTGACATCTCTGTCCATTTTAGGAACTGTCCAGAGCAGCATATGTTTTCTATGGGGATTTTTTTTCCTATCCTGGACAGTTCCTAAAATGAACAGAGATGTCAGCAGAGAGCTCTGTGTTTCAAAAAGAAAATTAATTTCCGCTGTAGTATTCAGCAGCTAATAAGTACTGGAAGGATTAAGATTTTTTTTTTTTATAGAAGTAATTTACAAATCTGTTTAACTTTCTGGCACCAGTTGATTTAAAGGGTACCTCTCATCAAAAAAAAACTTTTGATATATTATAGATTAATGTATGCAGAATAACTTTACAATTGCATGTTATTAAAAAAAATAGGCTTCTTTCTATTTAATTTTCCACTTTGAAGAAATGACCACTAGGGGTCTCCCTACCAGTCCTGGCAGCAAGCATTTCAGACTCATGCTGGAGTCCTAAACACTACGAGCTGCCAGTCTGCTTTGTTCACAAAGGAGAACACTCAGAGCTGCCAGCCTGCTTTGTTCACAGCCTGTTTGGCTGTGAACAAAGCAGGCTGGCAGCTCTGAGTGTTTAGGACTCCAGCATGAGTCAGAAATGCTTGCTGCCAGGACTGATCGGGAAAAATACAATAGAAAGAAGCATATTTTTCATTAACATGCTATTGGAAAGTGATTCAACATTCATTCATCTAAAATATATCAAAAGTTTATTTGATGAGAGGTACCCTTTAAAAAAAAAAAAAAAAAAAAAAGTCTTTGTCAGGTATGTACATTCCACAATAGTGAGCGTGCATATACCTACATAAATCAGCATAGTACGTTTTATACTTTTATCAGTATAGAGAGAAATAAAGCTAATATCTGTATGAAAGAACAGTGTGAATGTCAAACTTTGGCAAAGGTCAAGGGTGACTATATCCTGATAATCCTGTGTCAACAATACTTCCTTTGTACACTGTATCCAAGCCAGAGATACAGTGTTCTTCCTTTTTTTTTTTTTTTTTTATACATTATTCTGAGGGTGTGCATGCATGTGACTTATAGGAATGCAGTCGTGTCCGGAGCTGTGAAACTACAACTCCCAGAGTGCCTGGCATGCTGGGAGTTGTAGTAGTTTCATGCCAACCACAGTAGCGAAGATTGCATTTGCAAAACAGGGGCCAACTGGAGGGAAGGGGTGTGAAAGGGGGCGCTGATGTTGTTCTAGATGAGTGTTTTCCAAACAGTGTGCCTCCGGCTGTTGCAAAACTACAACTCCCAGCATGCCCGGACAGCCAAAGGCTGTCCGGGCATGCTGGGAGTTGTAGTTTTGTAGCTGCTGGAGGCATCCTGATTGTCTTTTCCAGCTGATCTTGAACATTAGGACAGGAGGTTACATGTGGACTGACACATGAATGGCCCTGAGTTGCAATACCGTGCAGAACCTGTGGGACAATTGTGGCGCTGTTTTATTTTACTTTTGCGCAACATACACCCTAATTAAAAGTGAATATTGGGGGGGGGGGGGAGCAAATGAAGCGTGCATGCTCTTTGGCGGCACGGTGCTATGTCATGGGAAGTCTCTTACTGAGTGAATGGAGTGATAGTGGGCTGAGTGTGTGTGTCAGGGTCAGTTGTGATGGGTGGAGGTCTTGTTGGTCGGACCCTGACCGATCAAAGCCTTTATATGGGTGATGGATACCTTTTTTCATCTAAGGATAGTCCCATTAAAGGGGTACTCCACTGGAAAACTTTTTTTTTTTTTTTTTTCTGTTGCCAGAAAGTTAAACAGATCTGTAAATGACTTCTATTTAAAAATCTTAATCCTTCCAGTACTTATCAGCTGCTGTATGCTCGACAGGAAGTTCTTTTCTTTTTGAATTTCTTCTCTGTCTGACCACAGTGCTCTCTGCTGACACCTCTTTCCGTGTCCAGAACTGTTCAGAGCAGGATATATTTGCTAGAGATGAGCGAACTTACAGTAAATTCGATTCGTCATGAACTTCTCGGCTCGGCAGTTGATGGCTTTTCCTGCGTAAATTAGTTCAGCTTTCAGGTGCTCCCGTGGGCTGGAAAAGGTGGATACAGTCCTAGGAGACTCTTTCCTAGGACTGTATCCACCTTTTCCAGCCCACCGGAGCACCTGAAGGCTGAACTAATTTACGCAGGATAAGGCATCAACTGCTGAGCCGAGAAGTTCGTGACGAATCGAATTTACTGTAAGTTCGCTCATCTCTAATATTTGCTTTAGGGATTTGCTCCTACTCTGGACAGTTCCTGATATGGACAGAGGTGTCGGCAGAGAGCACTGTGGTCAGACAGAAAAGAACTTCCTGTGGAGCACACAGCAGCTAAGTACTGGAAGAATTAAGATTTTTAAATAGAAGTTTTCTTTTTTTTTTACAAATCTGTTTAACTTTCTGGCACCAGTTGATTTAAATTTTATGTTTTTCAGTGGAGTACCCCTTTAACTTCTTCTTTATTTCAGCTCACAGACTAAAGACCTCAGATGGATGTGACGCGTTTCGGTTGGACATGCCAACCTTAGTCATAGGTCTTGTGTCTGTGAGCCGAAATAAAGAAGTTAAGCATTTATCCGAGCTGACCTTGCTGGGCATTCCTTTCTTCATCATCCTGTGTATAAGACATGCAGTGACCTCCAGCTGCTGCAGGACTACAACTCCCATCATGCAACAGCTAGAGACAGCTTGGGATTCAGGACTGCTGCCATGTGGGTCTACTTTCTTCTGTGTTATGTGAGTGGGGCATTTATTTTAGACTGTAATGCAGTGTTCCTTAAAGGGGTACTGTGGTGCAGGACAACTTATCCCCTAGTCACATAAGTGTCTAAATGTGGGGGGTCCGACTGCTGGGACCCCCCGCAATCTCCTGCACGGCACCCTGCTCTTCTATGCTCTGTGCAAGGAGACTGTAGGCCAGTGTTTCCCAACCAGGGCGCCTCCGGCTGTTGCAAAACTACAACTCCCAGCATGCCCGGACAGCCGAAGGCTGTCCGGGCATGCTGGGAGTTTTAGTTTTGCAACAGCTGGAGGCACCCTGGTTGGGAAACACTGCTTTAGACCCCCCACACAAAGCGGTGTTCAACACGCCCCCCTTCCATGTATCTCTTTATCTTTGGCTTTTCCATAGAGATGTATGTAGGGGACCTACCAGTCTCCGCTCTGTCTCAGCTTAGTTCATGCGGATAGCGGGGTGCCGTGCAGTAGATTGTGAGGGTCCCAGTGTTTGAACCCCGCCCCCGTAATCAGGCAATAAATCCCCTATCCTTTGGCTAGGGGTATAAGTTGTCCTGCACCACTGTACTCCTTTTAAAGGGGTTCTCCACCATAAGGTGATTTTAGTCTCTACCCGGCAGACAGTAATGGACATGCTTAGGAAGGATCTGCGCTTGTCTTGGGGCTAAATGGCTATGTTGTGAGATTACCATAATACTGGGGCTAGCTTTCTGTGAACTTGTATTTCCTGTTTGACTTTTCTTCTCTTGCCTACAAATCCCATAATTCCATTTTCCTCCTTCCCACACATCATCCACCCCCACCCATTGAAACATAAATGAGCTGCATCCATTCAAAAGACCTGTGGTTTTCAATCAGGGTGCCTACAGCTGTTGCATTTGTTGCAGTTGATCTTTTTCCCACCCAGCGATCGCTCCACCCATTGAAGCAGACAGGCTCCCTGTCATAAGCTGACTAGTGATGTAATGTCTCGGCCGCATTGCAACCTGGGAAAAATCAGAGACAACAGTCATTTTGCATGCTGTTAAAAATAAATATTGGGGTGAAAATCACAGAAGAATTGTGAGAAAACCGTCACACACAGGTACAGACACTATATTATGGACTACACTAACTTTACAGCCCCTCTAGCATAGTCAAATAAAAAAAACAAATCCTGGAATACCCCTTTTTAACCTCTGGTTCTTCAGCTGTTGCAAAACTACAACCCCCAGCATGCCTTAAAGGCGTACTACCGTGGAAAACTTTTTTTTTTTTTTTCATAAATCAACTGGTGACAGAAAGCTAAACAGATTTGTAAATCACTTCTATTAAAAAAAATCTTAATCCTTCCAGTACTTTTTGGGGGCTGTATACTAAAGAGAAATCCAAAAAAGAAATGCATTTCCTGTGATGTCCTGACCACAGTGCTCTCTGCTGACCTCTGCTGTCCATTTTAGGAACTGTCCAGAGAAGCATATGCTTGCTATGGGGATTTTTCTCCAGTTCCTAAAATGGACAGCAGAGGTCAGCAGAGAGCACTGTGCTCAGGACATCACAGGAAATGCATTTCTTTTTTGGATTTCTCTTTAGTATACAGCCCCTAAAAAGTACTGGAAGGATTAAGATTTTTTAATAGAAGTGATTTACAAATCTGTTTAACTTTCTGGCACCAGTTGATAAAAAAAAAAAAAAAAAAAGTTTTCCATGGCAGTACCCCTTTAACTACTGGTCACTCACTCTTCAGCTGTTGCAAAACTACAACCCCCAGCATGCCCTGACAGCCAAGAGCCGCAGGTTTGGGGAAGCTTCCTGTTGTAGCACAGTGGTGCCTCTGTACAGGGTGTAGGGTGACCTTTTTGTGGCGGTTGTTGTTGTTTTTGATCACTGTTAGGAGTTGGTTGCATAAGCTTTGGCTGCTGAGAAGTTTTCCTGACTTGGCACAGGCTGCCCGAGCCGGAGGGAGTGTTGTGAATCTAGGACGCTCCATTGTCTGCTGTACTGGGACTCTGTGTTGCGGATCCTTCCTTTGCACAGTTGTAGGTGAATATAGAGATTGGGGGGGGGGGGGGGGGGGGGTGTTGATCCCGCTCTGGCAGTGCCCTCCTTTGCCAGCTTCTGTGTTACTACTGTTGAATACCGTCATTGTGACCTTGGCAGTGTGACCTTATTTATATCCAGCTTCGGGTATAGCTGTGTCATTCTGGACATAGAAGTGCATCGGGCACAGAACATGGTGCAGACTGTATAATGCCCTTGATGCCCTCGCCCATCACTCCGCAGCTGTCAATATTCTGCACCAAAAATGGTGTTCGTCTTAAAGGAAAACTGTAGTGATATATAATTTATTCCCTATCTGAAGCATAGGGGATAAGTTATAGATCGTGGGGGGTCCAAGCGCTGGGACCCCTGCTATCTCCTGTACGGGGCCCCCCGACAGTCCGCATGAAGGAATCGTTTCATCCCCACATGGCGCGACCGCTAACACGCCCCCTCCATGTATCTTTATAGGATATCCATGTATCTCCTGCGCATCCTTCGTATGGGGGGATACGTTTTTTTTTTTTTTTTCCATGATACTTGTCCTTTTAAATAATTTTGGCATGACTGCAACATTTTTATCTTCTTTCTAACTTTTTTAAAAATGTTATTAAAATTTTATTTACCGTATTTTTTGCCCTATAGGACGCACCAGCATATAACATGCACCCAATTTTAAAGGTGCAAAATCTAGAAAAAAAAAGATTCTGCACCCAACAGTGGTCTTCAATCTGCGGACCTCCAGATGTTGCAAAACTACTAGTTTTGCAACATCTGGAGGTCCGCAGGTTGAAGACCACTGGATAGAAGGTAGTACTCGCGTGTCCCCAACGCTCCGAACCCGTCACCCACTGCCCTGGATGTCGCTCCATTGCTGTCGCCGCGTCCTCGGGGTGTCCCCGACGCTCCGGATGTCATCTTCCCCGGGATCCACGCTTTCTGTCTCCGTCATCACGTCGCTACGCACGCCGCTCCTATTGGATGACGGGGATGGCGTGCGTGATGACGACGAAGGGGATCCCGGCACGGAGCAGACACCGAGGAGCCAGGTAAGGTCCCTCCCGGTGTCCTGTAAGCTGTTCGGGGATGCCGCAATTTCACCATGGCGGTCCCGAACAGCCCGACTTTCGCTTCAGACGCGGCGGTCAGCTTTGATCGCCACGTCTGAAGGGTTAATACAGGGCATCAACACGATCGGTGATGTCCTGTATTAGCCGCGGGTCCCCGGTCGTTGATGGCCGCAGGGACCGACCCGATAGGTGTGTTTTCGCCTTATAAGATGCACCAACTTCCCCCCCCCCCCCCAGTTTTGGGGAAGAAAGTGTGTGTCTTATACGGCGAAAAATACGGTAATTTTATTTAATTTGATTATAGATGTTTTAAAATACTTCAGTTTACATTTCAAAATTTCTACTAGCTGTCAGTGAATGGAAACCTTCTTTTTGGCATACGCATTTGTCAAGCCTTCATTTTCATGACTTATGCCTGTTATCCGTGATGGATGACATCCAGCTGAGGTTTTGTTACAATTGTATTCAATGAGCTTAAAGGAGTAATATAGTGAAAAATAACTTATCCACTATCCAAAGGATAGGGATAAGTTATAGATCGCTGGGATCTTACCACTGGGGGACCCCCCGCGATCTCCTGAATAGGGCCCCGGCAGTCTGCTGGAAGGGGGCATGCTTAGCGCCGCACGGTGCGCCGGCCAACACTCCCCCTCCATGTATCCCATAGAGACACATGGAGGGGGCGTGTCGGCAGCGGCTTCCTGCGGGGGCCCTATTCAGGAGATTGCGGGGGTCCCAGCGGTTAGATCCCCGCGATCTATAACTTATCCTTTTGGATAGGGGATAGGTAAGTTATTTTTCACTGCACTACTCCTTTAAAGGGGTATTCCAGGGAAAAACTTTTTTTTTTCATATCGTCTTGCTCCAGAAAGTTAAACAGATTTGTAAATTACTTCTATTAAAAAATCTTAATACTTTCAGTACTTATGAGCTGCTGAAGTTGAGTTGTTCTTTTCTGTCTAAGTGCTCTCTGATGACACCTGTCCTGGGAACTGTCCAGAGTAGAAGCAAATCCCCCATAGCAAACCTCTTCTACTCTGTGCAGTGGACAACTCTGTAGCACATAGCAGCTAAAAAGTACTAAAAGGATTAAGATTTTTTTTAATAGAAGTAATTTACAAATCTGTTAAACTTTCTGGCACCAGGTCATTAAAAAAAAAAAAAAAAAAAAAATATATATATTTCCACCGGAGTACCCCTTTAAAAGAGTAGTGCAATGAAAGATAACTTATCCCCTATCCAAAGGATCTCAACTAATCCCCACAGGACTCCACTAAAATTCACCAGTTCATTAAAAAAAAATAATAAAATTATAATAAAGTTTTTCCACTGGAGTACCCCTTCAACACAACAGTATCACAACTATCTTTGCGGGTGCTGCCCAACCAGTCTGACTCCGTTTGGTGCAAAACTACAACTCCCAGCATGCTAAGCAGCAGATATCATGGTCTGGGCAGTGGATGGGAGACCTACAGCAATGCACAGAGCAGTGTTTACTAACCAGGGTGCCTCTAACTGTTGCAAAACTACAACTCCCAGCATGCTAAGAGCAGTGTTTACTAACCAGGGTGCCTCTAACTGCAAAACTACAACTCCCAGCGTGCTAAGCAGCAGATATCATGGTCTGGGCAGTGGATGGGAGACCTACAGCAATGCACAGAGCAGTGTTTACTAACCAGGGTGCCTCTAACTGTTGCAAAACTACAACTCCCAGCATGCTAAGCAGCAGATATCATGGTCTGGGCAGTGGATGGGAGACCTACAGCAATGCACAGAGCAGTGTTTACTAACCAGGGTGCCTCTAACTGTTTTAAAACTACAACTCCCAGCATGCCCGGACAGCCTTTGGCTGTCCGGGCATGCTGGGAGTTGTAGTTTTAAAACAGCTGGAGACACCCTCGTTTGGAAAACACTGATAAAGCGCCAACAAATTCTGCAGCACTTCAATGCCAATAGAGACCATGTAATGTCTGTCAGTCGCTTTCTTGTCCAGAATATACGAAATGTCAAATAAATTTGCAAAGAAGACGATTTCAGCCAAAAAAGGAAGTAAAAAATCATTACATAACAACCCTGATATTTATTGCACAATAAAGCATGTAAACACTATATAGGAAATGGTGACCCCAAAAGCTTGCAATCTAATGGTTAGTGCTCCCCGTCCCCCCTTATCTTCTATACGTTGTTTCCAGCTATGATTCAGTCTGTGGGATAGGACTATATAGAAGTTCTGCTTTTTATGGCGTTGCGCTCCGTGTCGAGGAGGTCCCGGCTGTGAGGAGGGGTTTGGGAAGGATTGGTTCCCCCTTTATTTTTACCCCCCCGGTCGTGTCTTCCCTCCTTGTTGTTCCACATTCTGGCTGCTGCTGCCAGCTTCGTCCTCCAGGTCTGTATTGTTGTTGTTGGCTCGCTGCCTTTTTTAGCTAATAAATGTCTCTGCTTGTTGGGATGAGAGCGGCGTGTTACAGTGTGCGCACCAGGAACCCAATTTACTCCCTTTAAAGAAACATGACGGCTTTTATTTATTGTAGTCTTTTTGTTTGTGCAAATAATGTCATCAGTGATGTGTGTTTTATTTCATAACTTTCATTATACTGCATGTATCATGGTGCAAATGTTATCATTTTTTGGGGGGTGAAGAGTTTTTAATTCTTTATTGTCTGAGCTGCCAAATGGAGTGAGAGAAAGGGAAGAAACAATGGTAGGTGGTTCTGGGACAATGTGAATCTATTCAGCACTTGTCAAACTGAATATAACTACTATAATACTGCATAACTACTATAATACTGCTCCTATATACAGGAATATAACTACTATAATACAGCTCCTATATACAAGAATATAACTACAATAATACTGCCTCCTATATACAAGAATATAACTACTATAATACTGCTCCTATATACAAGAATATAACTACTATAATACTGCCTCCTATATACAAGAATATAACTATTATAATACTGCTCCTATATACAAGAATATAACTACTATAACACTGCTCCTATATACAAGAATATAACTATTATAATACTGCCTCCTATATACAAGAATATAACTACTATAATACTGCCTCCTACATACAAGAATATAACTACTATAATACTGCTCCTATATACAGGAATGTAACTACTATAATACTGCTCCTATATACAAGAATATAACTACTATAATACTGCCTCCTATATACAAGAATGTAACTAGTATAATACTGCCTCCTATATATACAAGAATATAACTACTATAATACTGCCTCCTATATACAGGAATATAACTACTATAATACTGCTCCTATGTACAAGAATATAACTACTATAATACTGTCCCTATATACAAGAATATAACTACTATAATACTGCTCCTATATACAAGAATATAACTACTATAATACTGCTCCTATATACAAGAATATAACTACTATAATACTGCCTCCTATATACAAGAATATAACTACTATAATACTGCTCCTATATACAAGAATATAACTACTATAATACTGCTCCTATATACAAGAATATATCTACTATAATACTGCTCCTATGTACAAGAATATAACTACTATAATACTGCCTCCTATATACAGGAATATAACTACTATAATACTGCTCCTATGTACAAGAATATAACTACTATAATACTACCTCCTATATACAAGAATATAACTACTATAATACTGTCTCCTATATACAAGAATATAACTACTATAATACTGTCCCTATATACAAGAATATAACTACTATAATACTGCTCCTATATACAAGAATATAACTACTATAATACGGCTCCTATATATATATATATATATAATACAGGTCACATTGTCATGTAATAGCCCATGATCCATCTTTATTATAGCTGTAATCTTGGCGCTCAGATCTGGACCCGCCATGAGAATAGAATTACTTGCGTCATTGGGCTGTTGGATTGTTCTGGTGCCAAAGATTACATTTTAGGGATAAATGTGTTAGGTTTAGAGAAAAGTAACAATGGAGATAATGAAATAAAGAGCGCGGTGTACGAGCCGTGAGGACAAGGATTAGGGGGGTTGTATTTGTGGGTTTTCTGGTTCCAAGCTGATGTTTACAGTAAAGAGGCGGTCAGAGCATGATGGGAGTTGTAGGCTTTGTTGGGGGATGTGTGTAATCCTGTACCTGCCCCACAATGGTCACTACATTTCCATGATCGGTCTTGAGTGGCCTCTATTTTATTTATTTATATAGCGCCTACAGATTCCGCAGCGCTTACAATTATGGGGTACAAACAAAGACAAGTGTCAGACATAAATTACACAATATTCAAACAAGAGGTGTGGGGATATGTTGGGGACAATTAGAGACTGTTGTAGTCCTGTCTGAAGAGATGTGTTTTTAGGCCACATTAGAAACTATGGAAGTTGTTGTTGAGTCTGAGGGATTGAGGGATAGCATTCCAGAGAACCAGTGCAGCACGAGTGAAGTCTTGGAGACGGGAGTGAGAAGTTCGGATTATAGAAGATGTTAGTGTGAGGTCATTAGCAGATCGGAGAGAACGTGTAGGATGGTAGACGGAGGTGAGAGGAGATGTAGGGAGGTGCAGCATTGTGGAGAGCTTTGTGTGTGAGACTGAGGATTTTGTACTGTATTCTGGACTGAATTGGTAACCAGTGTAGTGACTGGCACAGGGAGGAGGCGTCGGTGGAGACTGAGGATTTTGTACTGTATTCTGGACTGAATTGGTAACCAGTGTAGTGACCGGCACAGGGAGGAGGCGTCGGTGGAGACTGAGGATTTTGTACTGTATTCTGGACTGAATTGGTAACCAGTGTAGTGACTGGCACAGGGAGGAGGCGTCGGTGTAGCGGCTGGAGAGGAAGATGAGTCTGGCTGCGGCATTAAGGATGGACTGGAGAGGAGAGAGTTTGGAGAAAGGAAGGCCTATTAGTAAAGAGTTACAGTAGTCGAGGCCGGAGGGAATCAAAGCAATAATGAGAGTTTTAGCAGTTTCAGTAGTGAGAAACGGGCGGATTCTGGAAATGTTTTTGAGATGCAGGTGACAAGAACGTGAAAGAGACTGAATATGGGGGTGAAAGACAGATCAGAGTCAAGTATAACTCTACTCCTATATCGTGCCCGCTCAGCATAACCACGAGGTGATCTGTGTCGGTTTTCTCTATTCTATTCATGTTGTTCTTTAAATAGCCTGTAATTGAATAATCTGATAGACTTTGCCCCATGAAAGCCGATTAATGTGATTAAAGGGGCACAATGTTTTTTTTTTTTTTTTTTTTTTTTTTTTTTTTTTTTTTTATTATTTACTGCAGGACTTTGCAGCTCCATTAAAATTGTTTTGGTTTAGCTGCAATACTGCATACAACCTGCAGGGAAGTGTGGTGCTGTTACAGGGAGAAAGTGTCATGATGTTCTAATCCTAGAAAACGAAGGCTTGGTTCGCACTGACGTTTTGCTCCGACCCGTTCAGGGTTCATTCTGCTTCATCCTCCCGACGGGCTGAGTGATGGAGCTTCCTATATTGGAGCACAACGGCAGTGTGAACGAGCCCTAATCCTAAATACCTTGGTGCGGAGCTTAAAGGGGTGCTCTGCCCCTTGACATTTTTCCCTATACAAAGGACATGAGATAAAATGTCTGTTCGCAGGGGTTCCCCCAAACCCTTACCCCCCCCCCCCCAAACCCTTCCCTAGTCATTACTCTCCCCTCGTCTCTCACCGTATCACAGTCATTACTATTACTACTATTACCCATTTTAGATAGAATCCCCCCGTAGGTAGTTAGGAAATCCCCCTTATAAGGTTGAAGCCCCCAGTAGGTAGTTAGGAAATCCCCTTTATAAGGTTGAAGCCCCCAGTAAGTAGTTGGGAAATCCCCCTAATTAGGTTGAAGCCCCCAGTAGGTAGTTAGGAAATGCCCCTTATTAGGTTGAAGCCCCCAGTAGGTAGTTGGGAAATGCCCCTTATTAGGTTGAAGCCCCCAGTAGGTAGTTGGGAAATACCCCTTATTAGGTTGAAGCCCCCAGTAGGTAGCTAGGAAATGCCCCTTATTAGGTTGAAGCCCCCAGTAGGTAGTTAGGAAATGCCCCTTATTAGGTTGAAGCCCCCAGTAGGTAGTTGGGAAATCCCCCTTATTAGGTTGAAGCCCCCAGTAGGTAGTTGGGAAATCCCCCTTATTAGGTTGAAGCCCCCAGTAGGTAGTTAGGAAATCCCCCTTATTAGGTTGAAGCCCCCAGAAGGTAGGTAAAGTAGAGAATCCTCCTCTTTTATGTTAAAGCCCTCAGAAGATGGGTAATTAGGGAATCTCCCTGTTAGGTTGAAGCCCCTAGTAGGTAGGAAGCCCTCTCCTTTTAGGTAGAAGCCACCAGTAATTGGTCAGGTAGGTAGGAAACCTCCTATGAAGTAGTTTCCCCCCTCAGTCTTCACCTAAAGAAGAAAAAAATCCCATCACCTCCCCTCTGTTCCCAGGCCGAGGCCTCTACATCCTTTGTTCTGTTAGTGGTTCAGGACCTTCTACGGCAGTGTTTTCCAACCAGGGTGCCTCCAACTGTTCCAAAACTACAACTCCCAGCATGCCCGGACAGCCAAAGGCTGTCCGGGCATGCTGGGAGTTGTAGTTTTGCAACAGCTGGAGGCACCCTGGTTGGAAAACACTGTTCTACTGCTGGAGCGGTGACATCATCGCTTGAAATGGTGACATCATAGCTTGGCAGGTCCTGCATCTTTAAAGGGGTACTCCGATGAAAACCTTTTTTTTTCTTTTAAATCAACTGGTGGCAGAAAGTTAAACAGATTTGTAAATGACTTCTATTAAAAAATCTTAATCCTTCCAATACTTATTAACTGCTGAATGCTACAGAGGAAATTCCTTTCTTTTTTGGAACACTGATGACATCACGAGCACAGGGCTCTCTGCTGACATCTCTGTCCATTTTAGCAACCATGCATAGCAGATGTATGCTAAGGGCAGCATGGTGGCTCAGTGGTTAGCACTGCTGCCTTGCAGTGCTGGGGACTTGGGTTCAAATCCCACTAAGGACAACAATAAATAAGGCGTTATTATTATTATAATAACGTCAGCAGAGAGCACGGTGCTCGTGATGTCATCAGAGAGCATTCCAAAAAGAAAAGAATTTCCTCTGTAGTATTCAGCAGCTAATAAGTACAGGAAGGATTAAGATTTTTTAATAGAAGTAATTTACAAATAGGTTTAACTTTCTGCCACCAGTTGATTTAAAAGAGAAAAGGTTTTCACCGGAGTTCCCCTTTAAGCCTCAGTGTGCGGGCTGGTGAGAGAATTTTATTATTTTGATAGTCCGCACATATCGGTGTAGTTTGCACAAGTAAAAGTACTGGTGCAAATGTCCGGTATGTGCACCGACCCCACTATTGGGACAGTCCTAATAAAGTCCCCTTGTTTAATTTTAACACTTCTTATACCACACTCAGTATTGAGCTGGTCACCTGGGTAGTATGGTGCCATGTTAGTGGTTGCTGCCTCGTTCACCAAGGTCGGCAGGATAAGGGCACGGCGCCCGCCTCACAATTATTTACTCTGGTGGAACCGCGCCACGTTTGGGAAGGTTACCGAGGACTTTGCTTGGTGAATTTTTTTTTATCTAGTTGTTTTGTAAAGATTCCGTAAAGGATTAGTCCTAAAGTAATGTCCTTCATGAAGGGACACCTTTTTAAATTATTTCCTCTTTAGGTGATTATTATTATTATTTGGTCTAATCTGTCCGGGCATGCTGGCAGTTGTAGTTTTGCAACAGCTGGAGGCACCCAGGTTTGGAAACACTGAGCTATATTCTGGCATCCATCACCTATAGGCTAATGTTGTATCTGTTTCACGGACACCTACCTTTAAGGGTGCGTTCCCACAGGGCGTATTCGCAGCGTATTTGACGCTGCGCTAATTTTACAGCAGCAGCGGGAAATGCGCTGCGTATCCCTTGCTCACTATACACACAAGGCCTGCGTGTATAGAGAGCGAGGAATAGGCAGCGTATTTCCCCGCTGCTGCCATAAATTTTGCGCAGCGTCAAATATGCTGCGTATACGACCTGTGGGAACGCACCCTTAAGGATACGGTTCAGTGGTGTAGTGTACGATGCAATTCCATTCGTCAAGGTTTTTTTTGTTCTTGCTGTTGCTACTAATATTGTGCTATATAGGCTATTGGAGAATAATGAAGAGGTTCTTGTGTATACCTTGTGTTTACCTGTTTTAGCTGATGTGGCAGGCATGAGATTGGCTCAATGTTGGTGTTTAAAGGGGTATTCCAGGAAAAAACTTGCTCAACTGTCTCCAGAAAGTTAAACAAATTTGTAAATTACTTCTATTAAAAAATCTTAATCCTTTCAATAATTATCAGCTGCTGAAGTTGAGTTGTTGTTTTCTGTCTGGCAACAGTGCTCTCTGCTGACATCTCTGCTTGTCTTGGGAACTGCACAGAGTAGAAGAGGTTTGCTATGGGGATTTGCTTCTAAACTGGGCGGTTCCTGAGACAGGTGTCATCAGAGAGCACTTAGACAGAAAAGAACAACTCGACTTCAGAAGCTCATAAGTACTGAAAGGATTAAGATTTTTTTAATAGATGTAATTTACAAATCTGTTTAACTTTCTGGAGCCAGTTGATATCTAAAAAAAAATAGTTTTTTTCCTGGATAACCCCTTTAATTCCCTCACTGAAATTATTTCCTAATGCTGCCTACATTTCCCATGAATCCTCTGGCTTTGCAGAGAGAGAGAGGGGGTGGAGTCTGATCACTGCACCTGAACATCTAATTAGACTGCTGGTGCTGGAGGTCATCCAAGTGAACTGATTAGACTAATGCGGGTTGGGGGGCATTTCACTCTGTGGGGGGGTAATTTCACACGGTGTGCGGTTTCTATTCATTTTCTTATTCAAAGTGCGTTTTTTTTGTTTTTTGGGGAAATATTCCCATGAGGTGAAAGTGATTTGACCCATAATCACAATTGAGAGGTTTTATGGAGATTTGAAGGCTTTAGGCTGTGTTCACAAGTTTAAAAAAAAATTTCACACATTTTTGGCACGTTTCGTGCATTTTGGCTGCTTTTGCAGCAATTTTGAAAACTTGTCATTTAAAGGACATGGGTTTTATCATTTGCACAACTGATGTAAAATATCAACATTTTTGACACGATATTGGGGAAAATCACTGCGTTTTATGCTGTATGTGAGGTGCATAACTACTATATATCCTGATCCCATAGAGATAGCAGCAGCAGCAGCAGTATACAGAGAGCTGGAGGGGAGGTGTATAACTACTATATAACCTGATCCCATAGAGATAGGAGCAGTATAAAGAGAGAGCAGCAGGAGAGGTGTATAACTACTATATATCCTGATCCCATAGAGTTAGCAGCGGCAGTATACAGATAGAGCTGGAGGGGAGGTGTATAACTACTATATATCCTGATCCCATAGAGAGAGCAGCAGTAGTATACAGAGAGCTGGAGGGGAGGGGTATAACTACTATATATCTGATCCCATAGAGAGAGCAGCAGTATACAGCTTGAGCTGGAGGGAAGGTATATAACTACCATATAACTTTAGCCCATAGAGAGAGCAGCAGTAGTAGTATAGAGAGCAGGAAGAGAGGGTTATAACTACTATATATCCTGATCCCATAGAGAGAGCAGCAGTATACAGCTGGAGGGAAGGTGTATAACTACTATATATCCTGATCCAATAGAGATAGCAGCGGTATACAGAGAGCTGGAGGGGAGGTGTATAACTACTATATATCTGATCCCATAGAGGTAGCAGTATATAGATAGAGCTGGGGGGGGTGTGTAGAACTACAGAAGAGCAGCCTGACCACTTTTAATTGTAAAACGCAGAAAAAAGGTTTATGAACCTTGACTTTCACTTTAAGGGGAATGTATTGGAGACGTTTTGTATGTATAGAATTTGGAATGCAGAGATCTCCTGTTTCAGCCCCTTGTAGACAGTTACCTTAAGTGACTCCCATCTCCCCAATCACGGCCGGTTTACTCTGGAAACTCTGCAGATTACTAGGAAAGGCGCATTCCTGACTATTCCGAAATCTGTAATTTCCTGCTGACCTTAGCACAGTATATCACCGGACTCCCTATATCCCAGTGTATATTATTTATTGAATACAGCATACAGGCTTTTGCCTGAGAATTAAGGGTTAAAGTGGTCAAAATCTTTTTATAGTAAGGATAGGTCTTATAGGGCTTCTGACTCTGAATCCGTACATACCTTTCATTAGTTACTTGACCCATCCAGTGTTAAAGGGGTATTCAAGGCCAAAACTTTTTTTTATATATAATCTGGCTCCGGAAAAGTTAAACAGATTTGTAAATTACTTCTATTAAAAAATCTTAATCCTTCCAATAGTTATTAGCTTCTGAAGTTGAGTTGTTGTTTTCTGTCTAACTGCTTTCTGATGACTCACGTCTTGGGAGCTGTGCAGTTCCTATGGGGATATTCTCCCATCATGCACAGCTCCCGGGACGTGACATCATCATTGAGCAGTTAGACAGAAAACTTCAGAAGCTAATAACTATTGGAAGGATTAAGATTTTTTAATAGAAGTAATTTACAAATCCGTTTAACTTTCTGGAGCCAATTGATATATAAAAAAAAAGTTTTTTCCTGGATAACCCTTTAAACTCTGATATCTTAAAGGGGTATTCCAGGCAAAAACTTTTTTTTATATATCAACTGGCTCCAGAAAGTTAAACGGATTTGTAAATTACTTCTATAAAAAAAATCTTACTCCTTCCAATAATTATCAGCTGCTGAAGTTGAGTTGTTGTTGTTGTTTTCTGTCTGGCAACAGTGCTCTCTGCTGACATCTCTGCTTGTCTGGGGAACTGCACAGAGTAGAAGAGGTTTACTATGGGGATTTGCTTCTACTCTGGACAGTTCCCGAGACACGTGTCATCAGAGAGCACTTAGACAGAAAAGAACAACTCAACTTCAGAAGCTCATAAGTACTGAAAGGATTAAGATTTTTTTTAATAGAAGTAATTTACAAATCTGTTTAACTTTCTGGAGCCGGTTTGTATATAAAATTTTTTTTTTACCCTGGATAACCCCTTTAAACAAATATTCAAATTAGGCTTTGGAGCCCACTGGGCGTTACCCTCCATCTCTAGATTACAGGTAAGAGGCGGGATTACAGTACAGCCTAGTGGGCGGCCAATCAGAGGGGGTAGAGAAGATGGTCAGTGCACAGAGGGGAGTGGCTAACTGGTAAAGGGGCAAACTTTGCTGGATTTTAGAGGCCGAGGGTGACGCCCAGTGAAGCCTAATTTGCATATCTTTCAACTCTGATTATTGGTTCTGTTGTCTTTATTTCTCTTGCCTAAAGGGTACCTGCAGTGGTCTGCCAACTGTAGCCCTCCAGATGTTGCAAAACTATAACTCCCAGCATGCCCGAACAGCCGTTGGCTGTTCGGGCATGCTGGGAATTGTAGTTTTGCCACAGTTCAAAGTACTGTTTGTAGTATGTGTGAGTATAGAAAATCATGAAATAAAAAACGTATTCTCCGAAACTGGGAAGAGCAGAGGAAGGAGGGGGATGAAGCTGCAGTAGGACGAATGTCAGATTTTTTTATTTATTTATTTTATTTTTTATTAAATTTTGATATTTTTTTATAATTTTTTTTTTATTTTTTTTTGTAGGGTAGAACATTTCTGCACATCTAATGATTTTTGTGTAGTACAGAAAAGTGCGAACATCAAACCCCCATAGAAGTATATTAGTGGTATATGGTGTTATTATAGGTCTATATATGTTTTTTTTTTATTTAAATATTTTTTTAATAGTTTTTACATTTGTATACATATACAAACCTAAAGGACAAGAAGAATATATGAGTCATTGATCCGGGTTGCTCTTTTTTTCCGATTTGGAACGTACGGTTGTGGTATACGTCGGACGTGTGTAAGGAAAGCTGGGTGAAGGCCAGTATGACTGCCACCAAGCTTTTCCTACCCGGCAGGCAAGTCTAGATGTGCAGCTTTACAGGAGGAATGGAGGCATATCTGGACTCCGGGAAAGCTGGGTGACAACATGTATACACAGGGAGAAGCTGTAAAGGGGGATGAAGTGATTCCAGCTCCGGCTGTGTGCGGTGATGTAAGTGCGGTCTGTGGGATTAATGCAGCGGCTCAGGTTGGTGGATTATTATAGCTGGGCCGCCCCGCTCACCCACGTCACTGGTCACCTGCCCGGTCCGTGAGTCTTCTGACACTCTGCACGTCCAGGCACATGAGTCCCCAGATATATAGGAGCCTCCTGAGGAGAACTCGGAGGAGGAGGAGAGGCTCTGGCTGTGTAAGTTCTGGGCTGATGTCTTATTCTGTGTAACTTCTGTAGTATTGGAAGGATATTGCCCCTTGGCGTGTCTGTACTAGATGTTGGGGGTAGTTAGTAGTGTTGTGATGCTGTGGCTGGGGGTAGTAGTAGTGTATGATGCTGTTAATGGGGGTAGCAGAAATAAGTGTTCTGATGCTCTGTATGGAAGGGGTAGTAGTAGTGTTCTGATTCTGTGTATGGGGGTAGTAGTAGTGTTCTGATGCTCTGTATGGAAGGGGTAGTAGTAGTGTTCTGATGCTGTGTATGGGGGTGGTAGTGGTAGTAGTAGTAGTAGTAGTAGTAGTAGTGTTCTGATGTGGCATATGGGGGTAGTAGTAGTAGTGTTCTGATGCGGCGTATGGGGGTAGTAGTAGTAGTAGTAGTGTTCTGATGCGGCGTATGGGGGTAGTAGTAGTAGTAGTGTTCTGATGCGGCGTATGGGGGTAGTAGTAGTAGTAGTGTTCTGATGTGGCATATGGGGGTAGTAGTAGTAGTGTTCTGATGTGGCATATGGGGGTAGTAGTAGTAGTAGTAGTGTTCTGATGCGGCGTATGGGGGTAGTAGTAGTAGTAGTAGTGTTCTGATGCGGCGTATGGGGGTAGTAGTAGTAGTAGTGTTCTGATGTGGCGTATGGGGGTAGTAGTAGTGTTCTGATGCGGCGTATGGGGGTAGTAGTAGTGTTCTGATGCGGCGTATGGGGGTAGTGGTGTTCTTCTGCGGCGTATGGGGGTAGTGGTGGTCTGATGCGGCGTATGGGGGTAGTGGTGGTCTGATGCGGCGTATGGGGGTAGTGGTGTTCTTCTGCGGCGTATGGGGGTAGCGGTGGTCTGATGCGGCGTATGGGGGTAGCGGTGGTCTGATGCGGCGTATGGGGGTAGCGGTAGTGTTCTGATGCGGCGTATGGGGGTAGCGGTAGTGTTCTGATGCGGCGTATGGGGGTAGCGGTAGTGTTCTGATGCGGCGTATGGGGGTAGCGGTAGTGTTCTGATGCGGCGTATGGGGGTAGCGGTAGTGTTCTGATGCGGCGTATGGGGGTAGCGGTAGTGTTCTGATGCGGCGTATGGGGGTAGCGGTAGTGTTCTGATGCGGCGTATGGGGGTAGCGGTAGTGTTCTGATGCGGCGTATGGGGGTAGCGGTAGTGTTCTGATGCGGCGTATGGGGTGGGGGGTAGCGGTAGTGTTCTGATGCGGCGTATGGGGTGGGGGGTAGCGGTAGTGTTCTGATGCGGCGTATGGGGTGGGGGGTAGCGGTAGTGTTCTGATGCGGCGTATGGGGTGGGGGGTAGCGGTAGTGTTCTGATGCGGCGTATGGGGTGGGGGGTAGCGGTAGTGTTCTGATGCGGCATATGGGGGGGGGTAGCGGTAGGGTTCTGATGCGGCATATGGGGGGGGGGGGTAGCGGTAGGGTTCTGATGCGGCATATGGGGGTAGCAATAGGAATCCTGGCCCATTGCAGATAGTCATTTTAAAACCAAAGTTAATTTATCTATTTTGTTGACAAAAAGTTTTATTTAAAAAAAAAAAAAAAAGTGCTGATTTATTAACCATGTGCATTATTCTGTGCAAATGTTACTTCTTCAGGACAGGAGAATGACGTCAGCCATAACTTTTTTTATATTTTTTTATTCTACATAGCAGTATTAAGCGTTGCCTTTAGCAGGAGGAATTGTTTTTGTTTTTTTTAGACATTACTTCAAGCCATTTCATATTAGATTATGAATATATTGCAGTGTTTATCATTTTCCTTTTTTTATTTTGGTATTGTGTGTTTTTTTTTGTTTAACATTGTTTCGCAGGAGGACATAGTGTTTTATTGTACTGGTGAAGTGTTTTGTTATGTATTTTTTTGTTACTGATTATTCTTATTTTATTTATATTTTTGCATTGCAGCATCATTTCTAGTATCTCTAGATTTTTCTTGAATTTGTTTGTCATTAAATATTAACTATGTTGATAAATGAGGAAACGTCGTGTGCCTACGGGCCAAGTTTTGATCTTCTGCCTTTAGGAACAGAGCGACATTTATAACAAAAACTGCCGCTGGCCCTTTACAACCAGTCAGAGCTCGGTTTTTATTTTTTACTTCAGTAAAGTGAATGCTGAGTGGTGGTTGGTTGCTATGGGCAACAAAGACGGGTTATTTTTAAAGACCCTCTTGGGGGTCATCGCAACCAATCCAATCGCTTCATTCATGTTTCAGTCATTTTAAAAATGAAAAAAAAATCTGGTTGCTATGGGCAACTGCACCGCTTTTTCTCAGCACAGGTTTTGATAAATCTCCTACTTGGTCTCCCACAGTATATTTGGTGTACCTCGCTGTGACTGTCAAACCGGTTTTTCCACCTTGGCTATTCTGCTTCTAAAAAACTAGGTCTTTAAAAATGTCCCTCTGGCTTCTTATTTGCGACACTTCACAGACTGTAGAGGAGGACACGGAAAGAGCCTGAGATGTATAAACAAAAGGTGTCCGAAATTGACCTACAGTAGTCGCGTCCCTGTAAGAAATGGCGCACAACCTGTTTGATTTTCCAGTCCCCTTCTCCATTGCATCTATTAACCTCTTCATGTTCTATAGAGATGCAGACCTGCATCTCTATATACTGGGTGTATGAGCAGTATATACTCTCTACTGGGTGTATACTGTGTATATACTCTCCTCATACTGGGTGTATACTGTGTATATACTCTCTCTTTATACTGGGTGTATATTGTGTGTATACTCTCTTTATACTGGGTGTATATGGTGTGTACTCTCTTTATACTGGGTGTATACGGTGTGTATACTCTTTATACTGGGTGTATACGGTGTGTATACTCTTTATACTGGGTGTATACGGTGTGTATACTCTTTATACTGGGTGTATACTGTGTGTATACTTTTTTTATACTGGGTGTATACTGTGTGTATACTCTTTATACTGTGTGTATACTCTTTATACTGTGTGTATACTCTTTATACTGGGTGTATACTCTTTATACTGGGTGTATACTCTTTATACTGGGTGTATACTGGGTGTATACTCTTTTTATACTGGGTGTATACTCTTTATACTGGGTGTATACTCTCTCTTTATACTGGGTGTATACTGGGTGTATACTCTTTATACTGGGTGTATACTGGGTGTATACTCTCTCTTTATACTGGGTGTATCCTCTATACTGGCTGTCTGCTGAGTATATAGTCCCCTGTACTTTCTATACTGGCTTCACACAATGTTTTTGTTTCCGCTTAACATATACATTTTCTACACTTAAAAAAAGTGTTAACAGATATAAGTGGATGTTGTTGAATGCCTTAATGCTTTTTGTAAGATCCAAAAACTTTTTCGGTTTTGCAATTGCTTTCATTAGAAATTTTTCCGTATTTCATACTGAAAAAGCCAGTCAAACAACTGCCCCCCCCCCCCTGCCTGCTTGGACACATACTAGTCCTGCTGTGTCCATGCGTCATCACCTATGTCATGGACACACTTCCTTGATTGACAGCTGTGAACGCAGGGCTCAGAACTGGAGGAAAACTCCTCCCACTGTCATCTTGTGTCCCGCTACTGTCAGTGAGGACAAGCTGGGAGTTGTAGCTTTGCTAATGCTAGGGGAGATGTGAGCAGACAGCATACTGAGGGAGGGGGAGGAGACCTGCACAGTGAGGCCACGCCCCCTCCCTTTGAGAGGAATTCAGACTAGTGAGCTAAATTAAAAGTATAATAAAAATTAAATAAATAAAGGTGCTAGACACATAAGAATTAGATGTACATGGTCAGGATTAGGTACTGAGTGATATAGTAAAATTTTTTTATTTTTATTTTTTTTATCTGACGGGTACACTTTAAGTTTAAAAAATAAATAAATAAATAGCCAGCACAACTACCTACCTAATATGCACGCTGCTGTGGCGAATACAAAGTATACAAGAAGGTTGCAGTAAGAGCCTCCATTTTTTTGGAGTGCTGCTGCAACCTTCTTTTTAAATAATAGTTGTGGTTGCTGTTGGTTGCTGTTGGTGGTTGTTGGTGGTTGTGGTTGTTGGTTGTTGTTATTATTATTTCTACATTGCAATCTTTTTTATTTATTTTTTACTCTGTACACAATAGAGCAGTTGACATTTGTTTTTTTGTATAGAGCAAAATTTAACAAGATCTGTGAAATGGATACAAAACACAGTGTGACCCCCAACAGAAGGCAGATAAGTCATTTTTAGCCAGGAGAACTCCTGTGATGTCAGAGCTGGTTATCTAAAGCGTTTAACTGAGTGTTAGAGTTCCCTGCCCCCACCTCTGGTTACGTAAGAATTATTGCAGAATAAGTGAACGCCATCTGTGCGCAGTGTTCTTATATACCTTAAATATACGATACCCCGTAGGAGCAGTGAAATAGCACCACACCTATCCTCAGGTTATATGTGGTATTACAACCCTATTCACTTCTGAGCTACAATGCTAGACACAACCTGGTTACAAGAGTGACAGTGTGTCTGTTCTTCTAATCCTGGCTAACCCACATGAATTAAAGGGGTATTTCGGCCAAAGACCTCTTATCCCCTATCCAAAGGATAGGGGAGAAGATGTCCGATCGTGGGGGGCCCACCGCTGGGACCCTCTACAATCGCCATGTAGCCTCTGTGTTTCCAGGACTTCCACGCCCCCTCTTGACATCACGCCATGCCCCCTCCATTCATGTCTATGGGAGGGGGCGTGACGGTAGTCACGCCCCCTCCTATAGACATGAATGGAGGGGGCGTGGTGTGACGTCCCGTCTCTAGTCGCGGAAACGCAGGTTTCGAAGACTGGAGCAGCAGCCTGGCATAGAATGCGGGTGCTGCATGAAGATCGCAGGGGGTCCCAGTGGCGGATAGGGGATTAGATGTCTTTGGCCGGAATACCCCTTTAACCTCTTCAGGACATAGGGCGTATGGATACGCCCTGAATCCCGAGTCCTTAAGGACCGAGGGCATATCCATACGCCCGTGGGAATTCCGGCCCCCACCGCTAGCCGGTTGGGGACCGGAGCCGGATGCCTGCTGAAATCGTTCAGCAGGCATCCCGGCATATCGCCCAGGGGGGTCATTATGCCCCCCCATGTCGGCGATCGCCGCAGATCGCTGGACAATTCAGTCCAGCGATCTGCGGCGATTCCGGGTCAATCGGGTCTCCGGTGACCCGGAATTACTGGCTGTTCGGGGCCGTCTCTGACGGCCCCGAACAGCCAGAGCCTGCAGGGGTGAGGTGGCACTGGTGCCACCTCACGATCGCCCTGATTCGTCGGCCGGATTACCGGCCGACCAATCAGGGCGCCTGCTGCGGGTGTCACTCCCGCACCCGCTCCGCCCCTCTTCTGGAGGAAGTGAGCGGGTGCGGGAAGACGACCCCCGGTGCTGGGGACCCCGATCCCCGGCGCCCCTGTTGGGATCGGGGCCCCAGGAGCAGCTGCGGCGGCGGAGACGACGAGGGACTGACCTGTGCGGCGAGCATCGTTGGAGGTGAGTGACAGCCTCCTGCTGTTGCTTAGCAACAGCTCCCAGCATGCAAAAAGGGCATGCTGGGAGCTGTAGTTATGCAACAGCAGGAGGCAGACCACCACAACTCCCAGCATTCCCTTATGGGCATGCTGGGACTTATGGTTTTGCAACAGCTGGAGGCACATTCTTTCTATGGAAAAGTGTACCTTCAGCTGTTGTATAACTACAACTCCCAGCTTGCACAAACAGCTAAAGTGCATGCTGGGAGTTGTAGTGGTGCATCTGCTGGTTGCATAACTACAACTCCCAGCATGCCCGTTGGCTGTCGGTGACTGCTGAGAGTTGTAGTTTTGCAACAGCTGAAGGCACACTGGTTGTGAAACTCAGAGTTTTTTTTTACCTAACTCAGTGTTTCACGACCGGTGTGCCTCCAGCTGTTGCAAACTACAACTCTCAGCAGTCACCGTACACCATGCACCGTACATGCTGGGAGTTGTAGTTTTGCAACAGCTGGAGGCACACTGGTTGTGAAACACTGAGTTAGGTCACAAACTCAGTGATACATAACCAGTGTGCCTACAGTTGTTGCAAAACTGCAACTCTCAGCAGTCACCGACAGCCAACGGGCATGCTGGGAGTTGTAGTTATGCAACAGCTGGATGTCCCCCCCCCCCAATGTGAACGTACAGGGTACACTCACATGGGCGGAGGATTACAGTAAGTATCTGGCTGCAAATTTGAGCTGCCGCAAACTTTCTGCTGCAGCTCAAATTGCCACCGAGAAACTACTGTGAACCCCCGCCTGTGCGACTGTACCCTAAAAACACTACTCTACACTAACACAAAAAATAAAATAAAAAGTAAAAAACACTACATATACACATACCCCTACACAGCCCCCCTCCCTCCCCAATAAAAATGAAAAACGTCTGGTACGCCACTGTTTCCAAAACGGAGCCTCCAGCTGTTGCAAAACAACTCCCAGTATTGTCGGACAGCCGTTGACTGTCCAGGCATGCTGGGAGTTTTGCAACAGCTGGAGGCACCCTGTTTGGGAATCACTGGCGTAGAATGTCCACCCCTATGCAATCCCTAATTTAGGCCTCAAATGCGCATGGCGCTCTCACTTTGGAGCCCTGTCGTATTTCAAGGCAACAGTTTAGGGTCACATATGGGGTATCGCCCTACTCGGGAGAAATTGTGTTACAAATTTTGGGGGGTATTTTCTGCTTTTACCCTTTTTAAAAAATGTAAAATTTTTGGGAAAACAAGCATTTTAGGTAAAAAAAATAAAATTTTTTACATATGCAAAAGTCGTGGAACACCTGTGGGGTATAAAGGTTCACTTAACCCCTTGTTACGTTCCCCGAGGGGTCTAGTTTCCAAAATGGTATGCCATGTGTTTTTTTTTTTGCTGTCCTGGCACCATAGGGGCTTCCTAAATGCGGCATGTGCTTTTTTTTTTTTTTTTGCTGTCCTGGCACCATGCGGCATGTCCCCAGAGCAAAATTTGCGTTCAAAAAGCCAAATGTGACTCCTTCTCTTCCGAGACCTGTAGTGCGCCAGCAGAGCACTTTTCACCCCCATATGGGGTGTTTTCTGAATCGGGAGAAATTGGGCTTCAAATTTTTAGGGGTATTTTCTGCTATTACCCTTTTTAAAAATACAATTTTTTTGGGAAAACAAGCATTTTAGGTAAAAATTTTTTTTTTTTTTTTTTACATTTGCAAAAGTCGTGAAACACCTGTGGGGTATTAAGGTTCACTTTATCCCATGTTACATTCTCCGAGGGGTCTATTTTCCAAAATGGTATGCCATGTGTTTTTTTTTTGCTGTTCTGGCACCATAAGGGCTTCCTAAATGCAACATGCCCCCCAAAAACCATTTCAGAAAAACGTACTCTCCAAAATCCCCTTGTCGCTCCTTCCCTTCTGAGCCCTCTACTGCGCCCGCCGAACACTTTACATAGACTTATCAGGTATGTGCTTACTCGAGAGAAATTGGGCTACAAATACAAGTAAAAATTTTGTCCTTTTATCCCTTGTAAAAATTCAAAAATTGGGTCTAAAAGAACATGTGAGTGTAAAAAATGAAGATTGTGAATTTTCTCCTTCACTTTGCTGCTATTCGTGTGAAACACCTAAAGGGTTAAAACGCTGACTGAATGTCATTTTGAATACTTTGGGGGGTGTAGTTTTTATAATGGGGTCATTTATGGGGTATTTCTAATATGAAGACCCTTCATATCCACTTCAAACCTGAACTGGTCCCTGAAAAATACTGAGTTTGAAAATTTTGTGAAAAATCGGAAAATTGCTGCTGACCGTTGAAGCCCTCTGGTGTCTTCCAAAAGTAAAAACTCATCAATTTTATGATGCAAACATAAAGTAGACATATTGTATATGTGAACCAAAAAAAAATTTATTCGTAATATCCATTTTCCTTACAAGCAGAAAGCTTCAAAGTTAGAAAAATGCTAAATTTTCAAATTTTTCATCAAATTTACGGATTTTTCACCAAGAAAGGATGCAAGTATCGACAAAAATTTACCACTATGTTAAAGTAGAATATGTCACGAAAAAACAATCTCGGAATCAGAATGATAACTAAAAGCATTCCAGAGTTATTAATGTTTAAAGTGACAGTGGTCAGATGTGCAAAAAACGCTCCGGTCCTTAAGGCCAAAATGGGCTCCGTCCTGAAGGGGTTAAAGGGGTACTCCAATGGGAATTATTATTATTAATATTATTATTATTAGATTTTTTTATTTTATTTTATTTTTTTTAAATCAACTGGTGCCAGAAAGTTAAACAGATTTGTAAATTACTTCTATTAGAAAAAAAAATCTTAATCCTTCCAGTACTTGTTAGTGGCTGTATACTACAGAGGAAATTCTTTTTCTTTTTGGATTCCTTTTCTGTCTGACCACAGTGCTCTCTGCTGACTCCTCTGTCAGTGTCAAAAACTGTCCAGAGCAGGAGAAAATCCCCGTAGCAAACATATATGCTGCTCTGGACAGTTCCTAGAATGGACAGTGGTGTCAGCAGTGAGAACTTTGGTCAGACAGAAAAGAAATCCAAAAAGAAAAGAATTTCCTCTGTAGTTTTCAGCAGCTAATAAGTACTGGAAGGATTAAGTTTTTTTAAAAACAAAATTTTAATTTTTTTTTTTTTTTTTTTTTATAGAAGTAATTTACAAATCTGTTTAACTTTTTGGCACCAGTTGATTTAAAAAAATAAATAAATAAATAAAAAATAAAAAATGTTTTCCACCGGAGTACCCCTTTAACCCTTTAAATATATTCGGTTTTGTCTAGGTTGCAATATGGACCTACATGGTACTACGAAGTGCTCTATTACATCTATAGAGTTATTGCTCTTTCATCTGGAAGTGTTCTTTCTGTTCTCATGCTTACTCTTTCTTAGCAGGTGTAGGACGCTGTGAACAGGCATCATGGCGGCGGACGCTATCATGCTGATGAGAGGCCTGGCCAAGCTCAGTAAGGCGGTGCTGGAGGCGCAGGCGGGTCAGCTGAAGCAGGCGACGCTGGGCAAGAACGCCGTCGACTTGGCTAGAAGTTTGCAAGTAGCAGCTGAAGAACGTTTCAGCACCACCATGGGGAAAGTCCAGGTAAATTGTTGTTAGCCCATGCGTGGATACATAATACTAACACATACATGTTTTAAAGGGGTACTCTGCTAAAAAAAAAAATATATATATATATATATATATATATTTATTATTTTTTTAACTCAACTGATGCCAGAAATTTAAATAGATTTGTAAACTACTTCTATTTAAAATCTTAATCCTTCCAGTACTTATTAGCTGCTGTATGCTCCACAGGAAGTTCTTTTCTTTTTGAATTTCATTTCTGATCACAGTGCTCCCTGCTGACACCTCTGTCCATGTCAGGAACTGTCAATAGCAGGAGAGGTTTGCTATGGGGATTTGCTCCTACTCTGGACAAGTTCCTGACATGGACAGAGGTGTCAGCAGAGAGCACTGTGGTCAGAAAGAAAGGAAATTCAAAAAGAAAAGAACTTCCTGTGGAGCAAATAACAGCTGAAAAGTACTGGATGGGTTACATTTTTTTTTTAAATGGGAGTAATTTACAAATCTGTTTAACTTTCTGGCACCAGTTGTTTAAAAAAAAGAAAAAAGAAAAAAAATTTCCAGCGGTGTACCCCTTTTTAAAGGAGTTTTCTAGGCTCCTCCTTTTTCAAACAGAGCTGCAGTGTGAAGCATGGCGGATAGAGGCTGAAGGTGGTATTCCAGGAAAAAACTTTATATATATATATATATATATATATATATATATATATATATATATATATATATATATATATATATATATATATATATATATAATATAGATAATCTCAACCGGCTCCAGAAAGTTAAACAGCTTTGTAAATTACGTCTATTAAAAAATCTTAATCCTTCCAATAATTATCAGCTCCTGAAGTTGAGTTGTTCTTTTCTGTCTGGCAACAGTGCTCTCTGTGCAGTTCCCGAGACATGAAGAGGTTTCAGCAGAGTAGGTTTGCTATGGGGATTTGTTTCTACTCTGGACAGTTCCCGAGACAGGTGTCATCAGAGAGCACTTAGACAGAAAAAAACAACTCAACTTCAACAGCTCATAAGTACTGAAAGGATTAAGATTTTTTTTTTTTTTTAATAGAAGTAATTTACAAATCTGTTTAACTTTCTGAAGCCAGTTGAGATATATATATATATATATATATATATATATATATATATATATATATATATGTGTATGTATATATATGTATGTATATGTTTTTTTTCCTGGATAGCCTCTCTTAAGAGTAAAGACGTAGGCTAATACAAAACTGATGCCAAACCACAAATACCAGCTGTAGCTGCCAGGACATGCTGGGAGTTGCAGTTCTGGAACAGAAAAAACTTCAGTAAATGATTATTGTATTCAATCATTGATAATTAATATAGATAATTTTAATTTTATCTTAGGAATTTGGAAAGCAGCAAGAGAATCTCTCTGGGGAGGGGATGGACAGTTTTGAGGGTCCGGCCTCGGAGATTGCAGGCATGGAGTACTCGCCCTCCTCCGGCCGCACCGCTGACGACACCTACAACCTGGACTCCACTATTCCCGGTGCAGACAACAGTTTTACCAGCCATGGTCAAGAAACCCTTTCCTTCCGTCCGGACCCTGCTAGAGACAATGGGGCATTATTTGGGAACTTTAGAGACACTGCGGGACCTTTTGCAGCTGCTGGTCAGAAAAGGACATTTCACCAGGATCATTCTTCTGTCGGTGGGCTTACAGCAGAGGACATAGATAAAGCCAGGGAGGCCAAAAACACCCCGGAGCACAAACCTCATAAACAAATGGTGCGTACATATCATCTTAAAATCTTTGCTCTACCTCCTCCTGCTTTTTTATTTTGGCGTGTCCTTCTTCAGTGTAATCCCTGGTATTTTATTCGTGAACCAGCAAGCTCAGGATGAATAGTGCTTTTGGTCCTTTCTGCACAATGGTGCTGCAGTGCAAAAAAATTAAATAAATTTAATAAATATAACATAGCAATTTACTTTTAAATTAAAAATATAAATACACATAATTTTTAAAATTTTCAATAAATTTATTTTTTGAAGCGGAGTAAAATTTTAAAGTTGAATAAGATTGTACTATATGTGAGATGTGAGAAGGGATTCTTGTAGTATTTACCAATAGTTTTTTGTGATTCTTTATTTTTCACCCTTTAAAATAATAATAAAAAAAAAATGTTTTTATTCATACAACAAAAATATAAACATAGTAAAATAGTTAAAGGACATCTGCTGCGTTTACAACTTATCCCTTATCAACAGCTGGGACCCCTTGCTTGGGGTTTCCCAGCGGCAGCACCCCCGCGATGGGGTAATCTTATCCCCTATCATTTTGGGATCCTACTATTTCTTTTATTTGTTAAATTTAAAGGGGTACTCTGTTGGAAAACTTATATATTTATGAACTGATGCCAGAAAGTTAAACAGATTTGTAAATGACTTCTATCTAAAAATCTTTACCCTTCCAGTACTTTATAGCGGCTGTATGCTACAGAAGAAATTCATTTTTTTCAATTTCTTTTTTTGTCTTAACCACAGTGCTCTCTGCTGACACCTCTGTCCATGTCAGGAACTGTCCAGGTTTGCTATGGGGATTTTCTCCTGCTCTGGACAGTTCCTGACACGGGCATCAGGTGTCAGCAGAGAGCACTGTGGACAAGACAAAAAAGAAATTCAAAAAGAAAATAATTTCCTCTGTAGCATACAGCTGCTATAAACTACTGGAAGGATTAAGATTTTTTTAATAGAAGTAATTTACAAATCTGTTTAACATTCTGGAGCCAATTGATATATATATAAATCAACTGGCTCCAGAATGTTAAACAGATTTGTAAATTACTTCTATTAAAAAATCTTAATCTTTTCAGTACTTATGAGCTTCTGAAGTTAAGGTTGTTCTTTTCTGTCTAAATCCTCTCTGATGACACCTGTCTCGGGGAAACGTCCAGTTTAGAAGAGGTTTGCTATGGGGATTTGCTTCTAAACTGGGCGTTTCCCGAGACAGGTGTCATCAGAGTGCACTTACACAGAAAAGAACAACCTTAACTTCAGAAGCTCATAAGTACTGAAAGGATTAAGATTTTTTAATAGAAGTAATTTACAAATCTGTTTAACTTTCTGGAGCCAGTTGATATATATATAAAAAAGTTTTTGCCTGGAATACCCCTTTAATTTAAAAATAGATAAATAAATAAATAGTAGTTTTCCACTGGGGTACCCCTTAAACTATTTTTATTTTTTATTTTTATTTTTTCTTAACAAAATTTTATAAAAGTTTTTAGTAATGGTATATAAAAAAAATGTTATCTTAACTATTCTATTTCTTTTTGTATTTTTTTGTTAAATAACTTATTTTTATTTTCTTCGTATTAGTCAGCGATCTTCCATAAAGTCTCTCCCCACTATTCCCAATAAATCTGCTGAGTGATGTTGGGGTTGCGAGCCCTGTGGGTTGTATTTTTAAAGCCCTGTACGTGCCGGGCAGATTACCAGGTCTGTGAAGCCTGATGACTCTGTGAAAAGCGTTGTGGATACATGTGAGCTCGCACGTCCCCCGTGCCACATCATTTATGTCTGCGGTGCTGAGCACGGTGTGAAAACTTAGCGAGACGCGATTCACCGTTACGGGGTTGTGTGATGCTCCGCCCGGCCATCCGATGCCTGTGTTGGTTTGGTTTATATACGGGTTGTGGCCTGGGTCCAAGGTTTTACGTTTTCTAGGAAACTACTTTTTATGTATTTCCTAGGCAGTGTTTTCCAGCCAGGGTGCCTCCAGCTGTTGCAAAACTACAATTCCCAACATGCCTGGACAGCCAACGGCTGTCCAGGCATGCTGGGAGTTGTAGTTTTGCAACAGCTGGAGGCACCCTGGCTGGAAAACACTATATAATATATGCACCAGAGAGGCAAACGCTTTACTTGTGTATCCATGCAGTAGGGCAACTTCGGAGCCTCGTTCTGTAAATCATGGGGTTCCGACCTCTGTGTATAGAGGATACGTTTTTTAAACACTGTAGTACCCCCTTATAATAGACAAAATATATAGCTTCTGCTCAAAACTTTAAGTGTGTGCACAGTGACCCCACCAGCAGAATAGTGAGTACAGCTCTGGAGTATAATACAGGATATAACTCAGGATCAGTACAGGATAAGTAATGTAATGTATGTACACAGTGACCTCGCCAGCAGAATAGTGAGTACAGCTCTGGAGTATAATACAGGATATAACTCAGGATCAGTACAGGATAAGTAATGTAATGTATGTACACAGTGACCTCACCAGCAGAATAGTGAGTACAGGTCTGGAGTATAATACAGGATATAACTCAGGATCAGTACAGGATAAGTAATGTAATGTATGTACACAGTGACCCCACCAGCAGAATAGTGAGTACAGCTCTGGGGTATAATACAGGATATAACTAAGGATCAGTACAGGATAAGTAATGTAATGTATGTACACAGTGACTTCACCAGCAGAATAGTGAGTACAGCTCTGGAGTATAATACAGGATATAACTCAGGATCAGTACAGGATAAGTAATGTAATGTATGTACACAGTGACCTCACCAGCAGAATAGTGAGTGTAGCTCTGGAGTATAATACAGGATATAACTCAGGATCAGTACAGGATAAGTAATGTAATGTATGTACACAGTGACCCCACCAGCAGAATAGTGAGTACAGCTCTGGAGTATAATACAGGATATAACTCAGGATCAGTACAGGATAAGTAATGTAATGTATGTACACAGTGATCTCACCAGCAGAATAGTGAGTACAGCTCTGTAGTATAATACAGGATATATAACTCAGGATCAGTACAGGATAAGTAATGTAATGTATGTACACAGTGACCTCACCAGCAGAATAGTGAGTGTAGCTCTGGAGTATAATACAGGATATATAACTCGGGATCAGTACAGGATAAGTAATGTAATGTATGTACACAGTGACCCCACCAGCAGAATAGTGAGTACAGCTCTGGAGTATAATACAGGATAAAGTCGTCTAACACCAACCTTGTGATTCCTAAGCCCAGTATTAGGATATTTGATTATTTTCCCCCCAGACCTGAGCTCTTGTGTCAGTCAGTAGAGATCTAACCAGTCAATGTAGAGTTCATGCGGCGGCCATTCCGTTTCATGAGCCAAAGTACTGTATATATTGGCACTGACACAATATGACATAAACACGGAGAGGAGACGTTGACGTCGCGTAGCAGTTAATGATTTTCTTCTTTTGTATTTCAAAGGAATCTGCCGGAACGTATTTTAAGGCAAAATCTGATTATTGGCGAAGTGGTGACACCGCGTGACTGCTGCCAAACTACGCCTCCAGTCCACTGTGCTGAGTCACGTCTGGTTGCTAAGGACTTGCTGCCTAACAACGAGGCCTTTTTCATTGCCGTTGCCAGGCAGTGTATGCATAGCAACCTGTTTGTCTCAGATCTTGAGGCCTTCAATGTAAGGCTGTCCCTAAATGCCTGACAGGATTTGCAGCCATCCCTGTCGCAACGCATGGTTTTGTCATGAACTTAAATAGACTTCAGTGAAAAGGGACATGCACGAGTGGATTTTCCTCTCTATTGAGCCCTATGGAACCTGAGGGGGCCATTAATGGGGTACTGCGGTGGAAAACTTTTTATTTTTATTTTATTTTTTTAAATCAACTGGTGCCAGAAAGTTTAAACAGATTTGTGAATTACTTCTATAAAAAAAATTCTTAATCCTTACAGTACTTATCAGCTGTTGTATGCTCCAGAGGAAAGTCTGCCGACACCTCTGTCCATTTTAGGAACTGTCCAGAGCAGCATATGTTTTGCCATGGGGATTTGTTCCTGACACGGACAGAGAGCACTGTGGTCGGGACAGAAAAGAAATCCAAAAAGAAAAAATAATTTCCTCTGTAGTATACAGCTGCTAATAAGTACTGGAAGGATTAAGATTTTTTTTTATAGCTGTAATTTACAAATCTGTTTAACGTTCTCGCACTAGTTGATTTAAAAAAAAAAAAAGTTTTCCACCGGAGTACCCCTTTAATCCCAGGAGTAGGATCTGCATCGGTGGCCTCCATACTGTGGACTGCCATCTGTTTCAAAACTACAACTCCCAGCATGCTGGGAGTTGTAGTTTTGAAACAGATGGGTGTTCACAATTTTAAGATCACCCCCGACCCCCGACAGGGGGGGTCGGCCCTGGCAAAAATTTCTCACTGGGGCCCAAGACCTTAAAGGGGTACTCCATTGGAAACATCTTACCCCCGCAGATCTCCAGGCCGGCTTCCGCGTTCGTGACGTCATGCCACGCCCCCTCCATTCATGTCTAGCGGAGGGGGCGTGACGGCTAGTACATAGCCGTCACGCCTCCTCCCATAGACTCAAATGGACGGGGCGTGGCGGCTTGCATTGCCAGTCATCCTGCACGGTGCCGAGTTCGCTCTGAGCACCGAATGCAGGGGGTGCCGCAGCAGAGAACGCAGGGGTCCCCCAACGATCTAACATCTTATCCCCTATCCTTTTGGATAGGGGGATAAGATGTTTTCAGCGGAGTGCCCCTTTAAATGGGAACTCTGGTGGGAACAAGTAAAAAACTAATATTTCCTAATCAACTGTCACCTGAAAGTTAAACAGATTTGTAAATAACAGCTATTAAAAAAAAAAATCTTAATCCTTCCAGTACTTGTTAGCAGCTGTATAAAACAGAAACATTTGTGAATTTCTTTTCTGTCTGACCACAGTGCTCTCTGCTGACACCTCTGTCCATGTCAGGAACTGTCCAGATTAGAATCATATCCCCATAGCAAACCTCTCCTGCTCTGGACAGTTCCTGACATGGACAGAGGTGTCAGCAGAGAGCACTGTGGTAAGACTGGAAAGAACTACACAACTTCCTCTGGTGCATACAGCAGCTGATAAGTTCTGGAAGATTTTTACAGTAATTTTTAGAAGTAATTTAGAAATCAACTGGCTCTGGAAAGTTAAACAGATTTGTAAATTACTTCTATTAAAAAATCTTAATCCTTCCAATAGTTATTAGCTTCTGAAGTTTTCTGTCTAACTGCTCAATGATGATGTCACGTCCCGGGAGCTGTGCATGATGGGATAATATCCCTTGCATGATGGGAGAATATCCACATAGGAACTGCACATCTCCCGGGACGTGAGTCATCAGAGAGCAGTTAGACAGAAAACAACAACTCAACTTCAGAAGCTAATAACTATTGGAAGGATTAAGATTTTTTAATAGAAGGAATTTACAAATCTGTTTATCTTTCCGGAGCCAGTTGATATATAAAAAAAAAAGTTTTAGCCTGGAATACCCCTTTAAGATTTTTAAATAGAAGTGATTTACAAATCTGATTTAGAAACTTATTTTTTCCCACTGGAGTTCCCCTTTAAGTTACCCCTCTGGACAGAACGAAGTCCGGTCATATACATACCACGCCTGGCGGCTTTATCCCCCGTTCTCCACTTTATATTAACTTTTTTTTTAATGCTTTCTTTGTACAGAATCAGATGTCTGTAAATAGTTACTCAAGTTCCGTCACGTTCCGGGAGTGTTTACTAGCGGTGAGAATGGTGCCTGATGCTTTTCATGTGGGATCACCGTGTATTATGCATTTGGCTGACCTTGGCGTCACCTGTGACATTTTCATGCTGTCACGGCTGAGGGCAGAAGGTGGAGGTGGTGTTGTTGTTTTTACGCCTTTTTGGTTTTTATGTATGGCTGATACATGACAATGGAGAGAACCTGAGCGGGTACAAGTTCACTTTTAAAGGTAGCGTCGTCTTTGGTAAAACTTTTGTGCTGACAGGTCCTCTGGTGACTTGTTGTTGGTCCTAAAGGGGTATTCCGGTTTTAGAAAATTAAAGTTCTATGTAAATATCACCCCAAGATATAGAACTTACTGATATAGGGTTATCGAAAATTGTACTGGCTTTAGCATCCTTTTGCATTATTCACTGACCGGAAGTTGTGCGGTCCTCTTATTGTCAGTGTGGTGTTGTCTTAGCAGCTCCCTGGCTCCTCCTTCTCCCCTGACAGGAAGTTGTATTGTCCTCTCATTGTCAGTGTGGTGGTGTCTCAGAAGTTCCTTGACTTTTCCATTTCACTCGAGACAATAAATTATCCTCTTCTGTCTCAGGAGGCGTGGTTGGATCTGGTCTCTGAGCTCTAACCCCGCCCCCTGAGTGATGTCATCAACTCTGACCAGCCCCTATAGCTACATTACCATCTCCCTGTCCTATAAGAATGAGGTGTGTTTTACAGCATGCTGCCTTGTGCTGGGCAATGCCACAGGCAGAGGAGCAGACAGGGAATGAATACAGCAGTTTTTGCAACCATAATGATTATGCAGTAGTCTGCCGTAAGAAGAGATGTTCTGCATAGCACTGGCTGGGGAACTGACAGGAGGACTGGAAGGACTGAGGGAAAGCAATGCATTCTGGGAACTGCTTAAAGGGGTACTCCCATGGAAAACATTTTTTTTTATATCAACTGGTGCCAGAAAGTTAAACAGATTTGTAAATTACTTCTATTAAAAAATCTTAATCCTTCCAGTACTTATTTAGTTGCTGAATACTACAGAGGAAATTATTTTCTTTTTGGAACACAGAGCTCTCTGCTGACATCATGACCACAGTGCTCTCTGCTGACATCTCTGTCCATTTTAAGAACTGTCAAGATTAGGAGAAAATCACCATAGAAAACATATGCTGCTCCGGACAGTTCCTAAAATGGACAGAGAGCACTGTGGTCGTGATGTCAGCAGAGACCTCTGTGTTCCAAAAAGAACATTTCCTCTGTAGTATTCAGCAGCTAATAAGTACTGGAAGGATTTAGATTTTTTAATAGAAGTAATTTACAAATCTGTTTAACTTTCTGGCACCAGTTGATATAATAAAAAAAATAAATAAAAAAATAAAAATTTCCACGGGAGTACCCCTTTAACCAGGAAAACTGCAACCCCCCAGCGTGAAAAAAAACTACAACCCCCAGGTTTAAGTACAGGGGCGGGTGTAAGTAGTGCTATATACCTCTGCATCATTATTATTACGATTATTTATTATGATTATTGATTATGATTATTGATGATTATGATTATGATTTATTCTGATTATGTATTATTATTGATTATGATTATTATGATGGTGGTTATGAATTATGATTTATTATTATTATTATTTAGTATTTTTATTTTTTATTTTTTTTAAACTGATGGTTGGTGTATCCCTTAAGGTGCCCATACACTTGCTATCGCTGTCAGACGAATGTTTGTTCCGCTGACGGTTGTCTCTCCTGTTCCTGGGGTGTCCGCCATATAATTGTGCAAGATTTTTATGTTCCATGCCCTCAGCTTAGCCCATTGTTTCCCCAACCAGGGCGCCTCCAGCTGTTGCAAAACTACAACTCCCAGCATGCCCGGACAGCCTTTGGCTGTCCGGGCCGGCTGGGAGTTGTAGTTTTGCAACAGCTGGAGGCACCCTGATTGGGGAAACGCTGCCATAAAGTAAACTTTTTCAAAAAGTTGTCTGCTGGTTGTGAGATTTGTGATGAATATTTGTTATACTATTACTATTAATATCCAGTATGCACCACATTTAAACCTTTTTGCCTTCATGTATTGATATCGTAAAGTTGCAAGGTGCAGTAGATGATAAAACTTTACCGGTGTGTAGTAGTTATTGCCCCCAGAGCAAGCATTAAGCCAGAGCAAGCGTAAAGCCCATCGGCCTTGAATTTTCCTTTTTATTTAATTTTTTTTTCCACTATGGACATTCTAACTTGTTTCCTTGCATAGATGACTGCTCCTTCTTCCTTCTTGATAAGATCCTTTTTTTTTTTTTTCAGCTCAGTGAGCGAGCGCGTGAGAGGAAAGTGCCAGTGACACGGATCGGGAGATTGGCAAACTTCGGAGGTAATGATATTCCGCTGCGGCTGAACGCTTCTAGACAACTAGGTCAAAAGCTACAAGAGATCAGAGGAGTTGTATAAGAACTTGCTCTGCGCGTTACATTATCGCCTTATCGGGGTTGCAAAAGCGAGCGTGACGATTACGTTAATAGCGTTTTTCACATCTCCAGCTTTATAAGGACTCCTCTGCCTCGTGCTCCATTCATAGAACTTCTGATCGGCAGCGATAGATAGGGATCTCCTTTATCCAGGACATCAGGGAGGTGTCCTCTGCGGCATGTCTCTGCAGGCTGCCATCTACCTGGTTAGGAGGACAAGCACCTATCTCAGGAGCTGTGCCCGCTTCGTACTTAGAGGGTACTGGCTGTGTATTACAGCGGTCAACAATTGCCAGAGATGACTCCGATCCCAGGCACTTAAAGGGGTACTCCTCCCCAAGACATCTTATCCCCTATCCAAAGGATAGGGGATAAAATGTCTGATCACGGGGGGTCCCGCCGCTGGGGACCCCCCGCGATATCCCTGCTGCACCCGCCGTTTGTTTAAAGCGTTGGGTGCAGCACAGGAGGCTCGTCACGCAAGTCTTGCATTGAAGGGGCGTGGCCGTGATGTCACGAGTGAGGCGTGACCGTGACATCACGAGCATCCGACCCACATCGCCAGTCATCTGACACAGAGCCAAGTCCGCTCCGTGCACCAGATGTCTGGGGTGCCGCAGCTGACATTGTGGGGACCCCCGCGATCTGACATCTTATTCCCTACCCTTTTGGATAGGGGATAAGATGTCTAAGGAGAACCCCTTTAAAAAGGTTACAACAGGAGTACAGGATAGGGGTAAGTGTCTGATCGTTGCGTGGGGGTAAGACCACTGGGACCCCCCGACCTCTAGAACTAGACCGTCTCTTACTAGGGATCGCTCGGGACCTCACCTTCCTAGACAAACAGTTCTCCGTTGTAACGGCCTGCTCCAATCAGCTGCAGCAATTTCCCAGTCTCAGTTGGTGATTGGTGGGGCGGTCCGTTGCTCCGAGACCAGTTCAGCTCGAGAGGTGGGGGCCGGAGCGCTAAATGGTAAAAGACAGGCCCCGTTCTGGATATCAAAGGGGGTCCCCACCATTGGTCAGACACTTATCGTCTATCCTGTGGATAGGGAATAAGTTGTACATAATCGGACAACCCCTTTAGCACCCTTAATTCTGCTGTTAATAGCTGCGCCCATCTAGGTCAGTGTTTCCCAACCAAGTGGCATCGCCAGGGGTCAAGTCCTAGGAAAAAAAGTGCAGGAACTCACCCAAGATTTCCACTCAAAAACTGGTCCTGCAGAACTCCTGCTAATGGGAACAGTGTTCCTGCTGTGAAAAAAAGTGCAGGAACCCAGTTCCTGCATGTTCCTGCAGGACTTGAGCCCTGGGCATCGCGCTGTTGCAAAACTACACCCCCAGCACACACGTACAGCCAAAGATTGGGAAACACTGATCTAGGTGCTTAGAAAGCTTGGCCTCCTTTATGACGTGATTGTGGCCAAGTCTTGGCCACCACAATACAATGTACTTTAGTGAATTATTATTGTAGTTTATTGTAGAAGACATTTTTCTGTAGGGGTCTAAAAAAAAAAAAAAAGTGGCGAAAAATTAATTAATAAAAACCCCAAGTATTCAAAATTCAATTATAAAGTATCATATCTAAAAATGAACAATATTGAAGTCAGAGAAAATAGACTACGCTAATACTTTAACAAAAATTGTTGCCGTGGGAAGGGTTTCAAGTATGATCTGTTATGTTTTATTTTTAAGAATTTATTTGGTTGAAAGTAAAGGTCGTCCATTTTGAAGACCCACATTTCCTTCCCGTATGATCTAGGAACCAAGCAGTACAATAAAGCTGTTGTAAGCTCACTCTCTCCAATAGCGAGATAACTCTGCACACTCTGTCTCAGTCTACACAGCAAAGTGAGCTGAAGAAAAATGAAAAAGTCATCCTATCGTGACTGCCAGTACTTTTTATAGTTATTTCTCCTCCTGACAACTTTTAAAAATGTTAAAAAAAATTTTTACATTAAATTAGTGTTTTATATTAAAATAAGTAAATTAATAATTAATCTTTGAAAGTTGTTGGTAACCAGAAAGGGGGCACCGTCTTATAGTAAAATTCTTTGTTACCCGTAGCAACCAATCACAGCTCAGCCTTGATTTTTCATATTGCTCTGGTAAAATGATAGCTGAGCTGTGATTGGTTGGTTTGGGCAACAAAGAAAAATTTGTTATAAATCTGAATGTTTTAATCTCATGGTTAAAGATTCCACCACCTGGTCATGTGATCACTGTTATTTTCTCTATTCTAAAGGTCTTTTCTAGTAACTTGTTTGTGTTATCGTCTGAGGAATCTATAAAACAACGGGGGGCCTTCTAGTAGATAATGTGCACGGACAATGCTCAATAGCAGCTGCGGCCCCTGTGATCATAGAGATTCCTCTACTAATTATAAGGGGGATAAAATACCTAAAATAGTTCTGTGCTCAGACATGAGCCCAAAAGCTGCATAAAGCGGTGAAGCTGTGTGTACTGCGAGGGAGCGGACATGATGGGTGCTGTAGTTTTACAACAGTTGGGAAGCTTCAAGTTTGTGTGTTGGGGCAGGTGGGGGGCACTGTTTTAGGGTGCTAAGATTTGTGCATATATTATTTTTTAGTAAATGATTACACGTATGCTTTACTTTGTCTCGTCTGTATCTGATAGCAGGAAACTAGAAAGGGAAGGACGCTGAGCTCTGGGATATATAATTATCCCCCCCCCCCCCCAATATATTCATGTAATAAAATGGCTGCCAGAAGAGAGCTTTAGAGTCCTGCTGCCCCTGCCCATTCATAGAGAGAGCCTGTGAGTACTTCTTCACCTCACCCACTCAGAGAGCCTGTGAGTCCTGCTTTATCTCATCCACTCATAAAGCCTGTGAGTCCCGCTTTCCCTACCTACTCAGAGAGAGCCTGTGAGTCCTGCTTCTCCCGCCTTCTCAGAGCGAGCCTGTGAGTCCTTCTTTACCTCTCCCACTCATAGAGCATGTGAGTCCTTCTTTACCTCACCCACTCATAGAGCCTGTGAGTCCCGCTTTCCCTACCTACTCGGAGAGAGCCTGTGAGTCCTGCTTTCCCCACCTACTCAGAAAGCCTGTGAGTCCTGCTTTCCCCGCCTACTCAGAGAGAGCATGTGAGTCCTGCTTTCCCTGCCTATTCATAGAGAGAGCCCGTGAGTCTTGCTTCCCCTGCCTAGTCGTAGAGAGCCTGTGAGTCCTGCTTTCCCCACCTACTCAGAAAGCCTGTGAGTCCTTCTTTACCTCACCTACTCGGAGAGCCTGTGAGTCCTGCTTTCCCCACCTACTCAGAAAGCTTGTGAGTCCTGCTTTCCCCGCCTACTCAGAGAGCATGTGAGTCTTGCTTCCCCTGCCTAGTCATAGAGAGCCTGAGTCCTTCTTTACCTCACCTACCCGGAGAGCCTGTGAGTCCTGCTTTCCCTGCCTACTCATAGAGAGAGCCTGTGAGTCCTGCTTCTCCCACCACTCATACAGAGCTTGTGAGTCCTGCTTTCGATGCCTAATCATAGAGAGAGCCTGTGTATCCTGCTTTCCTGCCCACATATAAACAAAGCCTGTGAGTCCTGCATTCTCCATCCACTCATAAAGAAAGATTCAAGGACTTTTTAGTCGGTGAAGTAACAGAACTGGCAGGCATTCTTGGAGTCCTGGCACCACATCTTAATATGTTTGAAAAACGAAATAAAATCATAGAAAACTATCCCCAAGCTCCGCGTCTCCTCCTCTATCCTATGCTGCCCTCTGATAAAAATGCTTTAAAGATGTCTTCTGTTTATATAACATAAATGTGTAAATTTTGATTTCTCCCCAGGACTGGCAGTGGGTCTGGGCATTGGAGCGCTGGCAGAAGTGGCAAAGAAAAGCTGGGGTTCGAAAACGGAAAACGATGGTGAGTGAGGAGCCACGATATGAGAGCAATATGTTCCCTGCAGACCCCCACCATTTCAGCACAAACTACCATGACTAGTCTGAATGTGGCCTGACAGGCCTTGTAGATCTTCTCTCATCTTTTAGCACAGTGTTTTCCAACCAGGGTGCATCCAGCTGTTGCAAAACTACAACTCCCAGCATGCCCGGACAGCCGAAGGCTGTCCGGGCATGCTGGGTGTTGTAGTTTTGCAATAGCTGGAGGCACATCATTTTGAAAACACAAGTAGTGCAAAATCTAATAAATCTGGCTCATTCTATGACTTTTTTTTGGCCATGGCTCAACAAATCCCAGGCGTCAGGACTAGGAAATGCATCCTGGCGCCTAGTTTTTTGCCTCAACAGCATCCTTGGAGTTGTAGTTGTGCAACAGCTGGAGGCACAGTGGTTGGAAAGCACTGCTCTGAGCATTGCTGTTGGTCTCCCATCCACTGCCCAGACCATGATACCTGTTGCTTAGCATTCTGAGATTTGTAGTTTTGCAGCAGCTGGAGGCACACTGGTTGGGAAGCATTGCTCTGAGCATTGTTGGTCTCCCATCCACTGCCCAGACCATGTCAGCTACTGCTTAGCATTCTGAGATTTGTAGTTTTGCAACTGCTGGAGGCACAGTGGATGGGAAGCACTGCTCTGAGCATTGCTTTTGGTCTCCCATCCACTGCCCAGACCATGATACCTGTTGCTTAGCATGCTGGAAGTTGTAGTTTTGCAATAATAGCTGGAGGCACATCATTTTGGAAACACAAGTAACGCAAAATCTAATAAATCTGGCTCATTCTATGACTTTAAATTTTATTTTATTTTTTTTTATTTTTTTTGCGCCCATGGCTCCACAAATCCCAGGAGCCAGGACTAGGAAATTCATCCTGGTGCCTAGTTTTTTGCCACAACAGCATCCTGGGAGTTGTAGTTTTGCAACAACTGGAGGCACACTGGTTGGGAAATACTGCTCTGAGCATTGTTGGTCTCCCATCCACTGCCCAGACCATGTCAACTACTGCATAGCATGCTGAGAGTTGTAGTTTTGCAACAGCTGGAGGCACACTGGTTGGGAAACACTGGAAAAATAAAAATATATTCCTCCACTGTTCATCGGTTCTCTTTGACATGATGATTTTATCTAATGCGAAAACACTGTGGGTTGGCGACCAAGCGAGCACTTGACTCTGTGCCCAGCCGCTTGCACAACCTCAGATGTTGTTGCTCCCTGCAGATGTTTTCTTTCTCCTCTGACAGCTGAATACACGTGTATGTGCCTTCACCCCCCTGCAGCACCCAAGGCAAGAGCATGCACACCCACCAGCCTCTCTTCATATCTATTAGGATTTGGAGGCCGGTTTGGTGGTCCTGTTGCCCCGATATTTCATCTGTATTATTCCCGGCCTCTCCTTGTAGCGGGTTCCCTTTTAAGTGTCTGCTCTTTATTAGTGTCTCGCTGCTCTTACTGATCCACATAATCCTCCTTTCTGCCACTTATACTTTATAATCTCTTGCTGTGAACTCTCCAGGACCCTTATGGTCACAGCCGGTCCCGTTGTCGTCCATCTTCAGACCAGTCTCCCAACATTCCCATTCAAAGATGTGGTCACCCGTCGTGGATGTAACCTATGCTGTGGTGTTACTTTAATCTTTAGTTGGCTCGTGGGGGGGTGGGGTGGATACTTCCTCACTGCTACTTTTACACTTAAGATCTTCAAGTCTCTGTTAAGCCCTTAATGACATCACACACACCAGATCCCAAGTCGTCCAGCTGGTGCCGTCTGCTCCGGTTAGACGACTTGTATTTGTTATTCTACATAGCACATTGAAGCAAATCTGCTCCTCTCCACCTTGAAACCTTTTTGTCTGGAAAATGGTTCCTCTTTTCTTCCATCCAGCTGTGACCCGACGGGTGCATAAGGTTATTTATGACCTCCATGCAAGGAAAAATGTTCCTGAAGCTGCCGCATGTTATGTGCCCAGTGTTTTAAAGGGGTAAATAAAAAAAAAAAGAAATAAAAAAATATTATATATTTTATTATATATTTTTTAATTATTTATTATAATGAATTATTATTATTTATTAAATAATTAATAAGAATACATTATAATAAAATATTCTAATAATAAATAAGAATAAGAAGTCATTAATATTATTTATTTATATTTATTATTTAATTATTATTATTTATTTTTTTAATAAGGTCAAATGGTGCCAGAAACTAAGACAGATTTGTAAATGACTTCTATATAAAAATATTTACCCTTCCAGTACTTATCAGCTGCTGTATACTACAGAGGAAGTTGTTCTTCAGATTTCTAAATTACTTCTAAAAATTACTGTAAAAATCTTCCAGAACTTATCAGCTGCTGTATGCACCAGAGGAGGTTGTGTAGTTCTTTCCAGTCTTACCACAGTGCTCTCTGCTGACACCTCTGTCCATGTCAGGAACTGTCCAGAGTAGAAGCAAATTCCCATAGCAAACCTCTCCTGCTCTGGACAGTTCCTGACATGGACAGAGGTGTCAGCAGAGAGCACTGTGGTCAGACTGGAAAGAACTACACAACCTCCTCTGGTGCATACAGCAGCTGATAAGTTCTGGAAGATTTTTACAGTAACTTTTAGAAGTAATTTACAAATCTGAAGAACAACTTCCTCTGTAGTATACAGCAGCTGATAAGTACTGGAAGGGTAAATATTTTTTATATAGAAGTCATTTACAAATCTTTTTCTGGCACCAGTTGATCTTAAAAAATTTTTAATAATAATAATTATAAAAATAATAATAAAAATAGAAAAAATAATAAATTAAATAAATAATAAAAATCAGTTTTCTTTCTGGTACCAGTTGTTTTGAATACATTTTAATCCTTTATGGATGTTACACAGCTGTCTCATGTGACCTCCTTAAGGCTCAAATAGCTATGTAGCCTAATGTTTGTATTCTGACAACTGCAACTTGCAGGGACCCTTAAGGGTCTATTCACACGGCGAAATTCTGCCTCATATGAAAGCCCAATACACTTCTATGGGATTCTGCCCTTCCGTTGACACTTCGGAATTTCCGCAAGCGGAAATTCCGAAGCGTCAACGTATTGGGCTTTCATATGAGGTGGAATTCCGCCGTGTGAATAGACCCTTAAGGGTCCTGAGCTTGAAAGACTTTGAGGGTCCAGATTGTTTTCTGAAGGAAATTCCCATTAGTTTTCCCCCTTTTGCCCCCAGATCTTTCTGATTTACCACAAGACCTCGATGACTAGTACCTTCTGCAGTTTTTGCACTGGTAGCTTGTTTATTGGAAATAGACCAAAGCGGGCACCTGCCCCAAATTTCCGTATGATCACAGGCATCTGTGTTGTCGGATCTTTTCAGAACTGGATTCACTGACAGAAACCCAATACAGCCTCTGAAATGGACGACTGATACCGTGACCTCTCTCAGCTCCATTAGGTTGTTCTCTACCCAGCTTGGTACAGGGCAGCGCCCAGGAATGTGCCCTCTGTGCGGCTGCTGGCGTGGGCCCGGCTTATTGTTTATTGTGAGTCTGTTGAGTCGGATTGTTTCTGCGTAAACAGCAGTGATTTATGTGCGCGGTATCAGCTGCATAGCTGTGGCTCCCACTTGTTTGGCGCGGCCCGGCAGGTTATGGACAGTTGTATGGCATTGTCGTCACTTTATAGGTCTTCCAAGATTTGGCACGTTATTGGGTGAAAATTAAAGGGTCCAAGTGCCCACCAATCTTTCCAGTTTGAGGGGGATTTGGTATTTACAATGGTCAGGTAGGTGGTACGAGTTACAGTAACCCCCACATGATTCCAGGACACAAGATCTCCAGCAGAACATTGCCCATCACACTTCGCCCGCCATGTTGTCTTCTTCCCATAATTCATCCTGGCGCCATCTCTTCTCCAGGTAAGTGACGCACACACACCCTGCCGTCCACATGATGGAGAACGTCATCTATCGGACCAGCCGCCATCTTCCATAGGTCCAGTTCTGATTCCTATTGTAGATACTTTAGGTGGTGGACAGGGGGTCCACTCTGACCAGACGCGGACAGACGCCATTGTAACCCAATAATCCATGTTATTCATTTCACTGGTGTATATATTCATTTATAGTTATTAATTTAAATTTCTACTTAATTTTTTTTTTTAAGGTAAAAAATCTGTCATGGACTCCAGCCCCTTCCTATCAGAAGCCAACGCAGAGCGGATCGTGAGGACCTTGTGTAAGGTCCGCGGCGCTGCGCTGAAGCTCGGACAGATGTTGAGCATTCAAGGTAAAGTCACCATAGCGATTTAGTCTCCCCAAAAGCTCGCAAGACCTTTCATCAGCGCAGTGTTTTGCCGTATCGTAGCGTTCGGTATTCTGGGACAGGATGTGCAGATGTTCGTTCTCAAAGGCCGCCATATACTGCAGAGCAGGGTTCTCCTACAGCCTGCAGCTCTCCAGCTGTTGCAAAACTGCGACTCCCAGCCGAAGGCTCTTGGGAGGACATGATGGGAGTTACAGTTTTGTAAGAGATGGGGAACCACAGGTGGTTAGGGCATGATGGGAGTTGTAGTTTTATGACAGCTAAGGAGCCACAGGTTGGAGAACCCTTCCCTAGAAAATGGAGCGGCATTTGTGGTGTTGCCCATGGAGGTGACTGGGTGTCAAATCAGCAGTAAGAGATAAGAGTAAGAAGAGACCTTATATATTCTAGGGCCATGATACTGTTTAATAGGGTCATTTACCATGATCTGTGTAACAGTTTTTTGTTTTGTTATTTTGTTTCTTTTAAAATATACAAATTGCAAATATAAAGTATATATGCATACACCTGCCCCGTGGCAAAATAACCTCACCCAAAAAATTATAAAGTAAAAACTCCGGTTTAGATTATTTAACCCCTTAAAGGGGTACTCCGGTGCTTAGACATCTTATCCCCTATCCAAAGGACAGGGGATAAGATGCCTGATCGTGGGAGTCCCGCCGCTGGGGATCCCCGTGATCATGCACGCGGCACCCTGTTTGTAATCAGTCCCTGAAGCGTGTTCGCTCCGGGTCTGATTACGGGCGATCACAGGGCGGGCAGCGTGTGTGATCACGCCTGCGCCCCCGTGTGACGTCACGCTCCGCCCCTCATTGCAAGCCTACGGGAGGGGGTGTGATAGCTATCATAGCGGGATAGCGGACTGATTACAAACGGGGTGCCGCGTGCATGATCACGGGGGTCCCCAGCGGTGGGACTCCCACGATCAGGCATCTTATCCCCTATCCTTTGGATAGGGGATAAGATGTCTAAGCACCAGAATACCCTTTTAAGGACCGAGCTTTTTTCAGTTTTTGCACTTTGTTTTTTTCCTCCTCACCTTTTAAAAATGTATAACCCTTTCAATTTTGCACCTAAAAATCCATATGATGGCTTATTTTTTGCGCCACCAATTCTACTTTGTAATGACATCAGTCATTTTACCCAAAAATCTACTGCGAAACCAAAAAAAATAATAATATTAATAATAATGCGTCAAAATTGAAGAAAAAACAAAATTTTGTAACTTTTCGGGGACTTCCGTTTCTACACAGTAAATTTTTTCAGTAAAAATGACACCTTCTCTTTATTCTGTAGGTCCGGAAGAGTAAAATGATACCCTACTTATATAGGTTTGATTTTCTTATTTCTGGAAAAAATCTTAGCTACATGCAGGAAAATTTATACATTTAAAATTGTCATCTTCCCTATAACTTTTTTTTTTCCCGTGTACAGGGCGGTATGAGGGCTCATTTTTTGCACAGTGATCTGAAGTTTTTAGCGGTACAATTTTTGTATTGATCAGACTTTTTGATTCATTTTTGCATGACCAAAAATACGCTATTTTGGACTTTGGAATTTCTTTGCGCATACGCCATTGACTGTGCGGTTTATAACGATATATTTTTATAGTTTGGTCACTTATGCACGTGGCGATACCACATATGTTTGTTTGTTTTTTTGGTCTTTTTTGGTTACATATTTTTTGTATGGAATTTGGGAAAAGGGGGGTGATTTAAACTTTTAAAAAGGAAGAGGTTAATGGGTGTTTTTTTGTTTGTTTTTTAAACTTCTTATTCAACTTTTTTTTCCCACACTTTTAGTCCCCTTAGTGGACTTTTAGGAGTAATCATTAGATTCCTCATACAGATCAATGTGGTTTCATAGAACCACATTGATCTGTGTGCTCTGCACTCGATTGATAAAAGTCTGGTCCTGCCAGGCTTTATCATTCACAGCGCAGCAGCCAACACAGGAGGAGAGGTAAGCCCCCTACCGGCTACCTCAGCAGTGGATCGCCACCCCGCGATCACGCTGGGGTGGGGGGGGGGGATGATGGGCGGTGATCCACCCCACTGGACCACCAGGGATGGTTTAAATGTCCCTTTTAGACGCTGCTGTCAACTTTGACAGCGGCGATCTATAGGGTTAATAGCCGGCCCCAGCTACAGTAATCAGCTGGGGGCCAACCGGTATGACGTGGGCTCGAGTCGGGAGCCCGCTCCATACAACGGTTGCAGTTTCAGGACGAGCTGGCTCATCCTTAGACGGCAACAGGTTAAATAAAAAATAATACAAAATTAAAGCCTTTTAATAAAAATCTAATATTCGGTAGTGTTTCATTTTATTTAAGTAAATACGTTTAAATACATTTAAATAAATGTAATTAAAATAAGTACATTTTATATAAATAAATGAATGTTATGTAAGGCAAGAAAAGGCCCATAATAAGCCAGACCTTGAAAGTAGTCTTTCCCAACAAGTGAGCCGTCGGCTGTTGAAAAACTAAAACTCCCAGCATGCCCGGACAGCCAAAGGCTGTCCGGGCATGCTGGGAGTTGTAGTTTTGCAACGGCAGAAGTCATACTGGTTGGGAAAAAAAAACTGCTTTAAAGGGTTAATATATATATATATAAAAAAAAAAAAAAATTATATCCCTCCCCCCCCCCTCCCAAATCTTGTATTACGTACACTCACAGGAGCCTCGGTGACCTTATTGTGGCCCAGTTTGGCCCCATGTCATATAATCAGTGGAAAAACACCCCTCAGCATAATTAATTTGGGAGCTGTAAATGTTTTTTTCCGAAGCTGCCGGTGAGCGGCTCCTAATCCGAGCAGAATGTTCCCCCGTTCTGTGTTTACAGCCACGATTGTGTCCCCCGCTGGTTCCCTGCAGTTCTCCAATATTCGCTCCGAAATTACCTTCACACACAAGACGGCGAGGAACGGAAATGGCAGCGGTCTCCTGTAGAGGGGCCCGGGTCAGGACGCTGAGCGTTAAGGTTTCTTTGGCGCTTAATACCGTGATTTCACTGGTTGCCATGGTGATCGCTGTGCTTGTCTTAAGTGGTATTTTCAGTCTTTTGTTTTTGTTATGGCTTAGACTCTCCTAGATGCTTTCTCACAGTTGTCCTGTAGTTACGTCCCAGGTTTCGATCTGTACTGACCCGGTGATGGACAAACTCCATGTTCAACACCAAAACAACAGAGAACATCAGCAACAATAAATTATGAAACCTAGCAAAACTTTATTAGGGGTCTCCTAAAACATGACCTGTGCACAAGGCTGGATGAAATGGCAGGAACATACAGGCTGATACGGGCCCAACGCACGTTTCACGCCGAATGCGCTTCACGCCCCCTGACAAAGCGCATTCGCTGTGAAACGTGCGTTGGGGAAGGTGCAGGTAATACATGGCTCTGTTTTGGTAGTAAATGTTTTCTCGTCTGACTTCTTTTGCTGTTGTGTGTTCAATTCTGGGTTATTTATTGAGATTGCTGTATCTCCCTTCTATCAGTATTTGTCAGCTATCTCTAGGTTATACCATCTATCCCAGCCTGTATGTTCCTGCCATTTCATCCAGCCTTGTGCACTCTGCTCTTTTAATTAAGGTCATGTTTTATGAGACCCCTAATAAAGTTTTGCTATGTTTCATAATTTATTGTTGCTGATATCTTTTTATTTTGGTGTTGAGTTTCCCATTTGGCTGCCTCAGCAACCTTTCCCTGTAGACGTTACTTTGTCGGTGATATATACAAGCTCCGTGTTGTCAGACAGCTTCTTCCTTTCCAAGATCAGGGGATTGGTTTTAGGGATGTTTTCTGGAATCCCAAATGCACCAAGGCTGACAGTCATCACACAGTTCCTCTATATGGACATGATGACATCACACAGTTCCTCTATATGGACATGATGACATCACACAGTTCCCCATATGGACATGATGACATCACACAGCTCCTCTATATGGACACGATGACATCACACAGTTCCTCCATATGGACATGATGACATCACACAGTTCCTCCATATGGACATGATGACATCACACAGTTCCTCTATATGGACATGATGATATCACACATCTCCTCTATATGGACATGATGATATCACACAGTTCCTCCATATGGACATGATGACATCACACAGTTCCTATATATGGACATGATGACATCACACATTTCCTCTATATGGACATGATGACATCACACAGCTCCTCTATATGGACATGATGACATCACACAGCTCCTCTATATGGACATGATGACATCACACAGTTCCTCTATATGGACATGATGACATCACACAGTTCCTCCATATGAACATGATGACATCACACAGTTCCTCCATATAGACATGATTACATCACACAGTTCCTCCATATGGACATGATGACATCACACAGTTCCTCTATATGGACATGATGACATCACACAGTTCCTCCATATAGACATGATGACATCACACAGTTCCTCTATATGGACATGATGATATCACACAGTTCTCCATATGGACATGATGACATCACACAGTTCCTCTATATGGACATGATGATATCACACATCTCCTCTATATGGACATGACATCACACAGTTCCTCCATATAGACATGATGACATCACACAGTTCCTTTATATGGACATGATGACATCACAGAGTTCCTCTATATGGACATGATGACATCACACAGCTCCTCTATATGGACATGATGACATCACATAGTTCCTCCATATGGACATGATGACATCACACAGTTCCTTCATATGGACATGATGACATCACACAGTTCCTCCATATGGACATGATGACCTCACACAGTTCCTCCATATGGACATGATGACATCACACAGTTCCTCTATATGGACATGATGACCTCACACAGTTCCTCCATATGGACATGATGACATCACACAGTTCCTCCATATAGACATGATGACATCACACAGCTCCTCTATATGGACATGATGACATCACACAGCTCCTCTATATGGACATGATGACATCACACAGTTCCTCCATATGGACATGATGACATCACACAGTTCCTCCATATATACATGATGACATCACACAGTTCCTCCATATATACATGATGACATCACACAGCTCCTCTATATGGACATGATGACATCACACAGCTCCTCTATACGGACATGATGACATCACACAGTTCCCCCATACGGACATGATGACATCACACAGTTCCTCTATATGGACATGATGACATCACACAGTTCCTCCATATAGACATGATGACATCACACAGTTCCTCCATATGGACATGACATCACACAGCCCCCCCCCCATATGGACATGATGACATCACACAGTTCCTCCATATGAACATGACATCACACAGTCCCCGTCCCCCCATATAGACATGATGACATCACACAGTTCCTTTATATAGACATGATGACATCATACGGTTCCATTATATGGACATGATGACATCCCACGGTTCCTTTATATGGACATGATGACATCACACGGTTCCCCCATATGGACATGATGACATCACATAGTTCCCCCATATGGACATGATGACATCACACAGTTCCCCCATATGGACATGATGACATCACACAGTTCCCCCATATGGACATGATGACATCACACGGTTCCCCCATATGGACATGATCAGAATCTCCAGTTCCACCACATCCCAGCGGTGATCTATAGCATGAGATCTGGTGACTGTGGAGGCCATTGGAGTCATGTGACCTCATTGTCCGGTGTGAAATGACATCATGTGACCTCATTGTCCTGTATAAGGTGACATGGGGCATTATCCTGCTGGAAGTATCACCAGAAGATGGGGACACTGTGGTTATAAAGGGGTGGACATGGCCAGTAACAATATTCAGGTAGGTTGTGGTGTTTATACCAGGATCAATAGGTACTAAGGGGCCCAAAGTGCCCAGAAAATGTCCCCCACCATTTCACCACCACCTGCCTGACCCACTGATACAAAGATGAATCCATACTTTCATGTTGTTTATGCCAAATTCTGGACCCTGGTGTGGTCTGCTGCTGCTGTAGCCCATCTGCTTCAGAATTGGACTTGTTGTGTGGTCAGAGATGGTATTCTGCAGACCTTGATTGCACCCAGTGATTATTTTAATTACTGTTTTGTTATCACAAACAAGTCTGCCCATTCTCCACTGACATCAGTAAGGCATTTTTTTTTCCATACAACTGCCGCTTACTGGATATTTTCTCTTTTTCAGACCATTCTCTGTAAACCCTAGAGATGGTTGTGCATTACAATCCCAGCAGATCTGCAGTTTGTAAAATCCTCAGATTGGCCCGTCTGGCACCAACAACCATACCACGTTCAGAGTCGCTTAAAAATCCTTTTTCCCCCATTCTGATGCTCTGTTTGAATTTCAAGTTGTCTTGACCATGTCTACATGCCTAAATACCATGTGATTGGCTGATCAGCTATTTAACAAGCACATGAACAGGTGTACCTAATAAAGTGGCCAGTGACACTAGAAACATGACCACACGATCTGATCCGGCCGCAGCTGCTGTTGTAGAAGACTGTCGTGAATTCCACAGCCCGGTTCCTATTATTGAAATCCCCTTCGCCGTTTCCCGTGGACTCGCTGTACTGAGAAGGAACACTCTGCTCCAGTGCCAGCTCTTCATGTTCCTACATATCAGACTTCTACCATCTTCTCCTGCCAGCAGCCGGGGAGCGGAGTGACCCAAAATCTATTCCTGCCTAAGCAGATAAGAGAGCGGAAACCGGCTGAGCTTGTGTATGGCTGGTGCCGGACTATAAGACATTATGTATAACCGGGGAGTCTTTGTTACCTCCCCAAAGGATTTACAAGGTCCTAATTACATTTGGATTATGCCAATTTTTACATTTTTCACACTAAAATCTTCTATGCTTTTGCAGCCTCCTCTTGACATTGAGTACTGCTGTAGAGTGTATTCAAGTTCTACCCGGTTGTTGTTGGTGGTTGTTTAATAATAATTATAATAAATAAAAAATAATTATAATAAATAAATAATAATAATTATTATAATAAATACATAATTATTATTATAAATTAATGTATTTATTATAATTATAATACATAATAATAATTAAATAATAAAAAATAATTATAATAAATAATTATAATAAATTATAATAATAAATAATTATATTTATTATAATTATTATAAATAGAGATGAGCGAACTTACAGTAAATTCGATTCGTCACAAACTTCTCGGCTCGGCAGTTGATGACTTTTCCTGCATAAATTAGTTCAGCTTTCAGGTGCTCCGGTGGATACAGTCCTAGGAGACTCTTTCCTAGGAATGTATCCACCTTTTCCAGCCCACCGGAGCACCTGAAGTTCGTGAGTTTGCATTTATTATAATTATTTATCATTTTTATTTACTTATTATAATTATGTACTTATAATTATTTATTATAATTAATTATAAGTACATAATAATTATAATAAGTAAATAAAAATAATTATAATAAACACATAATAAATATAAATAATTATAATAAGTAATAAAGTAAAAATTATAATAATTATAATAATAAAATAAAATTAGTTTGAATTAATAATTATTATTTTTTTTATTATTATTTATTTATTTTTTATTTTTTCAGTCAATTGGAAGGGTGCATTGACACCATGTTTCTTCCCTCCGGAGCATAGCTTTAGCTCTATCTTAAGAAGCTGAAAACCGCCTGCCAAAGTATTTGTGCTGGACCCCATTCAATCCAATGTTCCAAAAACGTCATTCTCAATCTGTAGCTGACTTTTGGACCAGACTGAATATTACAGCAGGACGAGATTTTCAGTACGGGCCAAAAATCGCACACGCATATTATTGAATGATGTTGGGCATAGATCTCCAGCCTGATCAGTGTCTTGGAGGCACAAAACATGGCGTGACTGCTTCACATCTTCATGAGTGAAGCCCGGTACGCTGGGATGCGAGGAATGCGCAGTAAAGAGCCTCGCGGGACTGCTGTATGCGGCTCCTGCTCTTCTTCTTCTTCATCACCACCATAGATGGATACACCGCTTCTCGTCCCTGCTAATCCCCCTGTCATCTACTTACCTCGCACCTACGCTCCTTTTCCCTGTGCTCTGGCAGTCAGCAGATATGACTGCTGCTGAGGCAAAAAAACTAGGCGCCAGGACGCATTTCCCAGTCCTGACACCTGGGATTTGTCGAGCCATGGGCGAAGAAGTCATAGACTGCACCAGATTCATTAGATTTTGCGCTTTGCGTATTCAGTAAAAAGCTTCTTTTTTTTTTTTTCCCATATCAACTGGCTCCAGAAAGTTCAACAGATTTGTAAATTACTTCTATTAAAAAAATCTTAATTCTTCCAGTACTTATCAGCTGCTGAAGTTAAGTTGTTCTTTTCTGTCTGACGACGGTGCTCTTTGCTGACACTTCTGTCTGTCTGTCTCAGGAACGGTCCAGAGTAGCAGCAAATAGAAAACCTCTCCTGCTCTGGACAGTTCCTGAGATTGACAGAGGTGTCAGTAAAGAGCACTGTGGTCAGACAGAAAAGAACTCCAGCAGCTAAGTACTGGAAGGATTAAGATTTTTTTTAAATAGAAGTAATTTACAAATCTGTTTAACTTTCTGGAGCCAGTTGATTTGAAAAAAAAAAAAACAATGTTTTTTTTCATGGAATACCCCTTTTTAAGTGTTCTACAAATATTGTGCCTCCAGCTGTTGCAAAACTACAACCCGCCAGCATGCCCGGACAGCCGAAGGCTGTCCGGGCATGCTGTGGGTTGTAGTTTTGCAACAGCTGGAGGCACAATATTTGGAAAAACTAGGCTACTTGATCCTAGCTATAAGAATTTAACTACTTACCCCCTACTTTGCCCGTCCTCCGTTTTCCCAGAATGTCTCCCTGCTTTAGTTACGACCTCTTCCCCCTTCCTAGTAGACTCTGTTCAGTACATTTCCACTCTTGGTAGCCGGCTGCTTATGATGCATTATAAATAAATGCTTCTGGCACAGTACCCGGGGCATGCAGCCTGGCAGATTTATGATGAATAAATGCGGCTTCTCGTGGGTTGTTGCCCAACAATGGCGCTAAGCGTCCTGGTCTATTTCCGGCTACCGTCTATTATGTTATGTTCTGCAGCTGTTCTGTCTGTAAGACCCGGCCTCTAAATGATCCCTGGGAAAGCTAGGTTTTTAAAAGTTTAGATGGGAATCATTCGTCATCTTTTAACAATGAAGGAAAAAAAATAATAGGACATGCTACCATCAATGTTCCCTTTAAAGGGGTACTCCGCCCCTAGACATCTTATCCCCTATCCAAAGAATAGGGGATAAGATGTCAGATCATGGGGGTCCTGCCGCTGGGGACAACTGCGATCTCCCTGCTGCACCCGGCATTCGTTTAGAGCGTTGGGGGCAGCACCGGAGGCTCGTGATGTCAAGGCCACGCCCCCTCAATGCAAGTCTATGGGAGGCGGCGTGACGGCCCCTCCCATAGACTTGCATTGAGGGGGCATGACCATGACATCACGAGCGGGGTGTGACCGTAATGTCACGAGCCTCCACCCCGCATCGCCAGTCATCCGGCACGGAGAGAAGTCTGGGGTGCTGCAGCAGAGATCACGGGGGTCCCCATTGGCGGGACCCCCACGATCAGACATCTTATCCCCTATCCTTTGGATAGGGGATAAGATGTCTAGGGGCGAAGTACCCCTTTAAGCCTTTTGTAGCGGTACAGTTCTCTCTAAGCCGAGAAATACAGAACGGCATAGAAAATATATTTAACCCCTTTAACGACATAGGACATAAATGTACGCCCTGGTAATTAACGCACCAGGATGGACGTACATTTACGTCCTCAAGCACAGGAGTGGTGCTCGTGTCATGCGTGGCAGGTCCCGGCTTCTATCAGCAGCCAGGGACCCGCCGGTAATGGCGCACATCAGCGATCGTGCTAATGTGTGCCATTAACCCCTCAGATGCCATGATCAATACAGATCACTGAATCTGCGTCAGTGCGGTCACGAAAATGGATGAACGGATCGCCCCCGACGCTGCCGCGGGGATCCGATCATCCAGCATGGTGGCCCGAGGTTTCCTCACCTGCCTCCGGCCGTCTCCAGGGGGTCTTCGGCTCTAGTCGGAGGTCCAACAGACAAGAGCAGAAGATCGCTGATAACACTGATCAGTGCTATGTCCTTTGCATAGCACTGAACAGTATTAGCAATCAAGTGATTGCTATAAATAGTCCCCTATGGGGACTATTAAATTGTAAAAATAAAAAAAAATCCCCTCCCTCAATAAATGTAAATCATCACTTTTTCCCATTTTACCCCCAGTAGGTGTAAAAAAGAATAAAATAAAAATAAACATATTTGGTATCTACGCATGCGTAAATTTCCGAACTATCAAAATATAATGTTAATGATCCTGTACGGTGACCAGCGTAAGCATAAAAAAGTCCAAAATTGTTGTTTTTTTTTATCACCAAATATAAAAAAAAAAAATTTCACTTTCATATGCAAATGGGGTATCAAAAAAAGTACAGATCACGGCGCAAGAAATAAGCCCTCATACCGCCGCTTATACAGAAAGGTGGAGATTGTGTGGGGGACGGGCATGGGTCCCAGACATAATTGTTCCCCTCACTAATGTCCTATATCTCTGTCTCCCCTTTGTCTCTGTACAGATGACGCCTTTATTAATCCGCAGCTGCAGAAAATCTTTGAGCGGGTGCGTCAGAGCGCGGATTTCATGCCTATCAAGCAAATGATGGTGAGTCTGTGATAACTCTTGTTTATAGTTCCCAAATTGTTAAAACATTTCCTTCTGCAGACGTCTACTGAATATTGGTCTTTTTTATTTCATGAAGTGTTGCAGTACTGAGAACTGTACCTTCGACTCCTATAAAACAACTAAGAGACATCCTATCTGGGTATATAGTGTCCTATCTGGGTATATAGTGTCCTATCTGGGTATATAGTGTCCTATCTGGGTATATGGTTGTCCTATCTGGGTATAGGTTGTCCTATCTGGGTATAGGTTGTCCTATCTGGGTATAGGTTGTCCTATCTGGGTATAGGTTGTCCTATCTGGGTATAGGTTGTCCTATCTGGGTATAGGTTGTCCTATCTGGGTATAGGTTGTCCTATCTGGGTATAGGTTGTCCTATCTGGGTATAGGTTGTCCTATCTGGGTATAGGTTGTCCTATCTGGGTATAGGTTGTCCTATCTGGGTATAGGTTGTCCTATCTGGGTATAGGTTGTCCTATCTGGGTATAGGTTGTCCTATCTGGGTATAGGTTGTCCTATCTGGGTATAGGTTGTCCTATCTGGGTATAGGTTGTCCTATCTGGGTATAGGTTGTCCTATCTGGGTATAGGTTGTCCTATCTGGGTATAGGTTGTCCTATCTGGGTATAGGTTGTCCTATCTGGGTATAGGTTGTCCTATCTGGGTATAGGTTGTCCTATCTGGGTATAGGTTGTCCTATCTGGGTATAGGTTGTCCTATCTGGGTATAGGTTGTCCTATCTGGGTATAGGTTGTCCTATCTGGGTATAGGTTGTCCTATCTGGGTATAGGTTGTCCTATCTGGGTATAGGTTGTCCTATCTGGGTATAGGTTGTCCTATCTGGGTATAGGTTGTCCTATCTGGGTATAGGTTGTCCTATCTGGGTATAGGTTGTCCTATCTGGGTATAGGTTGTCCTATCTGGGTATAGGTTGTCCTATCTGGGTATAGGTTGTCCTATCTGGGTATAGGTTGTCCTATCTGGGTATAGGTTGTCTCTTTGTATTGGAGTGGTGAACCAATATGGCAAGAGCTGATCATGCTTTGACAGACTTAAAGGGGTACTCCACTGGAAAAAAATCTTCTCCCCTATCCAAAGGATAGGAGATAAGATGTCTAATTGCTGGGGACTCCCACGATCTCCGCAGCGGCACCCCAGTCATCCTCTCCGTGCTGGATGACTGGCGACTACAGCCACCCCACCCCCTCCATTCATGTCTATGGTAGGAGACGTGACTGCCACGTACTAGCAGTCACGCCCCCTCTCATAGACATGAATGGACGGGCTGTGGCGTGATGTCACGCGGTAGCTTCAAGCTTCCGTGTTCCGGACGCAGCCGGCCCGGAGATCAGACATCTCATCTTATAGGGGGGATAAGATTTTTTTTTTTTAGCGGAGAACCCCTTTAAGCTATCCATATATGTTGGCCATTTTATTATGGCTGCATGAAATACCCATGTTTCCCCTGTAGTGGCCACTGCAAGCAATTGTAAAATCCCTGACAAACTCTGCTGCATCACTATTGGATAATATATGGATTTTGTGACCTGATTAACAGAAAACATTGAACGCAGACCTGGGGCCCAACTGGCGGGACAAGCTGGAGTTCTTTGAAGAACGGCCATTTGCTGCGGCCTCCATCGGACAGGTTCACCTGGCTCGTCTTAAGGACGGGAGGGAAGTTGCCATGAAAATCCAGGTGAGTTTTTTTTATACCGAATTAATACGCTCTTAGCTGCTAGTCAGCCATCTCCTGTAAAATAAATAAATGGATAAAAAAAATTAAAATAAATAAGTGATAATAAAAAAAAAATTATTAATAAATAAAATATATTTTATATGATTTATTAATTATTTGTTTTTTTTTAATATATATCATTTTTTTATTTAATTTATTTAATTTAATTTTATGATATTATATTTATTTATTTAAATTGACATTTATTTCTTTTTCTCCAGTATCCCGGAGTGGCTCAGAGTATTAACAGCGATGTGACTAATCTCATGACCGTCCTCAACATGAGCAACGCTCTACCCGAAGGTAAAACAGAAAAACAAAAACTTGTCTTCCTAGTCGCCGCGTACTGGATAATGATGTCCTCTTTCTTATAATGGTCTCTCTCCCCCACGTCCTTTCATTCCTGCGGTCTCTTAGGACTAATCAGACCACGCCATTGAAGCTTTCTTGTCCTTTTATGCGTCGTGCTAATGATACCTCCGTGCCCGCTGTTCCGTGACGCATACAATGATCCTATTCAGCCATCGCCCCGTGACCGGGTACGTCATAGACACAGACTGAATTACGGGATTTTTGTTTCTTCTCCATACAGGTTTGTTCCCTGAGCATCTCATCGAAGTCTTGAGTCGAGAACTGGCCCTGGAATGCGACTACAAGAGAGAGGCCGCGTGCGCAAAGAAATTTAAGTATGTCATCTGTGTGCGTCCTCGCCTTTCATGGCGAGAAGTGTCCCTTGTGTTTGTTTATTTTTTTTAAAACAACAAAAAAAAAAAACAATATATACTACTAGGTTTTATCCAGGACACATCGGATGTGGCACATCCTTGTATTCCACACAGGCCATGTAATACTTTATTTCCCCTGTGGGGGTGCTGCAGGATAAGAGAGCACTTGCTGTACTGGTTCTTCTACTGATTTTTGCTGATCGATTTGGAGTCCCGGCAATTTTTTTCATTAGAAGAGAGTGACAAAAGTGGAGAAACCCTTTTTACTGTAAACTATGAGGTCCAATGGTGGTGACCAAAAAAAAAAAAAACAAAACAAAAAAACCTAGCCCAGTGTTTCCCAACCTATGTGCCTCCAGCTGTTGCACAACTACAATTCCCAGCATGCCCGGACAGCCTTTGGCTGTCCGGGCATGCTGGGAATTGTAGTTGTGCAACAGCTGGAGGCACATAGATTAAGAAACACTAGGCTTAAGGCTATGTACTCACTTGGTGGAGGTCCCAGACACTTAAAATGAAAGGGACCCCGCCAAGTGAGTGCATAATTTTAACCATTACTGTATGTAATACCCATTAAAAGCTTGACATGACCAATATGTCCTATTATAGCAAGTTATACACATTGGCCCTCATTTACTATTGCAAACCCGACGTGTTTTGTCGGGTTGTGCGCCAGATTCTGTCGCATTGCGTCTGAAATTCTGTCTGCGCCAGATTTTGTGCCAGAATTTAAAAAAAAAACCAGACTAACTCTCCATTTTGCTAAGAAAACCCGAAAAAGGGGCATGGCCGCCGGGAAAAGGGGGTGTGGTCTCAGAAAAGTGTTGTGTTCCCGACATTTTCACAAAAACCCAACATATTTACTAAGGTTTCCACAGAAAATGTAGTGGATTTCACTGACTCAATGTGTTCTGACTCTTCTTTTGTAATTCAGGGAGCTGCTGAAGGATCACCCCTTTTTCTATGTGCCCAGAGTGGTGGACGAGCTGTGTAGCGATCACGTCCTGACCACAGAGCTGGTATCCGGTTTCCCACTCGACCAGGCCGAGCATCTCAGCCAGGAGATCCGCAATGAGGTGAGACGACAGAAATCTGGGGCAGGATTTTTGGAATTGGTGAAAACTAGAGATGAGCGAACTTACAGTAAATTCGATTCGTCGCGAACTTCTCGGCTCGGCAGTGGATGACTTATCCTGCATAAATTAGTTCAGCTTTCAGGTGCTCCGGTGGGCTGGAAAAGGTGGATACAGTCCCAGGAGACTCTTTCCTAGGAATGTATCCACCTTTTCCAGCCCACCGGAGCACCTGAAGGCTGAACTAATTTATGCAGGATAAGTCATCAACCGCCGAGCCGAGAAGTTCGTGACGAATCGAATTTACTGTAAGTTCGCTCATCTCTAGTGAAAACCTCCATATGGTAGATATATGGAATACAGCGTGCCCAATAATAGCTGTATGTAGGGATGTCCTGACATTTGCACTAGTACTTGCAGTTTTCCCCAGATACCTATCCCGATGCCCCCACACCGTAAAAATCCCTCTCACTTATCCGATCTTCATTGTTTGCTCTGTTATCCGGAACGGTGCAGGACCTGCCATGCATGCTGATGTCATTTCATCGCGTGACAGGTCCTGCACCATGCTGAATGAAGGAGAAGGTCCTGCACCTTTTAACAGAGAAAAGGGAGCAGAGGGAAGGTGAAAGGGATTTTTTTTTTCTTTTGGAGGAAACTAATGGGGCATCTACCTAATAAGAGAACTCATACCTTCTGACTACCTACCCACTTGGGGCTTCTACCTAATAGGGTGTATTCCCTACCTAACTACTGGGGGCTTGTACCTAATAAGGGAGATTCCTTACCTTCTGGGAGCTTGTATATAATTAGGGGGATTCCTTACCTACTGGGGGCTTCTACCAAATAGTAGGGATTCTCTACCTATTGGGGGCTTCTACCAAATAGTAGGGATTCTCTACCTATTGGGGGGTTCGAACAAATAGGCGGGATTCTCTACCTATTGGGGGCTTTTACCAAATTGCAGGGATTCGCTACCTATTGGGGGCTTCTACCAAATAGGGGGATTCTCTACCAAATAGGTAGAAGCCTCCAATAGGTAGAGAATCCCCCTATTTGGTAGAAGCCCCCAATAGGTAGCGAATCCCTACAATTTGGTAGAAGCCCCAGTATGTAGGACCCCCCCCCCCCAATTAGGTAGAAGCCCCCAGTAGGTAAGTAATCCCCCCCCCCCCCAATTAGGTAGAAGCCTCCAATAGGTAGAGAATCCCCCCTAATAGGGGGGATTACTTACCTACTGGGGGGCTTCTACCTAGATATCTGTAATTTAGGTCAGTAGGAGCAACATGCAGATCTAGTTTAAAAAAGTGACCCTACGGTTATATTGTAACTGGGGAAAATAAACATATAAATGCTGCAATAACCCACGGCCTGTAGAATTGTTTTGCTCCTTGTTGTCTATTCTGTACAGGCAGCGGTGAGTTTATTTCTGTTCTGTTTTATTTTTAATTTTTTTTGTCTTAAAAAAAAACAAAAATAAATTAAAGGCAAGTTTCTCCTTAAATAATCTCCGGTCTGTGTGTCCTTCTCCTGTTTACATAAAGGAAGTACAGGTCCAAACCAGAGTCCGCAGCTCCAGTGCCTGAGTCTCTATATACAGGATGTTATCAGTAAAGAGAATCTTTATCGCACATTTTTAATATTAGGGGTACATTCACCTATAGATTTTGGGGTGTTTTGACATGTTTTTGCATCGGGTTCTAGGGGGCGCTGAAGTTCCTATAGCTCTGCCGCAGAATGTCTACAATTTACTCTAGGCCTCACAACCCCACATGGCGAAGTTATGGACGACAGAGCTTCTAAGCAAGTATGTCTCCAGCTGTTGCAAAACTACAACTCCCAGCATGCCCAGACAGCCTTTGGCTGTCTGGGCATGCTGGGAGTTGTAGTTTTGCAACAGCTGGAAACACTGCTCTGAGCATTGTTGGTCTCCCATCCACTGCCCAGACCATGATACCTGTTGCTTAGCATGCTAGAAGTTGTAGTTTTGCAACAGCTGGAGGCACCCTGGTTGGGAAATACTGTGTTTAAAACAACCTGTGCTTTATCTAAGAGAGTGTTTCCCCAACCTGCGGCTCTCCAACCATTGCAAAACTACAACTCCTATCATGCTTTGCAACAGCTGGAGGTCTACAGATAGGAAAACACTGTTCTAAGATGAACTATCAAACCAATAGATGACCCCCCCCCCCCCCCCTAATGTTTTCACAAACCACCAATGTTAGGAATTCGGCATTGCACGTTCCCGTCCCGGCTCGGTGTTGACAGTGCACACAGCTCAGTCACCTTCACTGACCTTCAGGAGCGTCCGCTGGTTGCGTGCCGGGAACGTGTCCATCGGGTGACAGATCCTGCTCTACAGCTGCTGCCCTGGAGCTCTGCCACGTCCCACCCCCGCTTGGCATCACCTCCCCAAAATAACTTCCTTGCCCTCTCCTATCCCCGCACAAGGGTCCTGGAAAGTTACTGCCGGTAAACAGAGTGATGTTGCTTTAAAGGCAGCACCTGCGCGGGGAACGTAGCGGCGCTGAGTCAGTGTTTGGTTCACATGATGAAAAAGCGTCTGTGTAAACAACCGGGGTGTCCAGAAAGTTCTAGAACCCATTGAAAAGTAGCAGGACTATGGGGGAAAAGGGGATTATATATAAGAATATTAGCAGATGCCAGGGCAGACGGAGGGGGGCAGAACAGGACTCTGAAGTGACTGGTGTGTATCCTCAGGTTCTGCAGCAGCTCATGTGCCCCGGAGTGTAGCTTTGGGGGGGGTGGAGGGGGGGCTGAGTAGGGTTGCCACCTGGCCAGTATTTTACGGCATTTTGGCCACCCTCCCTCCCAACAAGAACACCAACAGCTGTTGCAAAACTACAACTTCCAGCATGCTGGGAGTTGTAGTTTTGCAACAGCTGGAGGCACCCCTGGTTGGGATACACTGACCTATACTATATAGTCCAACATGCTGGGAGTTGTAGTTTTCGTTTGGAGCTGCTGCCGAGCCACAGGCTGTATCAGAGCATGCTGGGAGTTGTAGTTAGTAAAAACAAAATCAAAACGATACTGTTTAAAACTACAGATCAGGGCGCAGGGGCTCGGGTGGGTGGGGGTCTGGAGGGGCTCGGGTGGGTGGTGGTCTGGGGGTCTGGAGGGGCTCGGGTGGGTGGTGGTCTGGGGGTCTGGAGCGGCTCGGGTGGGTGGTGGTCTGAGGGTCTGGAGCGGCTCGGGTGGGTGGTGGTCTGGGGGTCTGGAGCGGCTCGGGTGGGTGGTGGTCTGGGGGTCTGGAGCGGCTCGGGTGGGTGGTGGTCTGGGGGTCTGGAGCGGCTCGGGTGGGTGGTGGTCTGGGGGTCTGGAGCGGCTCGGGTGGGTGGTGGTCTGGGGGTCTGGAGCGGCTCGGGTGGGTGGTGGTCTGGGGGTCTGGAGCGGCTCGGGTGGGTGGTGGTCTGGGGGTCTGAGGCGGCTCGGGTGGGTGGTGGTCTGGGGGTCTGAGGCGGCTCGGGTGGGTGGTGGTCTGAGGCGGCTCGGGTGGGTGGTGGTCTGAGGCGGCTCGGGTGGGTGGTGGTCTGAGGCGGCTCGGGTGGGTGGTGGTCTGGAGGGGCTCGGGTGGGTGGTGGTCTGGAGGTCTGGAGGGGCTCGGGTGGGTGGTGGTCTGTGGGGGCTCGGGTGGGTGGTTTGGAGGGGCTCGGGTGGGTGGTGGTCTGGAGGTCTGGAGGGGCTCGGGTGGGTGGTGGTCTGGGGGTCTGGAGCGGCTCGGGTGGGTGGTGGTCTGGAGGTCTGGGGGGGGTCGGGTGGGTGGTGGTCTGGAGGTCTGGGGGTCTCGGGTGGGTGGTGGTCTGGGGGGGGCTCGGGTGGGTGGTGGTTGGGAGTCTGGATCATACACACTACAGCTGCTCGATATCTATAGTGGGGACTGTTGTCAGTGTTTAGCACAGGAGAAGGCCCTTCCTGTAATAATAATCTATGGAGGAAGTAATCTCTCTAATGCCGCTTATCTCCTTCTCTTCAGAATGTCGTCGTCTTATATTACACTGGGGGATCTGTAGGGTCATTGGGGGAGATTTATCGAAACTTGTCCAGAGGAAAAGTTGCGGAGTTGTACTGATATAAGAGGATGATATCAGTCACATGTGATGTAATATATAGAGGTTATATCAGTACTGGAGCGTTATATTACATCATATGTGATGATATCATCTTCTTATAACGCTCCAGTACTGATATAACTGTGGTGTAAGGGTGTTGCAATGATGTTACAGGGTCTGGTGGTATTAACCCTTGGTTTGTCGTGACGCCAGGGTGAGGTTGTTCTGTATAGAAGGCCCTGCCAACAACTGGCCCAAAAACGTCAGGATAATAAACGGAATGTCCACAGCAGGATTTATGAGATAACTGGAACTTTTACTGAACTTCTTATGCCAATAGTCTTTACAATTAAACAGTTTCTCTTGAGGTAACCGGGATGCAGGTTCCTCACAGGCTTTGCTGGGACTAATAGTCTTGAGATTTGGAATAGTAGTCACACAGGATTTGTAGGTTTGAGCTTTATAACTCACGGTTTTAGTGGCTGCTGGTTCTTTAGGCTTTGGCCTAGTGGTACATCACATGACCCAGGAAGGTCCTAAACATTTGTACAACCATTATAGTATATCACATGACCTAGGAAGGTCCTATACATTTGTATTACCTCTATATATACGTATTGTACAATATACAGGAACACATTTTTACGAGGCGAACAAGGGGCAAGCCCTGCAGGAGAGCCCTGTGGAATGGAGGGACTCTAACTGAGGGGACTTAAGACAGGGACAGGACAAGGTCCTGTACCGGGACACCACATGACCTCCAGACATTACATTATATGTGAATATCTGCCGCTCCTCTTAGATGATGTAATGTCTCTGGAGTTTATATCAGCTGCTTAACTTATGATGCTCCTGTACGATTATAAGCTGCTCATTTTTAGGGATTCTACTCTCACTGAGGGAACTATCCGTCCTTATTCTTATGTAACAAACCACAGTAATCAGGACCATTGTGCGGCTATAATGGATCCCGTCACATAACCCCCTCCCCCGCCGCTTCTCTTTTCAGATCTGTGAGAACATCTTGAACCTGTGCCTGAGGGAGCTGTTCGAGTTCCGCTTCATGCAGACCGACCCCAACTGGTCCAACTTCTTCTACGACCCCGAACTGAAAAAGGTGAAATAATGCCCTTAAAGGGGCGCTGCACCCATCATCAGCACGGCATTCTGATAAGATAGTGCCTCCAGCTGTTGCAAAACTACAACTCCCAGCATGCCCGGACAGCCAAAGGCTGTCCGGGCATGCTGGGAGTTGTAGTTTTGCAACAGGTGGAAGCACACTGGTTGGGAAACAATTCTCTTTTTCCTTGGTCTCCCATCCACTGCCCAGACCATGATGCTTTCTGCTTAGCATGCTGGGAGTTGTAGTTTTGCAACAGCTGGAAGCACACTGGTTGGGAAACACTTCTTTTTCATTGGTCTCCCATCCACTGCCCAGACCATGATGCTTTCTGCTTAGCATGCTGGGAGTTGTAGTTTTGCAACAGCTGGAAGCACACTGGTTGGGAAACACTTCTTTTTCATTGGTCTCCCATCCACTGCCCAGACCATGATGCTTTCTGCTTAGCATGCTGGGAGTTGTAGTTTTGCAACAGCTGGAAGCACACTGGTTGGGAAACACTACTTTTTCATTGGTCTCCCATCCACTGCCCAGACCATGATGCTTTCTGCTTAGCATGCTGGGAGTTGTAGTTTTGCAACAGCTGGAGGCACCCTGGTTGGGAGACACTGACCAGTAGTGAGGTAACAGGAACCCACCCATGACCCTCTGTATATACCGTAGGTCGCCCTGCTGGACTTCGGAGCAACCCGTGGCTTTGACGAGGAGTTTACTGACCAGTATATAGAGGTGAGATGTTACGACATATAATCTCATAATGGCCGAGGGCCGTCCTCTTGTGACTTAAAATTTTTTGGGTTTTCTTTCTAGATTATTCGAGCAGCGGCCGACAAGGATCGAGAGAAGCTCATGAAGAAGTCCATAGAGATGAAATTCCTCTCTGGCTACGAGACAAAGGTAAACTGTAGGACGGCCTCTAGTGCTTGTTAACAGCCAATCATATTGTAGCTTTTCTACTTGTTCATATGGACCGTATTATTGTAATTATATTCTTGTATATAGGAGGCAGTATTATAGTAGTTATAGTCTTGTATATAGGAGACAGTATTATAGTAGTTATATTCTTGTATATAGGAGCAGTATTATAGTAGTTATATTCTTGTATATAGGAGCAGTATTATAGTGGTTATATTCTTGTATATAGGAGCAGTATTATAGTGGTTATATTCTTGTATATAGGAGACAGTATTATAGTAGTTATATTCTTGTATATAGGAGACAGTATTATAGTAGTTATATTCTTGTATATAGGAGACAGTATTATAGTAGTTACATTCTTGTATATAGGAGCAGTATTATAGTAGTTATATTATTGTATATAGGAGCAGTATTATAGTAGTTATATTCTTGTATATAGGAGCAGTATTATAGTGGTTATATTCTTGTATATAGGAGACAGTATTATAGTAGTTATATTCTTGTATATAGGAGCAGTATTATAGTAGTTACATTCTTGTATATAGGAGCAGTATTATAGTAGTTATATTATTGTATATAGGAGCAGTATTATAGTAGTTATATTCTTGTATATAGGAGCAGTATTATAGTAGTTATATTCTTGTATATAGGAGCAGTATTATAGTAGTTATATTCTTGTATATAGGAGCAGTATTATAGCAGTTATATTCTTGTATATAGGAGCAGTATTATAGTAGTTATATTCTTGTATATAGGAGCAGTATTATAGCAGTTATATTCTTGTATATAGGAGCAGTATTATAGTAGTTATATTCTTGTATATAGGAGCAGTATTATAGTAGTTATATTCTTGTATATAGGAGCAGTATTATAGTAGTTATATTCTTGTACATAGGAGCAGTATTATAGTAGTTATATTCCTGTATATAGGAACAATATTATAGTAGTTATATTCCTGTATATAGGAGCAGTATTATAGTAGTTATATTCTTGTATATAGAAGGCAGTAGTATAGTAGTTATATTCTTGTATATAGGAGGCAGTATTATAGTAGTTATAGTCTTGTATATAGGGGCAGTATAATAGTAGTTATATTCTTGTATATAGGAGCAGTATTATAGTAGTTATGTTCTTGTATATAGGAGCAGTATTATAGTAGTAGTTATATTCTTGTATATAGGAGCAGTATTATAGTAATGTTCTTGTATATAGGGGCAGTATTATAGCAGTTAAATTCTTGTATATAGAAGGTAGTATTATAGTAGTTATAGTTTTGTATATAGGAGGTAGTATTATAGTAGTTATAGTCTTGTATATAGGGGCAGTATAATAGTAGTTATATTCTTGTATATAGGAGCAGTATTATAGTAGTTATATTCTTGTATATTGGGTCAGTGTTATATTCTTGTATATAGGAGCAGCATTATAGTAGTTATATTCTTGTATATAGGAGGCAATATTATAGTAGTTATATTCTTGTATATAGGAGCAGTATTATAGTAGTTATAGTCTTGTATATAGGAGCAGTATTATAGTAGTTATATTCTTGTATATAGGAGCAGTATTATAGTAGTTATAGTCTTGTATATAGAAGGCAGTATTATAGTAGTTATAGTCTTGTATATAGGAGCAGTATTATAGTAGTTATAGTCTTGTATATAGGAGCAGTATTATAGTAGTTATATTCTTGTATATAGGAGCAGTATTATAGTGGTTATAGTCTTGTATATAGGAGCAGTATTATAGTAGTTATAGTCTTGTATATAGGAGGCAGTGTTATAGTCTTGTATATAGGAGCAGTATTGTAGTAGTTATAGTCTTGTATATAGGAGCAGTATTGTAGTAGTTATAGTCTTGTATATAGGAGCAGTATTATAGTAGTTATAGTCTTGTATATAGGAGCAGTATTATAGTAGTTATAGTCTTGTATATAGGAGCAGTATTATAGTAGTTATATTCTTGTATATAGGAGCAGTATTATAGTAGTTATATTCTTGTATATAGGAGCAGTATTATAGTAGTTATATTCTTGTATATAGGAGCAGTATTATAGTAGTTATATTCTTGTATATAGGAGGCAGTATTATAGTAGTTGTATTCTTGTATATAGGAGCAGTATTATAGTAGTTATATTCTTGTATATAGGAGGCAGTATTATAGTAGTTGTATTCTTGTATATAGGAGCAGTATTATAGTAGTTATATTCTTGTATATAGGAGGCAGTATTATAGTAGTTGTATTCTTGTATATAGGAGCAGTATTATAGTAGTTATATTCTTGTATATAGGAGGCAGTATTATAGTAGTTGTATTCTTGTATATAGGAGCAGTATTATAGTAGTTATATTCTTGTATATAGAGGCAGTATTATAGTAGTTATATTCTTGTATATAGGAGCAGTATTATAGTAGTTATATTCTTGTATATAGGAGCAGTATTATAGTAGTTATATTCTTGTATATAGGAGACAGTATTATAGTAGTTATATTCTTGTATAGAGGAGGCAGTATTATAATAGTTATATTCTTGTATATAGGAGGCAGTATTATAGTAGTTATATTCTTGTATATAGGAGCAGTATTACAGTATTATAGTAGTTATATTCTTGTATATAGGAGGCAGTATTATAGTAGTTATATTCTTGTATATAGGAGCAGTATTATAGTAGTTATATTCTTGTATATAGGAGGCAGTATTATAGTAGTTATATCCTTGTATATAAGGGTACCAGGAGTAAAGAAACACATGATTGCAGGATCTGACTACAGAGGGTTTTTTGTAGTCTGTAACCATGGAGACACACAGGTCATCATAGCAGCTATAGACTATTTGCGGAGTTGCTTCCTTTGCTCACCATGTTGTCTCACCTCTTCCTTCTCAGGCCATGGAGGAGGCTCACCTTGAGGCCGTCCTAATCCTCGGTGAGGCCTTTGAATCGGACACGCCGTTCGACTTCGGCTCCCAGAGCACCACGGAGAGGATCCATCGCTTGATCCCCATCATGTTGAAGCATCGGCTCATTCCCCCTCCGGAGGAGACCTACTCCCTACACCGCAAGATGGGGGGATCCTTCCTCATATGCTCCAAGCTGAAGGCCGCCATCCCCTGCAAGAATATGTTTGAGGAGGCCTATAACAATTACTGGAAGGGGAAGGAGCATAAGAAGCCTTAAAGGGCCCAGACACTGTTTTTATCATATTTCCTCACGGTCGTGCTCTAATCACCGCACAGCTTCGTCTCGATTCCTATAAGAGCGCGACAGGTGAGGGGGGCGGAGTCACAGCCGCCATGATCCACCCAAAGATTGTCTTTGATCACCGGCTCCTTATGGGCCTTGAATAGGAAATAGACTGGATATCCGGGAGCTGAGGAAGTTCTTGGAGATTTGTATCTCATGAGGATCTGCGGTTTAGAATGACTGAAAAGCGGCCGCGGTCTCCCCCTCTCTGACCACGACGAAAAAGGGGGCGGGGCCTCGGGATTTTTTGTATCTCGGCTTTTTATGTAAGCTAGAAGGATCTGTTATCTCGCTTTATCGTTATTTCTTTTTGTTGGTTTCTGATTTTTGATGTTTCTCTTGCAATTAAGTGGAATTAAACGCTTTTTGTACTGTAAGGAACGAATGAGGAGTCCGATGGGGGAGGGGGGGGGATTCGGAGTGGTGACGGGATTTAACCCTTAATTTACTTGTATTTTGTGTAAAGTGTCTGGATACAAGACACCTTTCATGTGTGACTTGGGGTACGTTCCCACACGGCGTATTTTGCTGCGTATTTGGTGCTGCGTATTTTCCTACCCATTGACTTCAACAGAGAAAATAAAATACGCAGCAACAAATACGCCGTGTGGGAATGTACCCTAAAGGAGTAAGTGTTTTTTTACTGCCCACACGTCATACCAGCAGACGCCATTTATACGCATTTATATATCTATGGGGCTCAATAAGGGGTGTGTTTCGTGACCCCTCTACTCCCTCCACGATCTGTAATAGGGGCTCGGGAACCTCCATTTAAAGAGAAATCTGTTGTTCCAAAAATTTCCAAATAGGTGGCGTGTGGTGATGCAGAATTTACATTAAGGCCGCATTCACACACAATAAAAACTGATGATTTTTACTGTGTGCAGGGTGTAAACAAAAACAACCAATTTTGGCCTCCAAAGAGGATGCGGGCCGAGCCTTCATCATTGGTCTAGCTTGGTGGTCTCCAAACTGTGGCCCTCCAGATGTTACAAAACTACAACTCCCAGCATGCCCGGACAGCCGTTGGCTGTCCGGGCATGCTGGGAGTTGTAGTTTTGCAACATCTGGAGGGCCACAGTTTGCAAACCACTGGTCTAGTTCCTTGGCTGAATACTGGGATGTGTTGTAATGTTCTGTAGGACATAGGGGGAGATTTATCGAAACATGTGCAGAGGAAAAGTTGTCCAGTTGCCCATAGCAACCAATCAGATCGCTGCTTTCATTTTTAACAAGGCCTCTGCAAAATGAAAGCAGCAATCTGATTGGTTGCTATGGGCAACGCAGCAACGTTCCTCTTCACTGGTTTTGATAAATCTCTGGAGTATAATACAGGATATAACTCAGGATCAGTACAGGATAAGTAATGTAATGTATGTACACAGTGACCTCACCAGCAGAATAGTGAGTACAGCTCTGGAGTATAATACAGGATATAACTCAGGATCAGTACAGGATAAGTAATGTAATGTATGTACACAGTGACCTCACCAGCAGAATAGTGAGTACAGCTCTGGAGTATAATACAAGATATAACTCAGGATCAGTACAGGATAAGTAATGTAATGTATGTACACAGTGACCTCACCAGCAGAATAGTGAGTACAGCTCTGGAGTATAATACAGGATATAACTCAGGATCAGTACAGGATAAGTAATGTAATGTATGTACACAGTGATCTCAGCAGCAGAATAGTGAGTACAGCTCTGGAGTATAATACAGGATATATCTCAGGATCAGTACAGGATAAGTAATGTAATGTATGTACACAGTGACCTCACCAGCAGAATAGTGAGTACAGCTCTGCAGTATAATACAGGATATAACTCAGGATCAGTACAGGATAAGTAATGTATGTACACAGTGATCTCACCAGCAGAATAGTGAGTACAGCTCTGGAGTATAATACAGGATATAACTCAGGATCAGTACAGGATAAGTAATGTAATGTATGTACACAGTGATCTCACCAGCAGAATAGTGAGTACAGCTCTGGAGTATAATACAGGATATAACTCAGGATCAGTACAGGATAAGTAATGTAATGTATGTAAACAGTGACACCAGAGCTGCACTCACAATTCTGCTGGTGGAGTCAAATAGATGAGTTAACTCTGGATTAGTGCAGGATAAGTAGTGTATTCTCATATGGAAGATGTATTTTGTCTTACGGATAAACTTGACTTGTCCTAGCAACATGTCAAAAGTTTTGATCTTTGGGGGGGGTGTTCAGACCTCCGCCAATCAGGAAAAGACTGCGCTGCCACACGCTCCTCTCCCTGCCTGTGTCATGTGATCGAGGCCCTCTACATAGCAAGAGTATGGTCTTCTCCCGGCTCATTGTCCTGATCGGTGGGGGTCTGAAAACCGAGACCCCTGCCGATTTAAAACTTCTGACATGTTGCTAGGACATGCCAAAAGTTTTTCCTAATGACAGTGCCCGTCCCCTCAATGAAAGTCTATGGGAGGGCGCGTGACTGCCGTCACGGGGGCGGAGCTGGGGGATAAGATGTCTAGGGTGGGAGTACTCCTTTAAACATGGCTTACAGTCTGTGCACAGATGTAATCTGTGATCTGCCGCAGCTCCTGGCATTCTAAACAAACGCCGGGTTCCTGTGGCAGTGGTTGTGTAGTCATGACCACACCCCCTCCATTTATGTCTATGGGAGGGGGCGTGTCTGCTGACACGCTCCCTCCCATAGACATGAATGGAGGGGGCGTGGCAGTGACATCATGATTACTGCCGCAGGAATCACGGCCTCTGGTTTTGTTCAGAGAACACTCAGAGCCGGAGTACTCCTTTTAAAGGATTGTATGTCAATAAAGCTTTATTATTGTATAATGATTATACTTCTGCTACTGAGTTTGTATCTCACAATTGTCAAGAGCGCCATCTGCTGTTTTTGAATGGAACCGTTCTTATTTACCAAAAAGGTTACGGTAGTCAAGTATATGACCGAAGGGAGTTGTGAGCTGAAAAACAAGTGGAAGTCCAAAATATCTCCCAGAGCCGCTGTATAGGAAGAATCGGCATTGTATTCTACATTAATAACAATTAAAGGGGTTTTCCAGCAACAGAAAAAACTTGTGTTTAGTGTCCTCAAAAGTGTACTCTCCCTTTCCCAGACATTCAAGACCTACCTGTAAGCCATGACGTTTCGTCACAGTTAGAGATGAGCGAAGTTACAGTGATTCGATTCGTCACGAACTTCTCGGCTTGACAGTTGCTGACTTTAGCCGGCATAAATTAGTTCAGCTTTCAGCTTCTCCAGTAGGCTGGAAATGGTAAATATAGTCCTAGGAAACTCTTCTAGGACTGTATTCAGCTTTTCCAGCCCACCGGAGCACCTGAAAGCTGAACTCATTTGTGCTGGCTAAAGTCAGCAACTGCCGAGCCGAGAAGTTCGTGACAAATCGAATCACTGTAACTTTGCTCATCTCTAGTCACGGTATTAGACAGCAGTGACCTCTGTCGCAGAGTATCGTGATAAGGAGTGGGCTAGTTGTACGGCTCATTAGCTAAGGAGCAGAGCGCTCCGGTCTTAGTCACAGCAGAATCCAGCTATAGGGTCATCATGCTTGTGCTCCTCCATTCATACCTCTCCTGATGGCAGCTATAGACGGAGACTGCTGTGAATAAGATCTAGTAACCGTACAACCAGCCCCTTCCTTCACATCTGTGCTGTTACTCCGCAACAGAGGTCACTGCTGTCTGATACTGTGACGAAACGTCATGGCTTACAGGTAGGTCTTGAATTTCTGAGAAAGGGAGAGTACAGCTGAAAGAGATTTGTGCTCTTTTGATAACACTATATTGAGTTATTGTATTACACAAATGGGGTTGACCAGAAAGATAAAAACACACAAAAAAAACCCTCCTTATCCTGGTAAAAATGGATAACACGTCCGCCATTTAAATAAGCACACGGACTGGCATCCACCCAGCTCGCCTGCATCGTATATTGTTACTTGTCCATGATTCCTGTTTTCCATTCTAGTTCATGAACACAGTTTACTGATCCTTCTTACTGGTGATATACAGGAGAGGTAGGGAGGGTGTTTTTTGTTTTGCACAGTTAACCCCATGATAACTTCCATCATTTCTTCTAAATAATGTTTGGATGGTTACATGTGCCATATAAAGGGGTACTACGGGGGGAGGGGGGGGGGGAGCACTTTCAAATCAACAAAGTTATAGATTTGTAAATTACTTCTATATAAAAATCTTAATCCTTCCAGTACTTATCAGCTGCTGTATTCTCCACAGGAAGTTGTGTAGTTCTGTCCAGTATGAACACAGTGCTCTCTGCTGCCACCTCTGTCGGTCAGGAACTGTCCAGAGCAGGAGAGATTTGCTATGGAGATTGGCTCCTACTCTGGACAGTTCCTGACATGGACAGAGGTGGCAGCAGAGAGCACTGTGGTCAGACTGGAGAGAAGTAACCCTATAATGACTAACACAATATTGAACCTTTCCTATGTTAAACCTCACAGCCCTGCAGCTTTGATGTTTAGGGTCGCACATCAATATTTCCACACACAAGTTCTCAGGCTGAAGTAAGATCTTGTGCCGTGTCAATGGCCGAACGTCTAGTCCATGGCTGCCACCGCCACTCTTCCTTTTGTGACCACTGAATGTATTCAGGACACTGTCTTGTTTTGTATATTGCCACAGATGTCATCTATAGCTGTTCTGAGAGGATCATGCAGAATCTGGAGATCGGGGGGGGGGGGGGGGGGGGCGCGGGCGCGGCGCGGCGCACTGAGACCCTGACTGATCTAAATTTTTGACATGTAACTCTCATAATGCACATACTGAGACCCATACACACCTACTTAGAGCAGTGTTTCTCAGCCAGGGTGCCTCCAGCTCTTGCAAAACTACAACTCCCAGCATGCCCGAACAGCCTTCGGCTGTTCGGGCATGCTGGGAATTGTAGTTTAGCAACAGCTGGAGGCACCCTGGCTGAGAAACACTGACATAGAAGATAGGTTAATCGTCAACTGTCCTAGGAATCCGAGATGGGTTCGTGTCACCCATGGGTGATGGGGGTTAAGGATGACCTTTGCAGCATGATAATGGTTGTCACTTCTCTATTCAGGAACTGTGCTGTACACAGTCACCAGGACTCACTGTTATAATACTGCCACCTACAGGCAACTCAGTTACACCTAATCTACAGCTATTTTCTATGTCTTAAAGGGTACCTCTCATCAAAAAAACTTTTGATATATTATAGATTAATGTATGCAGAATAACTTTACAATTGCATGTTATTAAAAAATCTGCTTCTTTCTATTTAATTTTCCACTTTGAAGAAATGACCACTAGGGGTCTCCCTACCAGTCCTGGCAGCAAGCATTTCAGACTCATGCTGGAGTCCTAAACACTACGAGCTGCCAGTCTGCTTTGTTTCACAAAGGAGAACACTCAGAGCTGCCAGCCTGCTTTGTTCACAGCCTGTTTGGCTGTGAACAAAGCAGGCTGGCAGCTCTGAGTGTTTAGGACTCCAGCATGAGTCAGAAATGCTTGCTGACAGGACTGATGGGGAAAAATACAATAGAAAGAAGCATATTTTTCATTAACATGCTATTGGAAAGTTATTCAACATTCATTCATCTAAAATATATCAAAAGTTTATTTGATGAGAGGTACCCTTTAATATTTCAAATAGATGAAAACACAACAGCAACAATCTATCTCCTGTTATATATGTTACAATGTATTGGTGCAGGTAAAATGTATTAGTCTGGAGTGCAGGTTGCTAAGCTCACAGAGCATTGTCTAGACTGGATACAATTGTATCCCTTCTCAGCTGAGAGCAGGACTAGCTATGTACAATGGGACAGAAAAGTATTTAGTCATCCACCAATTGTGCAAGTTCTCCCACAAGAGAATGTCCTATGGTCGGATGAATCCAAAGTAGAACTTTTTGGTAAAAACTCAACTCGTCGTGTTTGGAGGAGAAAGAAAGTAGCATCCAAAACACCATACCTACTGTGAAGCATGGGGGGTGGAAGCATCATTCTTTGGGGCTGTTTTTCTGCTAAGGGACCAGGACGACTGATCCGTGTAAAGGAAAGAATGAATGGGACCATGTATCGTAGGATTTTGAGTAAAAACCTCCTTCCATCAGCAAGGGCACTGAAGATGAAACGTGGCTGGGTCTTTCAGCATGACAATGATCCCAAACACACTGCCCGGGCAACAAAGGTGTGGCTTCGTAAGAAGCATTTCAAGGTCCTTTAGTGGCCTAGCCAGTCTCCAGATCTCAACCCCGATAGAAAACCTTTGGAGGGAGTTGAAAGTCCGTGTTGCCCAGTGACAGCCCCAAAACATCACTGCTCTAGAGGAGATCTGCATGGAGGAATGGGCCAAAATACCAACAACAGTGTGTGAAAACCTTGTGAAGACAGAAAACGTTTGACCTCTGTCATTGCCAACAAAGGGGATATAACAAAGTATTGAAAGGAACTTTTGTAATTGACCAAATACTTATTTTCCACCATCATTCGCAAATAAATTCTTTAAAAATCAGACAATGTGAATTTATAGATATTTTTTTCTCATTCTGTCTCTCATAGTTGAGGTTATAACCTATGATGACAATTACAGCCTCTCATCTTTATAAGGGGGAGAACTTGTACAATTGGTGCTGACTAAATACTTTTTTGCCCCTCTGTATGTGTTCATTTCTGTATCTTGTTTTTATACTCCAGTCTCATCCAGAGCTCCGGCAGAAATTCAGGTCGCAGTCTTTAGCAACACTTTAACCACTGTTTAGAAATTCTGTATGCAGCTCTGGATGTGACATCCATAAATAAATAAATTATACATACATTTATATAGATGAAATATACCGTATTTATCTGGGTATACCATGCACCCTCATTTTACCAAGGATATTTGGGGAAAAAAAGTTTTTTTACCCAAATATCCATGGTAAAATGTGCGCGTGTATACCCAGATACACCCCCCAGGAAAGGCAGGGGGAGAGAGGCCGTCGCTGCCCGCTTCTCTCCCCCTACCTTTCCTGGGGTCTAGAGCCCTGCTGCCGGCCCTTCTGTCCCCCTGGCTATCGGTGCCGGCGCCCCATTGCCGGCGCCGATAGCCAGGGGGAGAGAAGGGGCAGCAACACCCATTGCCGGCGGCGCTGCTGCCCCGTTGCCTCCCCCCATCCCCGGTGGCATAATTACCTGGGTCAGGTCCGCGCTGCTGCAGGCCTCCGGCGTGCGTCCCCTTCGTCGTTGCTATGCATGGCGCGGCGCACTGACGCTGCCCCTTCTCACCCCCTGGCTGTCGGCGCCGCTTCTCTCCCCCTGGCTATCAGCGCCGGCAATGGGGCGCCGGCACCAATAGTCAGTGGGACAGAACGGGCAGCTGCGCTGATAGCCAGGGGGAGAGAAGGGCCGGCAGCAGGGCTCTAGACCCCAGGGCAGGCAGGGGGAGAGAAGCGGGCAGCGATGGCCTCTCTCCCCCTGCCTTTCCTGGGGGTGTATCGGGGTATAACACGCACATAGACTTTAGGCTAAAAATTTTAGCCTAAAAAGTGCGTATTATACGCCGATAAATACGGTATATATATAAATCATTTTTATAATCCATAAATTATCATATCTATCTGTATATATAATTTATTGGCTAAAAAACTGTGGAATAAACACTTTATTGTGTGCTCTGGGAAGATTCTTTTTGCTGTCAGAATTGGAGGGCCCTAACCCAGGCTCCAGAACCTTCGTGCACCAACTACACCTATATAAAGGTAAAGGGATGTGCTGTTTTTCTACACACGTTTACTCCCTTTGTGTGTATTGGAACCTAAAAAAAAAAGGGAGGAAAAAAGCTAATTGCACCCTTAATGTAATAATTTGGTAGCACACCCTTTGGAAAAAATAAGTGAAATCAGTGGCTTCCTATAACCATCAATAAGCTTCTTACACCTCTCAGCCGGAATGTTGGACCACTCTTCCTTTACAAACTGCTCCAGGTCTCCCTTATTGGAAGGCGCCTTTTCCCAACAGCAATTTTAAAGGGGTTCTCCCTTGTTTATCCTGTTTTTTGTTATTATGTTTGTGTGTTATGTGTGTATAAGTATGTTTTTTTTTATGTGTGTTGTGATTATGTATATATGTATTTTCTTACCTTTTGTGAAGATCCGGAAGCTGGCCCCTTTTTCTTCCAGTGGCTTGCAGTGCACCTCGGCCTCCGCCATGTTGTGTTCGGTAAGTGGGATGTCGGGGGGGGGGGGGGGTGTTCTTGCTTCTGTGCTTCCTATCTTCTGACGTCCGAGGCAAATCTTTTCCTCCTGTTTCTTCCGTGGCTCAGCGACGAATCTGCAGCCTCTTCCGGCACATGCGCAGTAGTTTGTTTGTTTTGTTTGTCAATTAGACAAAAAAACTTTATTGGTAAACTGTCTGCGCATGCGCAAGTACGCAAGTGCTACGCTAACAGCGTACGTTAGGTCTACACTAATAGCGTAGCTTTGCGCAAGCACAGACAGTTTGTCAATTAGACCCCAAAAAAACTTTATTCTATACAAAAAAAAAAACTACCTGCGCATGCGCCGGAAGAGGCCGCAGATTCGTCGCTGAGCCACGGAAGAAACAGGAAGAAAAGATTTGCCTCGGATGTCAGAAGATAGGAAGGACAGAAGCAAGAACACACCCCCCGACATCCCACTTACCGAACACAACATGGCGGAGGCCGAGGTGCACAGCAAGCCGCTGGAAGAAAAAGGGGCCAGCTTCTGGATCTTCACAAAAGGTAAGAAAATACTTATATACATAATCACAACACACATAAAAAACACATACTTATACACACATAACACACAAACATAATAACAAAAAACAGGATAAACAAGGGAGAACCCCTTTAAGATCTCTCCACAGGTGATCAATGGGATTTAGATCTGGACTCATTGCTGACACTTCAGAACTCTCCAGCACTTTGTTGTCATCCATTTCTGGGGCTTTTTGATGTATGTTTGGGGTCATTGTCCTGCTGGAAGACCCAAGATCTCGGACGCAAACCCAGCTTTCTGACACTGGGCTGTACAGTGCGACCCAAAATCCATTGGTAATCCTCAGATTTCATGATCTTGTACACATTCAAGGCCCCCAGTGCCAGAGGCAGCAAAACAACCCAAAACATCACTGACCTCCACCATATGTCACTGTAGGTCCTGTGTTCTTTTGTAGGCCTCATTCCGTTTTTGGTAAACAGTAGAATGATGGGCTTTACCAAAAAGCTCAATCTTGGTCTCATCTGTCCACAAAACATTTTCCCAGAAGGATTTTGGTTACTCAAGTTCATTTTAGCAAAATGTAGTCTTGCTTTTTTATGCCTCTGTGTCAGCAGTGGGGTCCTCCTGGGTCTCCTCCATAGTGGGGTCCTCCTGGGTCTCCTCCATAGTGGGGTCCTCCTGGGTCTCCTCCATAGTGGGGTCCTCCTGGGTCTCCTCCATAGTGGGGTCCTCCTGGGTCTCCTGCCATGGCATTTAATTTCTTTTAAATTTCTACGGATAGTTTGCACTGACACTGATGCTCCCTGAGCCTGCAGGACAGCTTGAATATCTTTGGAACTTGTTTGGGGCTGCTTATCCACCATATTGACTATCCTGCGTTGACATCTTTCATAAATTTTTCTCTTCCGTCCACACCCAGGGAGATTAGCTACAGTGCCATGGGTTGCAAACTTCTTGATAATGTTGTGCACTGTGGACAAAGACAAATCTAGATCTCTGGAGATGGACTTGTCACCTTGAGATTGTTGATATTTTTCCACAATTTTGGTTCTCAAGTCCTCAGACAGTTCTCTTCTTCTCTTTCTGTTGTCCATGCTTAGTGTGGCACACACAGACACACAATGCAAAGACTAAGTGAACTTCTCTCCTTTTTATCTGCTTTCAGGTGTGATTTTTATATTGCCCACACCTGTTACTTGCCCCAGGTGAGTTTAAAGGAGCATCACATACTTGAAGCAATCTTATTTTTCCACAATTTTGAAAGGGTGCCAATTTTGTCCAGTCCATTTTTGGAGTTTGGTGACATTATGACCAATTTGCTTTTTTTCCTCCTTTTTTGGTTTAGTTCCAATACACACAAAGGGAATAAACATGTGTATAGCAAAACGTGTATTACTGCAATCCATTCCTGTGAGAAATACTTCATTTTCTTGAAATACTTCAGGGATGCCAACATTTACGGCCATGACTGTACATGTATGTATGTATTATATATATCTATATATATATATATATATATATATATATATATATATATATATATATATATATATATATACACACACACACACACACACACACTTTACTGTGTATATATATATATATATAGAGAGAGATATAGATATATATATATATATTTTCACACAACACAAAATTCTATCCAGAGCATAAAAACACACAGTGTCCAATTTTTTTTTAATTTTTTTTTTTTTAATTTTTCAACCTTTTTTTTTGTATAGCATTAATTGTAAAAACAAAAAATACCAGCATCGTGATTATAAATATTATATTAACAGATAAAATGACATCTCGATTGTAACAAACACAAAAAGGGGAGGAGGAAAAAAAAAATTATTTTGCAGAGACTGCGCAAAGCACAATACGTGGATTTATACAACGCGGGGGGAGGAGGGAGGGGGCGCCAGAATACTTTGGTGGGGAGGTGGGACGGTGACAATAAAAAAAATTATAATAATAAAAAAAAAAAGAATAAATAAATAAATACAAACAAAGCGGATGTAAAATACAAAATGACCTACATGCAAATGGGTGAGGAGCGGGAACCTGAACCTTCTTCCTAAGGTGAAAGGTCGGGTTTCTTTTATGTTTTGGAGAGGCGTTTTGGATACATCCGAATTTTTTTTTTTTTTTTTTTTTTGCGGACAGATAATAAAAGATATTACTGGGCTGGCCTGCGCTGAGGAGACCTTTACATTGCCCCTTTGGTATAGTGTAGGCACGGGAAAGTTGTTAGTGGTCAATAGTCAGTATTGCAGATGGGCTACCGAAACTGCCAAGATGGCCGCCGGATCTACATTATGGATCCAATTCTTCACGTTTTTAGTGTGCTCAGTCTCCTTTCTGCTTTAAACTCCGCCTAAGCCGACCCCCTCTCCCCTTTAATGACATTTTTGCTACATGATACCGCAACCACCTTGTAGTTTAGACCTTAAAGGGGTACTCCGGTGAAAAACTTTTTTTTTTTTTTTTTTTTTAAATCAACTGGTGCCAGAAAGTTAAACAGATTTGTAAATTACTTCTATTAAAAAAATCTTAATCCTTCCAGTACTTATTAGCTGCTGAATACTACAGAGGAAATTCTTTTCTTTTTGGAACACAGTGCTCTCTGCTGACATCATGACCACAGTGCTCTCTGCTGACATCTCTGTCCATTTTAGGAACTGTCCAGAACAGCATATGTTTGCTATGCTAAAATGGACAGAGATGTCAGCAGAGAGCACTGTGCTCGTGATGTCAGCAGAGAGCTCTGTATTCCAAAAAGAAAATAATTTCCACTGTAGTATTCAGCAGCTAATAAGTACTGGAAGGATTAAGATTTTTTAATAGAAGTAATTTACAAATCTGTTTAACTTTCTGGCACCAGATGATTTAAAAAAAATAGTTTTTCACCGGAGTACCCCTTTAAAATGACTTAATAAAGTCTAATTTGTTATGCAGCTAAAAGTGTTCTGCAACCTGTGGCTGTCCGGCTGTTGCGAAACTACAACTCCCATCATGCCCTGACAGCCTTCGGCTGTCAGGGCATGATGGGAGTTGTAGTTTCGCAACAGCCGGACAAGCCACAGGTTGCGAAACGCTGAACTAAAACAATCTGATAAAAGTTTATCAACAATTCCACCTAACGGCCTGCAGGTGTCACTGTTTCCCCTATACATAACAAAATACAATGCAACAGTGGCATCTGCTGGCCAAACGGCAGTATTGCAGCCATTAACATTCCGATTTGAAGTTCACGTTTAAAGAACTTGTAAACAATCATTAAATTCTAGGAAAATATCGGGGAGGAAAGGGGGGGGGGGGGTAAAGTATTAAAATTCTGGAAAGGGCAGGAGGGTTGGCGAACAACGTAATTTCCTGAGAAATTAAATAATGGTGCGGAATGGTGAAGATCAGCGACACGTGAAGCCTTCGATGCGACGGCGGTCGCAAAAAAAAAAAAAAAAAACAATTGAAAAAATAATAATAATAAAAAATTAAACGGTGGAGAAAATGAATAACCTGGAAACGTGATCGACCGTGTGAAGCGAAAAAAAAAAAACGTGAAGATTACGTGATTGCGCGGTACGTGTAGTCCGTCCCGCCAAAGCTGGTTTATCCCAATATTATGAACGCAAAACAAAAACGGATCATTAAAATGACAGAATCTCTCTCTTTAAATAAGCCTCTATTCTCGGTGGAGTACGCCGTCCTATATACATACGTAATTGTACTATTAGATTAAACTCTGCTCTGTAGTAAAATACGTTATTGGTGGCGCCAGGGTCGCGAGCGGACATTCCATGTGTGATCGCGCAGCCGACGTGTCCTCCCGCGGCAAGGGGGGGGGGTGTGGTGGCGACACACACACAGACTTTACCTCCTCCCCCCCCTCTTGCCGAAACAATGGTTCCATCCTGCGTCCATCGCTTTCGTCTCGTCTGCCGCCATTCGCGGCTATGGGTTTCCCAGCGTAAGCGGAAAGCGACCCATCCTATGACGTAGCGTGTCCGTCCGTGGAGGCGGTGCTGTGATGGTGGATTTAGAGTATCCTGTCGGCCCTTTCTGACCCCCGGCTGGGTATACGCCAGGGACAGGTGGGTGTTGTTGTTGGTGGTGGGGGGGGGAGGGGAGCAGCGGGATGGGGCGAGAACGTTCATGCGTCCCAGCTGACGTGGTCCGAGCTCTCTAAGGAACTGCTCTTGGTCTTGTGGGGCGACACCGGGCTCGGGGGGCTGCTTAGGTTGGAGCTATTTGAGGCTGTTGAATGTCTTGGCGAATCTGAATCCTGAGGATGAAAAACAAAAACAATGTAAATAAATAACAGGAAAGGTTAAGTAACCGCGGCGCTCATCTGAACCAAATTTGCAGAGATCAATATATGAAATTTTGTAACGTATATTATTTACACAAAATGCTTCTTTCTCCTGTTCTCAACATAAGGAGCATAGGTATAAGGCTATCCTTCATATAAGATAGGGATAGGTATAAGGCTATCCTTCATATAAGATAGAGATAGGTATAATACTCCTTCATATAAGATAGAGATAGGTATAAGGCTACCCTTCATATAAGATAGGGATAGGCATAAGACTATCCTTCATATAAGATAGGGATAAGCATAAGGCTATCCTTCATATAAGATAGAGATAGGTATAAGGCTATCCTTCATATAAGATAGGGATAGGCATAAGACTATCCTTCATATAAGATAGGGATAAGCATAAGGCTATCCTTCATATAAGATAGGGATAAGCATAAGGCTATCCTTCATATAAGATAGGGATAGGTATAAGGCTAGCCTTCATATAAGATAGGGATAGGTATAAGACTATCCTTCATATAAGATAGGGATAGGTATAAGGCTATCCTTCATATAAGATAGAGATAGGCATAAGGCTATCCTTCATATAAGATAGGGATAGGTATAAGGCTATCCTTCATATAAGATAGGGATAGGTATAAGGCTATCCTTCATATAAGATAGAGATAGGTATAATACTCCTTCATATAAGATAGAGATAGGTATAAGGCTACCCTTCATATAAGATAGGGATAGGCATAAGACTATCCTTCATATAAGATAGGGATAAGCATAAGGCTATCCTTCATATAAGATAGAGATAGGTATAAGGCTATCCTTCATATAAGATAGGGATAGGCATAAGACTATCCTTCATATAAGATAGGGATAAGCATAAGGCTATCCTTCATATAAGATAGGGATAAGCATAAGGCTATCCTTCATATAAGATAGGGATAGGTATAAGGCTAGCCTTCATATAAGATAGGGATAGGTATAAGACTATCCTTCATATAAGATAGGGATAGGTATAAGGCTATCCTTCATATAAGATAGAGATAGGCATAAGGCTATCCTTCATATAAGATAGGGATAGGTATAAGGCTATCCTTCATATAAGATAGGGATAGGTATAAGACTATCCTTCATATAAGATAGGGATAGGTATAAGGCTATCCTTCATATAAGATAGAGATAGGCATAAGGCTATCCTTCATATAAGATAGGGATAGGTATAAGGCTATCCTTCATATAAGATAGGGATAGGTATAAGACTATCCTTCATATAAGATAGGGATAGGCATAAGACTATCCTTCATATAAGATAGGGAAAGACATAAGGCTATCCTTCATATAAGATAGGGATAGGTATAAGGCTATCCTTCATATAAGATAGGGATAGGTATAAGGCTATCCTTCATATAAGATAGGGAAAGACATAAGGCTATCCTTCATATAAGATAGGGATAGGTATAAGGCTATCCTTCATATAAGATAGGGATAGGCATAAGGCTATCCTTCATATAAGATAGGGATAGGTATAAGTATATCCTTCATATAAGATAGGGATAGGCATAAGGCTGCTTCATATAAGATAGGGATAGGTATAAGGTTATCCTTCATATAAGATAGGGATAGGTATAAGGCTATCCTTCATATAAGATAGGGATAGGTATAAGGCTATCCTTTATATAAGATAGGGATAGGTATAAGTATATCCTTCATATAAGATAGAGATATGTATATCCTTCATATAAGATAGGGATAGGCGTAAGACTATCCTTCATATAAGATAGGGATAGGCGTAAGACTATCCTTCATATAAGATAGGGATAGGTATAAGGCTATCCTTCATATAAGATAGGGATAGGTATAAGTATATCCTTCATATAAGATAGAGATAAGCATAAGGCTATTCTTCATATAAGATAGGAATAGGCATAAGGTTATCCTTTATATAAGATAGGGATAGGTATAAGGCTATTCTTCATATAAGATAGGAATAGGCATAAGGCTATCCTTCATATAAGATAGGGATAGGTATAAGGCTATCCTTCATATAAGATATGCATAAGGTTATCCTTCATATAAGATAGGGATAGGCATAAGACTATCCTTCATATAAGATAGGGATAGGCATAAGGCTATCCTTCATATAAGATAGGGATAGGTATAAGGCTATCCTTCATATAAGATAGGGATAGGTATAAGGCTATCCTTCATATAAGATAGGCATAAGGCTGTCCTTCATATAAGATAGGGATAGGCATAAGGCTATCCTTCATATAAGATAGGGATAGGCATAAGGCTATCCTTCATATAAGATAGGGATAGGTATAAGGCTATCCTTCATATAAGATAGGGATAGGTATAAGGCTCCTTCATATAAGATAGGGATAGGTATAAGGCTGCTTCATATAAGATAGGGATAGGTATAAGGCTATCCTTCATATAAGATAGGGATAGGTATAAGGCTATCCTTCATATAAGATAGGGATAGGTATAAGGCTCCTTCATATAAGATAGGGATAGGTATAAGAATATCCTTCATATAAGATAGGGATAGGTATAAGGCTATCCTTCATATAAGATAGGGAAAGACATAAGGCTATCCTTCATATAAGATAGGGATAGGTATAAGGCTATCCTTCATATAAGATAGGGATAGGTATAAGGCTATCCTTCATATAAGATAGGGATAGGTATAAGGCTATCCTTCATATAAGATAGGGATAGGCATAAGACTATCCTTCATATAAGATAGGGAAAGACATAAGGCTATCCTTCATATAAGATAGGGATAGGTATAAGGCTATCCTTCATATAAGATAGGGATAGGTATAAGGCTATCCTTCATATAAGATAGGGAAAGACATAAGGCTATCCTTCATATAAGATAGGGATAGGTATAAGGCTATCCTTCATATAAGATAGGGATAGGCATAAGGCTATCCTTCATATAAGATAGGGATAGGCATAAGGCTATCCTTCATATAAGATAGGGATAGGTATAAGGTTATCCTTCATATAAGATAGAGATAGGTATAAGGCTATACTTCATATAAGATAGGGATAGGCATAAGGCTATCCTTCATATAAGATAGTGATAAGCATAAGGCTATTCTTCATATAAGATAGGAATAGGCATAAGGTTATCCTTTATATAAGATAGGGATAGGTATAAGGCTATCCTTCATATAAGATAGGGATAGGTATAAGGCTCCTTCATATAAGATAGGGATAGGTATAAGGTTATCCTTCATATAAGATAGGGATAGGTATAAGGCTATACTTCATATAAGATAGGGATAGGCATAAGACTATCCTTCATATAAGATAGGGAAAGACATAAGGCTATCCTTCATATAAGATAGGGATAGGTATAAGGCTATCCTTCATATAAGATAGGGATAGGTATAAGGCTATCCTTCATATAAGATAGGGAAAGACATAAGGCTATCCTTCATATAAGATAGGGATAGGTATAAGGCTATCCTTCATATAAGATAGGGATAGGTATAAGGCTATCCTTCATATAAGATAGGGATAGGTATAAGGCTATCCTTCATATAAGATAGGGATAGGCATAAGACTATCCTTCATATAAGATAGGGAAAGACATAAGGCTATCCTTCATATAAGATAGGGATAGGTATAAGGCTATCCTTCATATAAGATAGGGATAGGTATAAGGCTATCCTTCATATAAGATAGGGAAAGACATAAGGCTATCCTTCATATAAGATAGGGATAGGTATAAGGCTATCCTTCATATAAGATAGGGATAGGCATAAGGCTATCCTTCATATAAGATAGGGATAGGTATAAGGTTATCCTTCATATAAGATAGAGATAGGTATAAGGCTATACTTCATATAAGATAGGGATAGGCATAAGGCTATCCTTCATATAAGATAGTGATAAGCATAAGGCTATCCTTCATATAAGATAGGAATAGGCATAAGGTTATCCTTTATATAAGATAGGGATAGGTATAAGGCTATCCTTCATATAAGATAGGGATAGGTATAAGGCTCCTTCATATAAGATAGGGATAGGTATAAGGCTATTCTTCATATAAGATAGGAATAGGCATAAGGTTATCCTTCATATAAGCTAGGGATAGGTATAAGGTTATCCTTCATATAAGATAGGGATAGGTATAAGGCTATACTTCATATAAGATAGGGATAGGCATAAGGCTATCCTTCATATAAGACAGGGATAAGCATAAGGCTATCCTTCACATAAGACAGGGATAAGCATAAGGCTATCCTTCATATAAGATAGGGATAAGCATAAGGCTATCCTTCACATAAGACAGGGATAAGCATAAGGCTATCCTTCACATAAGACAGGGATAAGCATAAGGCTATCCTTCATATAAGATAGAGATAGGTATAAGTATATTCTTCATATAAGATAGGGATAGGCATAAGGTTATCCTTCATATAAGATAGAGATAGGCATAAGGTTATCCTTCATATAAGATAGGGATAGGCATAAGGCTATCCTTCATATAAGATAGGGATAAGCATAAGGCTATCCTTCACATAAGACAGGGATAAGCATAAGGCTATCCTTCACATAAGACAGGGATAAGCATAAGGCTATCCTTCATATAAGATAGGGATAGGTATAAGGCTATACTTCATATAAGATAGGGATAGGCATAAGGCTATCCTTCATATAAGATAGGAATAGGCATAAGGTTATCCTTCATATAAGATAGGGATAGGTATAAGGCTATACTTCATATAAGATAGGGATAGGAATAAGGCTATCCTTCATATAAGATAGGAATAGGCATAAGGTTATCCTTCATATAAGATAGATATAGGCATAAGGTTATCCTTCATATAAGATAGGGATAGGCATAAGGCTATCCTTCACATAAGATAGGGATAAGCATAAGGCTATCCTTCACATAAGACAGGGATAAGCATAAGGCTATCCTTCATATAAGATAGGGATAGGTATAAGGCTATCCTTCATATAAGATAGGGATAGGCATAAGGCTATCCTTCATATAAGATAGGGATAGGCATAAGGCTATCCTTCATATAAGATAGGGATAGGTATAAGGCTATCCTTCATATAAGATAGGGATAGGCATAAGGCTATCCTTCATATAAGATAGGGATAGGCATAAGGCTATCCTTCATATAAGATAGGGATAGGTATAAGGCTATCCTTCATATAAGATAGGGATATGTATAAGGCTATCCTTCATATAAGATAGAGATAGGTATAAGGCTATCCTTCATATAAGATAGAGATAGGTATAAGGCTATCCTTCATATAAGATAGGGATAGGTATAAGGCTATCCTTCATATAAGATAGGGATAGACATAAGGCTATCCTTCATATAAGATAGGGATAGGTATAAGGCTATCCTTCATATAAGATAGGGATAAGCATAAGGCTATCCTTCATATAAGATAGGGATAGGTATAAGGCTATCCTTCATATAAGATAGAGATAGGTATAAGGCTATCCTTCATATAAGATAGGGATAGGTATAAGGCTCCTTCATATAAGATAGGGATAGGTATAAGTATATCCTTCATATAAGATAGGGATAGGTATAAGGCTATCCTTTATATAAGATAGAGATAGGTATAAGGCTATCCTTCATATAAGATAGGGATAGGTATAAGGCTATCCTTCATATAAGATAGGGATAGGTATAAGGCTAACCTTTATATATAATAAAACCAGGGACTGTTGATAGTATTCAGACTATTGGGCAGACTAGATGGGTCAAATGTTTCCTATCTGTCCACACTTATTCTATGTTTTGTGCAGTAATACAATCGGCCCCATTTACTTCAATGGAGTTGAGCTGCAGTACCACACACAACCTTTAGACAGATGTGGCACTGCTTTTGGAAGAATGCAGCCATGTTTTTTCTAATCCAGTATAACTCAGATCCTGAGTAATTCCAATACTCCAGTCACAGTTCTACTGTGTCAGTAATATCATGACATACACCTATAAAGGGATTATCCAGGATAAAAAACCAACACAGATACTTTCTTCCAGAAACAGCACCACTTTTCCCTCAGGTTGGGTGTGGTATGACAACTTTGCTCGATATGCTTCAATGGTACTGAGCTGCAATACCATAAACACACTGAGCACAAGATTGGCGCCGTTTCTGGAAGAAAGTCGCTATGTTTCCCTAATCCTAGATAGCCCATTTAAAGGGGTACTCCTCTGGAAAACATTTTTTTTTTTTAAATCAACTGGTGCCAGAAAGTTAAACAGATCTGTAAATTACTTCTATTTAAAAATCTTCATCCTTCCAGTACTTATCAGCTGCTGTATGCTCCAGAGGAAGTTGTGCAGTTCTTTCCAGTCTGACCACAGTGCTCTCTGCTGACACCTCTGTCCATGTCAGGAACTGTCCAGACCAGGAACAAATCCCCATAGCAAACCTCTCCTGCTCTGGACAGTTCCTGACATAGACGGAGGTGTCAGTAGAGAGCACTGTGGCCAGAATGGAAGGAACTACACAACTTCCTCTGGAGCATATAAAAGCTGATAAGTACTGGAAGGATTAAGATTTTTTTAATAGAAGTAATTTACAAATCTGTATAACTTTCTGGCACCAGTTGATTTAATAAATAAATGTTTTCCAGTTGTGTACCCCTTTAAGACAGCATGGTGGCCTCACCTCCCGTTCGTAGTCTCGAGCTGGCACGTCACTTCCTTGGTCGGGTCCTCCAGAAGACAAGGAGCCATCAGAAGGAGAGGTCATGGGCTGCCTCTTTGTTCCGTAGGAGAGTTCTCGTCGCAGAGCGCTGCCGTTCTGTGATGACCCTGTAATGTGAATAATGACATGGAGGTTATATAGGACATTTATAGTCCTGCGGGGTCTGATCTACAGTGACCTCCACCAATATGACCCTTAGTGTATGGTAACAATAAAAAGGAGTCAGACTACTGAGGAGACAATGTGATGCCTACCACCACCACCAGGGGGAGCTCACCATGTCAAAAAGCTTTTTTTTGTTTCTCCGTCCTCCAGGTACTCTGCTACTCATCTTTGGAACAAACTGTTCCGAACGCTGGAGGCGGCGCCGGGAGCTCGTTACATCTTCGCCCCGCCCCCTCAATGCAAGTCTATGGGAGGGGGGCGTGACGTCTGTCACGCACCCTCCCATAGACTTGCATTGAAGGGGCGGAGCTATGACGCCAGTAGCACCCGGCGCCGGCTCCAGCGTTCGGAACAGTTTGTTCCAAATGCAGAGCAGCGGAGTACCCCTTTAATTATTTTTTTATTTTTTATTCAACTGGTGCCAGAAAGTTTAACAGATTTGTAAATTACTTCTATTAAATTTTTTTAATCCTTCCAGTACTTATAGCGGCTGTATGCTCCAGAGGAAGTTCTTTGGATTTCTTTTCTGTCACGACCACAGTGCTCTCTGCTGACACCTCTGTCCATGTCAGGAACTGTCCAGAGTAGGAGCAAATCCCCATAGCAAACCTCTCCTGCTCTGGACATTTCCTGACACGGACAGAGGTGTCAGCAGAGAGCACTGTGGTCAAACAGAAAAGAAATCCAAAAAGAAAAGAATTTCTTTTGTAGTATACAGCAGCTGAAAAGTACTGGAAGGATTAAGAAATTTTAATAGAAGTAATTTACAAATCTGTTTAACTTTTTAACAACAGTTGATTTAAAAAAAACAAAAAAATTTTTTTGACATGGTGAGCTCCCCCTGGTGGAAGAAAATACATATTTTTTTGTTTGACTGTAAAAAAAATAAGTTGTATTTTGTTACTACAATAAAACACCAAAATTAATTAATTAATAAAAAAATAAATAAAAAAAAACTAAGGCTGTCAGGACATGATGGGAGTTGTAGTTTTGCAACAGCTGGAGAGTCACTGGTTGGGGAACATGGGACTTAAACACTCTAATGAAGTTTGTCAATACTTCCACCTAACGGCCTGCAGGTGTCACTGTTTCCCCAATACATAACCAAATACAATGCAACAGTGGCATCTTCTGGCCAAAAGGCAGTACTGCATCCAATAACATTCCAATGCAACCTTTTTTTTTTTTTTAGATTTCAACTTATAAAGTTTACTTTTAAGAACTCTAAACAATCATTAAATCCTAGGAACTATCATCCGTACCAGGGCAGAAAGCATTAAAATTTAGCAAAGGGTGGGGGGGTTGGTAAACAAAGTAATTTCCTGAGAAACTAAAAGGAATACTGTAGTGAAATATAAAGTAACTTATCCTCTATCCCAGGGTTTCCCAACCAGGGGGCCTCCAGATGTTGCAAAACTACAACTCCCAGCATGTCTGGACAGCCTTTGGCTGTCCAGGCATGCTGGGAGTTGTAGTTTTGCTACACCTTGAGGCCCCCTGGTTGTGAAACACTGCTCTATCCAAAGGATTGATAAGTTATAGATCACGGGGGGTCCAACTGCTGGGACCACCGTCATCTCCTGTATGGGGCCACGGTAGTCCGCAGGAAGCTGTGGGATACATGGAGGGGGTGTGACAGCCGCCATGCCATGCTGGGGACTGAAGACTCCCTTCCTGTGGACTGCTGCGGCCTCGTACTGGAGATCGCGGGGGTCCCAGCAGTCGGACCCCCCCCCCCTGATCTATAACTTATCCCCAATCCTGCAGATAGAGGATAAGTTATATTTCACTACAGTATTCCTTTAAAGTATCATGCGCAATGGTGAAGATCAGTGACGTGAAGCATTTAAAGGGTTACTCCGGTGGAATTATTATTTTTTTTTAAATCAACTGGTGCCAAAAAGTTAAACAGATTTGTAAATGACTTCTATTAAAAAATCTTAATCCTTTCAGTACTTATTATCTGCTGAATACTACAGAGGAAATTCTTTTCTTTTTGGAACACAGAGCTCTCTGCTGACATCATGACCACAGTGCTCTCTGCTGACACCTCTGTCCATTTTAGGAATTGTCCAGAGCAGCATATGTTTTCTATGGGGATTTTCTCCTACTCTGGACAGTTCCTAAAATGGACAGAGATGTCAGCAGAGAGCACTGTGCTCGTGATTCAGTAGAGAGCTCTGTGTTCCAAAAAGAAAAGAATTTCTTCTGTAGTATTCAGCAGCTAATAAGTACTGGAAGGATTAAGATTTTTTTAATAGAAGTAATTTACAAATCTGTTTAACTTTCTGGCACCAGTTGATTTTAAAGAAAAAGTTTTCCACCGGAGTACCCCTTTAATGTTACGGCTGCACCTGTGCGCAGATTGTAATGGCGGTCGCAGGCCACCGATGTTTGATTTTTTAAAATAAAATTTTACTTTAATTAAAGTTTTATTGTATTAACAAAATACAACTTTTTTACATTCAAACAAAAACGTGTATTTTCTTCCACCATTGTGTGATGGATATTTTGTTATTGGACAGTGCTGAAGCAGCAGGGTTTTGCATATGAGTAATGGGCCTTTATTAAATTTATTTTGTGTAACTAAAAGTGTTCTCCAATCCGTGTCCAGTTGTTGCGAAACTACAACTCCCATCAACTTCAACTCCCATGATAGGAGTTGTAGTTTTGCAACAGCTGGATGGCCACAGGATGGGGAACACTGAACTAAATCAATCCAATAAAAGTTTGTCAATACTTCCACCTAACAACCTGCAGGTGTCACTGTTTCTCCAATATAGAACCAAACGACGCAACAGTGGCATCTGCTGGCCAAAAGGAAGTATTGCATCTATTAACATTCTGCTGCAACTAGATTGTGGTGTTTAACAGTGGACACACCATATCCAGGGTAGAATATGATGTCTCATAAAGAGAGTGTACAAGTGCAGCTGTACACGACCCCTTAAAGTGACACTGCCCCATCATCTTTCCTCCCTGTGCAGGTGAATGTGGCTGCAGCCTGTGCAGTTGCTGTTACTCACGTGCAGTCAGACCGCTGCTGGCGCTCATGGACCGGCCGGGCTCACCGCGGGACTTTGTGATTGACGGAATACTGACTGAACCGCTGAACATGTTCCGACTATCCTGGGTCCGAAGATTCTGTAGCAGGAGAGAAAGGAAACATGGCTGAGTCTAGAGGCTGCATTTATCTATATGGAAGCAGACACCATATATTTCTCAGCACAGAAGACGCTAAAGCTCCAGGAGGCCAAAGCCAAGACGATCCAGACGGAAGCTTCCAGAACCAACACAGCACGTCACGTGAACACGGAGACACACGATGGTTCAATGTGCGGATCAGGATGGGATGAAATGAGGCTCCCGGGACAGAAGATGTGACATCTACAGTGACCATGGTGACCCCACATACTAGGGCGCAGTATAATACTTAGTAGTCAGGACTCTATGTGAGTCTGGGAAGAAACCTTGTGAATGGACGAACCACAGGGACTCTGTACGGTAACAAAGCATTAGCCTGACAGCCGGCAAAAGATGGTGGGTACGCGAAAGAGCAAGATGGAGGCGAAAGAGCAAGATGGAGGCGAAAGAGCAAGATGGAGGCGAAAGAGCAAGCAGAAGCAGCAATGCAGACATGTAAGGAGCAATGACCTGGGAGGAGTGGAGTGAGGAGCAATGACCTGGGAGGAGCAATGATTAGGAGGGGGGAGAAGCGATGTGTTGTAATACAGAATGAAAAGAATGGAGAGCATAAGAAGAGTTGAGCAGTGTTGGGGGACCTTAGCAGTAACATGGAGGTGTGAGGAGAAATGTCATGGAGCAATGAGCAGCAGAGATGTAGAGGAGGGAGCAGTGATCGGGAGCAGTGATCGGGAGCAGTGATCGGGAGCAGTGATCGGGAGCAGTGATGGGGAGCAGTGATGAGGGGCAGTGATGGGGAGCAGTGATGAGGAGCAGTGATGAGGGGCAGTGATGAGGGGCAGTGATGGGGGGCAGTGATGGGGGGCAGTGATGGGGGGCAGTGATGGGGGGCAGTGATGGGGAGCAGTGATGGGGGGCAGTGATGGGGAGCAGTGATGGGGGGCAGTGATGAGGGGCAGCGATGGGGAGCAGCGATGGGGAGCAGCGATGGGGGGGCAGTCATGAGGGGCAGCGAGCAGGGGCAGCGAGCAGGGGCAGCGATCAGGGGCAGCGATCAGGGGCAGCGATCAGGGGCAGCGATCAGGAGCAGTGATCAGGAGCAGTGATCAGGAGCAGCGATCAGGAGCAGCGATCAGGAGCAGCGATCAGGAGCAGCGATGAGGGGCAGCGATGAGGGGCAGTCATGAGGAGCAGTCATGAGGAGCAGTCATGAGGAGCAGTCATGAGGGGCAGTCATGAGGGGCAGTGATGAGGAGCAGTGATGAGGAGCAGTGATGAGGAGCAGTGATGGGGAGCAGTGATGAGGAGCAGTGATGAGGAGCAGTGATGAGGAGCAGTGATGAGGGGCAGTGATGAGGAGCAGTGATGAGGAGCAGTGATGAGGAGCAGTGATCAGCAGTGATCAGGAGCAGTGATGAGGGGCAGTGATGAATGAGGGGCAGTGATGAGGGGCAGTGATGAGGAGCAGTGATGAGGAGCAGTGATCAGCAGTGATCAGGAGCAGTGATGAGGGGCAGTGATGAGGGGCAGTGATGAGGAGCAGTGATGAGGAGCAGTGATCAGCAGTGATGAGGAGCAGTGATGAGGAGCAGTGATCAGCAGTGATGAGGAGCAGTGATCAGCAGTGATGAGGAGCAGTGATCAGCAGTGATCAGGAGCAGTGATGAGGAGCAGTGATCAGCAGTGATCAGCAGTGACATGGCGGCAGGCACACCACACAGGTTAGTAGAGCGTAGGGGCTCGGCTGTGCGTACCCTGTGAGAGCCAGGGGTAGTGCTCAGAGACGGGGAGGAGTAGGAGGAGGTGGCGGGGTGTACGGGATCGGAGGACAGAAAGTTTTCAGCAGAATTTGCAGTCATGTGATAGACGTGCTCAAAGTTGCTTGGAGTGGAGATCAGGCTGGAGTAATGGCGGAGGGGGGATGGATTAGGGGACCTGGGCTAGTAAAAAAAAAAAAAAGACAGAATAAAGAAGACACAATCAACGCGGAGAACGACCCCAGTGTCACCCGTCACATCCTGAGGGGAGAAACATTACAAGTCATCAGGGCAGATACAATATGGAGAGAACACGTCACAGGCCTGATGGTTTGTTACAATGTATCAGTTTGTAGTCCAGTCAGTATAGCTCATAGATCATTGTCTAGTCTCAGCACTGATGTCTCTGTGACTATGTGTAAATATATATACAGCGTATAGTTACTATGTGTAAATATATATACAGCGTATAGTTACTATGTGTAAATATATATACAGCGTATAGTTACTATGTGTAAATATATACATACAGCGTATAGTTACTATGTGTAAATATATATACAGCGTATAGTTACTATGTGTAAATATATATACAGCGTATAGTTACTATGTGTAACCATGTGATCATATACGACTATATGTAACTATATGTGACTATGTGTAAATATATATACAGCGTATAGTTACTATGTGTAAATATATACATACAGCGTATAGTTACTATGTGTAATTCATGTGTAACTATGTCTGTATGTAAGTATATGTTACTATATGTAACCATGTGATCATATACGACTATATGTAACTATATGTGACTATGTGTAAATATATATACAGCGTATAGTTACTATGTGTAAATATATATACAGCGTATAGTTACTATGTGTAACCATGTGATCATATACGACTATATGTAACTATATGTGACTATGTGTAAATATATATACAGCGTATAGTTACTATGTGTAAATATATACATACAGCGTATAGTTACTATGTGTAATTCATGTGTAACTATGTCTGTATGTAAGTATATGTTACTATATGTAACCATGTGATCATATACGACTATATGTAACTATATGTGACTATGTGTAAATATATATATATATATACAGCGTATAGTTACTATGTGTAAATATATATATATATACAGCGTATAGTTACTATGTGTAAATATATATATATATACAGCGTATAGTTACTATGTGTAAATATATATATATATACAGCGTATAGTTACTATGTGTAAATATATATATATATACAGCGTATAGTTACTATGTGTAAATATATATATATATACAGCGTATAGTTACTATGTGTAAATATATATATATATACAGCGTATAGTTACTATGTGTAAATATATATATATATACAGCGTATAGTTACTATGTGTAAATATATACATACAGGGAGACATTTAAGTGTACCCGACTCTTTTTTTACCGGTCTTTTTTCCTTCTAACTTTTTGTTTAGCAGCGTGTAATGTATCATCTGTGTCTATCATAGATAATGACTTCCCCGCGGCTGTGCATGTTTGTTTGTTTTGCGCAGGGTAGAGCAGTTTTCTACGTGTGCTTTTGGTATACGTACTTTTGCGGGGTTAGCGCAATATTTTGCCACTTATTACAAATGTCACATATGATAAATAAGGGTGCAGAGTTGTCTAAATCAGAAAACGGTGTACTGCTGCGCAAAACGCTAAGAAACTTCTATTCAAAAAGTGGCATATAAGTCGCTAAATTTACATAACTGCGACATTCAAGCACCAAGGATGGACGGAAAAAAACGTCTATATTGAATGATAAATGTCCCCCACAGTGTATAGTTCCTATGTGTAATTTATGTGTAACTATATGTCTGTATAAGTATATGTAACTATGTGACTATATGTAACTAAATGTAACTATATGTCTGTATATAACTATATGCGACTATATGCGACTATATGTGACAATATGCGACAATATGCGACAATATGCGACAATATGCGACAATATGTGACTATATGTGACTATATGTGACTATATGTGACTATATGTGACTATATGTGACTATATGTGACAATATGTGACAATATGTGACAATATGTGACAATATGTGACAATATGTGACAATATGTGACTATATGCGACTATATGTGACTATATGTGACAATATGTGACAATATGTGACAATATGCGACAATATGCGACTATATGTGACAATATGTGACAATATGTGACTATATGTGACTATATGCGACTATATGTGACAATATGTGACAATATGTGACAATATGCGACTATATGTGACAATATGCGACTATATGCGACAATATGTGACTATATGTGACTATATGTGACTATGTATAACTATATAAAATTTTGTGTAACAATGTGACTATAGGCGACTGTTTGAAACTATATATAAATATATATATATATATATAAACAATTGTAACAAAGCCTCATATGTGAGAAGTATTGGGTCCGTACAGGATTTCAGGTAGTAGCCATGACACATTTATTGGCCAACTGAGAGGATATAGATTGCAAGTTATCAAGACCTCTTAGGTCCGGAAGGGTTAAAGGTATCATGGTTACTCCACTCATCTCCTATATTTCTATCCTCATGGGATCGGACCATGGCTTGGGGTTTGTGCGCGCTTCTGGTGTCAAGCTGAAAAGGACACATGGGAGAACCCTGTCTGTATGCTTCTTTAAAGGGGTACTCCACCCCTAGACATCTTATCCCCTATCCCGGTGTTTCCCAACCAGGGTGCCTCCAGCTGAAAAACTGGGGTCTTCTCACATGACTCCTCTCAAATGTCCTTTCCACTTACCGTATATACTCGAGTATAAGCCGACCCGAATATAAGCCGAGGCCCCTAATTTTACCCCAAAAACCCAGGAAATGTTATTGACTCGACTATAAGCCTAGGGTGGGAAATACATCATCCCCCCTGTCATCATCCCCCCCATGTCATCATCATCATCCAGACCCCCGTCATCATCCCCCCATGTCATCATCATCCAGACCCCCGTCATCATCCCCCGTCGTCATCATCATCATCATCATCATCATCCAGACCCCCGTCATCATCCCCCGTCATCATCATCATCATCCAGACCCCCGTCATCATCCCCCCATGTCATTATCCCCCCTGTCATCATCATCATCCAGACCCCCGTCGTCATCCCCCGTCATCATCGTCATCATCCAGACCCCCGTCATCATCCCCCTATGTCCTCATCCCCCCTGTCATCATCATCATCATCATCCAGACCCCCGTCATCATCCCCCAATGTCATTATCCCCCCTGTCATCATCATCATCCAGACCCCCATCATCATCCCCCCATGTCATCATCATCATCATCATCATTATCCAGACCCCCGTCATTATCCAGACCCCCATCATCATCCCCCCCCCCCTCCATCATCACCGTTTGTCAATCCCTTCATCAGTGGTCTTCAACCTGTGGACCTCCAGATGTTGCAAAACTACAACTCCCAGCATGCCCGTACAGCCGTCAGCTGTCCGTGCATGCTGGGTGTTGTAGTTTTGAAACCTCTGGAGGTCCACAGGTTGAAGACCACTGCGGCCTTAGTCATCATTCAGGCCCGCGCCCCCCCCCCCCCCCCATTTGTTTTGTACTCACCTCCCCTCGGCAGGAAGTTAGGGTGAGCTGGTCCGGGCCATCTATGCTGCAGGGACCGTCCGGTGGGGATGGTAAGTCATTGCAAGCTGTCCATTTTCACCGGGGGGGCCACTTCTCTGCGCTTCGGGCCAGGACTAGTGACGTTGCCTTGACGACGATGCACAGGGACGTTGCGCATGAACGTCCCTGTGCGTCGTCGTCAAGGCAAAGTCAGTACTCCGGGGCAGGGCCCGAAGTGCGGCGAAGAGGCCCCCCCCGGTGAAAATGGACAGCTTGCAACGACTAACCATCCCCACCGGACGGTCCCTGCAGCATAGATGGCCCGGACCAGCTCACCCTAACTTCCCAACGAGGGGAGGGGAGTACAAAACAAAAAGGGGGGGGGGGGGCTGGATGATGACGAAGGCCGCAGTGGTCTTCAACCTGCGGACCTCCAGAGGTTTCAAAACTACAACACCCAAACTTGCAACATCTGGAGGTCAGCAGTTGAAGACCACTGATTAAGGGATTGACAGGCAGAGAGTTCACTCGAGTATAAGCCGACGGGGGCATTA